>NC_084862.1:8606375-8914079 GCF_951802175.1 Populus nigra | reverse complement strand
GTTTTGGAAAGAACGCAGTTCGTCCTCTATGGTAGTCAAAATCGCTTATTCACAAACACTTGGACTGTCACTGTCCAACTGTTACTGTCCATTTCTGAACAGTTACTGTCTCACCTCTCCTTATATTTTTAACTATATCTAGAGTTATAGAACTCCGATTCAAGCTAAATATATGGCGTTGGAAAGGTAAGACTTGAGGCCACAAGTCATACGTTTTGGAAAGAACGCAGTTCGTCCTCTATGGTAGTCAAAATCGCTTATTCACAAACACTTGGACTGTCACTGTCCAACTGTTACTGTCCATTTCTGAACAGTTACTGTCTCACCTCTCCTTAGATTTTTAACTATATCTGGAGTTATAGAACTCCGATTCAAGCTAAATATATGGCGTTGGAAAGGTAAGACTTGAGGCCACAAGTCATACGTTTTGGAAAGAACGCAGTTCGTCCCCTATGGTAGTCAAAATCGCTTATTCACAAACACTTGGACTGTCACTGTCCAACTGTTACTGTCCATTTCTGAACAGTTACTGTCTGACCTCTCCTCAGATTTTTAACTATATCTGGAGTTATAGAACTCCAATTCAAGCTAAATCTGTGGCGTTGGAAAGGTAAGACATGAGGCTACAAGTTATACGTTTTGGAAAGAACCTAGTTCTTACTCTAAGGTAGTCAAAATCGCTTATTAACAAACACTTGGACTGTTACTGTCCAACTATTACTGTCCATTTTTGAACTGTTACTGTCTCATCTCTCCTTAGATTTTTAAATATATGTGGAGTTATAGAACTCCGATTCAGGCTAAATTTGTGGCGTTGGAAAGGTAAGACATGAGGCTACAAGTTATACCTTTTGGAAGGAACGCAGTTTCTCCTTTAAGGTAGTCAAAATCGCTCATTAACAAACACTTGAACTATTACTGTCCATTTTTGAACTGTTACTGTCTGACCTCTACTCAGATTTTAAATATATCTGGAGTTATGGAACTCCGATTCAAGCTAAATATATGGCGTTGGAAAGGTAAGACTTGAGGCCTCAAGTCATACGTTTTGGAAAGAACGCAGTTCGTCCTCTATGGTAGTCAAAATCGCTTATTCACAAACACTTGGACTGTCACTGTCCAACTGTTACTGTCCATTTCTGAACAGTTACTGTCTCACCTCTCCTTATATTTTTAACTATATCTAGAGTTATAGAACTCCGATTCAAGCTAAATATATGGCGTTGGAAAGGTAAGACTTGAGGCCACAAGTCATACGTTTTGGAAAGAACGCAGTTCGTCCTCTATGGTAGTCAAAATCGCTTATTCACAAACACTTGGACTGTCACTGTCCAACTGTTACTGTCCATTTCTGAACAGTTACTGTCTCACCTCTCCTTAGATTTTTAACTATATCTGGAGTTATAGAACTCCGATTCAAGCTAAATCTGTGGCGTTGGAAAGGTAAGACATGAGGCTACAAGTTATACCTTTTGGAAGGAACGCAGTTTCTCCTTTAAGGTAGTCAAAATCGCTCATTAACAAACACTTGAACTATTACTGTCCATTTTTGAACTGTTAGTGTCTGACCTCTACTCAGATTTTAAATATATCTGGAGTTATGGAACTCCGATTCAAGCTAAATATATGGCGTTGGAAAGGTAAGACTTGAGGCCACAAGTCATACGTTTTGGAAAGAACGCAGTTCGTCCTCTATGGTAGTCAAAATCGCTTATTCACAAACACTTGGACTGTCACTGTCCATCTGTTACTGTCCATTTCTGAACAGTTACTGTCTGACCTCTCCTCAGATTTTTAACTATATCTGGAGTTATAGAACTCCGATTCAAGCTAAATCTGTGGCGTTGGAAAGGTAAGACATGAGGCTACAAGTTATACGTTTTGGAAAGAACCCAGTTCTTCCTCTAAGGTAGTCAAAATTGCTCATTAACAAACACTTGGACTGTTACTGTCCAACTGTTACTGTCCATTTTTGAACTGTTACTGTCTCATCTCTCCTTAGATTTTTAAATATATCTGGAGTTATAGATCTCCGATTCAAGCTAAATCTGTGGCGTTGGAAAGCTAAGACATGAGGCTACAATTATACGTTTTGGAAGGAACGCAGTTTTTCCTCTAAGCTACTCAAAATCGCTCATTAACAAACACTTGAACTATTACTGTTCATTTTTGAACTGTTACTGTCTGACCTCTACTCAGATTTTTAAATATATCTGGAGTTATGGAACTCCGATTCAAGCTAAATCTGTGGCGTTGGAAAGGTAAGACATGAGGCTACAAGTTATACGTTTTGGAAAGAACCCAGTTCTTCCTCTAAGGTAGTCAAAATCGCTCATTAACAAACACTTGGACTGTCACTGTCCAACTGTTACTATCTCAGCTCTCCTTATATTTTTAACTATATCTAGAGTTATAGAACTCCGATTCAAGCTAAATCTGTGGCGTTGGAAAGGTAAGGCATGAGCCTACAAGTTTTATGTTCGGAAAGAACCCAGTTCTGCCTCTAAGGTAGTCAAAATCGCTCATTAACAAACACTTGGACTGTCACTGTCCAACATTTACTGACCATTTTTGAACTGTTACTGTGTGACCTCTCCTTAGATTTTTAACTATATCTGGGGTTATAGAACTCCGATTCAAGCTAAATCTGTGGCATTGGAAAGGTAAGACATGATCCTACAAGTTTTATGTTCGGAAAGAACCCAGTTCTGCCTCTAAGGTAGTCAAAATCGCTCATTAACAAACACTTGGACTATTAGTGTCCATTTTTGAACTGTTACTATCTGACCTCTCCTCAGATTTTTAACTATATCTGGAGTTATAGAACTCCGATTCAAGCTAAATCTATGGCGTTGGAAAGGAAATACATTAGGCTACAAGTTATGCGTTTCGGAAAGAACCCAGTTCTTCCTCGAAGGTAGTCAAAATCGCTGATTAACAAACACTTGGACAGTCACTGTCCAACTGTTACTGTCCATTTTTGAACTGTTACTGTGTGACCTCCCCTTAGATTTTTAACTATATCTGCGGTTATAGAACTCCGATTCAAGCTAAATCTGTGGCGTTGGAAAGGTAAGACATGAGCCTACAAGTTTTATGCTCGGAAAGAACCCAGTTCTGCCTCTAAGTTAGTCAAAATCGCTCATTAACAAACACTTGGACTATTAGTGTCCATTTTTGAACTGTTACTATCTGACCTCTCCTCAGATTTTTAACTATATCTGGAGTTATAGAACTCCGATTCAAGCTAAATCTATGGCGTTGGAAAGGTAATACATTAGGCTACAAGTTATGCGTTTTGGAAAGAACCCAGTTCTTCCTCGAAGGTAGTCAAAATCGCTCATTAACAAACACTTGGACAGTCACTGTCCAACTGTTACTGTCCATTTTTGAACTGTTACTGTGTGACCTCCCCTTAGATTTTTAACTATATCTGCGGTTATAGAACTCCGATTCAAGCTAAATCTGTGGCGTTGGAAAGGTAAGACATGAACCTACAAGTTTTATGCTCGGAAAGAACCCAGTTCTGCCTCTAAGTTAGTCTAAATCGCTCATTAACAAACACTTGGACTATTACTGTCCAACTATTACTGTCCATTTTTGAATTGTTACTGTCTGACCTCTACTCAGATTTTTAACTATATCTGGAGTTATAGAACTCCGATTCAAGCTAAATCTATGGCGTTGAAAAGGTAAGACATGAGGCTACAAGTTATACGTTTTGGAAAGAACCCAGTTCTTCCTCTAAGGTAGTCAAAATCGCTCATTATCAAACACTTGGACTGTCACTGTCCAACTATTACTGTCCATTTTTGAATTGTTACTGTCTCATCTCTCCTTAGATTTTTAAATATATGTGGAGTTATAGAACTCCGATTCAGGCTAAATCTGTGGCGTTGGAAAGGTAAGACATGAGGCTACAAGTTATACGTTTTGGAAGGAACGCAGTTTTTCCTCTAAGGTAGTCAAAATCGCTCATTAACAAACACTTGGACTGTCACTGTCCAACTATTACTGTCCATTTTTGAACTGTTACTGTCTCATCTCTCCTTAGATTTTTAAATATATGTGGAGTTATAGAACTCCGATTCAGGCTAAATCTGTGGCGTTGGAAAGGTAAGACATGAGGCTACAAGTTATACGTTTTGGAAAGAACCCAGTTCTTCCTCAAAGGTAGTCAAAATCGCTCATTAACAAACACTTGGACTGTCACTGTCCAACTATTACTGTCCATTTTTTAACTGTTACTGTCTCATCTCTCCTTAGATTTTTAAATATATCTGGAGTTATGGAACTCCGATTCAGGTTAAATCTGTGGCGTTGGAAAGGTAAGACATGAGGCTACAAGTTATACGTTTTGGAAGGATCGCAGTTTTCCCTCTAAGGTAGTCAAAATCGCTCATTAACAAACACTTGGACTGTTACTGTCCAACTGTTACTGTCCATTTTTGAACTGTTACTGTCTCATCTCTCCTTAGATTTTTAAATATATATGGAGTTATAGAACTCCGATTCAGGCTAAATCTGTGGCGTTGGAAAGGTAAGACATGAGGCTACAAGTTATATGTTTTGGAAGGATCGCATTTTTTCCTCTAAGGTAGTCAAAATCGCTTATTAACAAACACTTGGACTGTTACTGTCCAACTGTTACTGTCCATTTTTGAACTGTTACTGTCTGACCTCTCCTCAGATTTTTAACTATATCTGGAGTTATAGAACTCCGATTCAAGCTAAATCTGTGGCGTTAATAAGGTAAGACGTGACCCTACAAGTTTTATGTTCGGAAAGAACCCAGTTCTGCCTCTAATGTAGTCAAATTCGCTCATTAACAAACACTTGGACTATTACAGTCCAACTATTACTGTCCATTTTTGAACTGTTACTGTCTGACCTCTCCTCAGATTTTAAACTATATCTAGAGTTATAGAACTTCGATTCAAGCTAAATCTGTGGCGTTGGAAATGTAAGACATGAGCCTACAAGTTTTATGTTCGGAAAGAACCCAGTTCTGATTCTAAGGTAGTCAAAATCGCTCATTAACAAACACTTGGACTGTCACTGTCCAACTCTTACTGTCAATTTTTGAACTGTTAGTGTGTGACCTCTCCTTAGATTTTTAACTATATCTGCGGTTATAGAACTCCGATTCAAGCTAAATCTTTGGCTTTGGAAAGGTAAGACATGAGCCTACAAGTTTATGTTCGGAAAGAACCCAGTTCTGCTTCTAAGGTAGTCAAAATCGCTCATTCACAAACACTTGGACTGTCACTGTCCAACTGTTACTGTCCATTTTTGAACAGTTACTGTGTGACCTCTACTCAGATTTTAAAAATATCTAGAGTTATGGAACTCCGATTCAAGCTAAATCTGTGACCTTGGAAAGGTAAGACATGAGGCTACAAGTTATACGTTTTGGAAAGAACCCAGTTCTTCCTCTAAGGTAGTCAAAATCGCTCATTAACAAACACTTGAACTATTACTGTCCATTTTTGAACTGTTACTGTCTGACATCTACTAAGATTTTAAATATATCTGGAGTTATGGAACTCCGATTCAAGCTAAATCTGTGACCTTGGAAAGGTAAGACATGAGGCTACAAGTTATACGTTTTGGAAAGAACCCAGTTCTTCCATTAAGGTAGTCAAAATCGCTCATTAACAAACACTTGAACTGTCACTGTCCAACTGTTACTGTCCATTTTTGAACTGTTACTATCTCATCTCTCCTTAGATTTTTAAATATATCTGGCGTTATAGAACTCCGATTCAAGCTAAATCTGTGGCGTTGGAAAGGTAAGACATGAGCCTACAAGTTTTATGTTCGGAAAGAACCCAGTTCTTCCTCTAAGGTAATCAAAATCGCTCATTAACAAACACTTGGACTGTAACTGTCAAACTGTTAGTGTCCATTTTTGAACTGTTACTGTCTCAGCTCTCCTTAGATTTTTAAATATATCTGGAGTTATAGAACTCCAATTCAAGCTAAATCTGTGGCGTTGATAAGGTAAGACATGAGGCTACAAGTTATACGTTTTGGAAAGAACCCAGTTCTTCCTCTAAGGTAGTCAAAATTGCTTATTAACAAACACTTGGACTGTCACTGTCCAACTGTTACAGTCCATTTTTGAACTGTTACTGTGTGACCTCTCCTTAGATTTTTAACTATATCTGCGGTTATAGAACTCCGATTCAAGCTAAATCTGTGGCGTTGGAAAGGTAAGACATGAGCCTACAAGTTTTATGTTCGGAAAGAATCCAGTTCTGCCTCTAAGGTAGTCAAAATCGCTCATTAACAAACACTTGGACTTTTACTGTCCAACTATTACTGTCCATTTTTGAACTGTTACTGTCTGACCTCTCCTCAGATTTTTAACTATATCTGGAGTTATAGAACTCCGATTCAAGCTAAATCTGTGGCGTTGGAAAGGTAAGACATGAGGCTACAAGTTATACGTTTGGGAAAGAACCCAGTTCTTCCTCTAAGGTAGTCAAAATTGCTCATTAACAAACACTTTGACTGTTACTGTCCATTTTTGAACTGTTACTGTCTCATCTCTCCTTAGATTTTTAAATATATCTGGAGTTATAGATCTCCGATTCAAGCTAAATCTGTGGCGTTGGAAAGCTAAGACATGAGGCTACAATTATACGTTTTGGAAAGAACCCAGTTCTTCCTCTAAGGTAGTCAAAATCGCTCAATAACAAACACTTGGACTGTCACTGTCCAACTGTTACTGACCATTTTTGAACTGTTACTGTCTGACCTCTCCTCAGATTTTTAACTATATCTGGAGTTATAGAACTCCGATTCAAGCTAAATCTGTGGCGTTGATAAGGTAAGACATGAGGCTACAAGTTATACGTTTTGGAAAGAACCCAGTTCTTCCTCAAAGGTAGTCAAAATCGCTCATTAACAAACACTTGGACTGTCACTGTCCAACTGTTACTGTCCATTTTTGAACTGTTACTGTGTGACCTCTCCTTAGATTTTTAACTATATCTGCGGTTATAGAACTCCGATTCAAGCTAAATCTGTGGCGTTGGAAAGGTAAGACATGAGCCTACAAGTTTTATAATCGGAAAGAACTAAGTTCTGCCTCTAAGGTAGTCAAAATCGCTCATTAACAAACACTTGGACTCTTACTGTCCAACTATTACTGTCCATTTTTGAACTGTTACTGTCTGACCTCTCCTCAGATTTTTAACTATATCTGGAGTTATTGAACTCCGATTCAAGCTAAATGTGTGGCGTTGGAAAGGTAAGACATGAGCCTACAAGTTTTATATTCGGAAAGAACTCAGTTCTGCCTCTAAGGTAGTCAAAATCGTTCATTAACAAACACTTGGACTGTTATTGTCCAACTATTACTGTCCATTTTTGAACTGTTACTGTCTCATCTCTCCTTACATTTTTAAATATATTTGGAGTTATAGAACTCTGATTCAAGCTAAATCTGTGGCGTTGGAAAGGGAAGACATGAGGCTAGAAGTTATATGTTTTGGAAAGAACGCAGGTTTTCCTCTAAGGTAGTCAAAATCGCTCATTAACAAACACTTGGACTGTTACTGTCCACTTGTTACTGTCCATTTTTGAACTGTTACTGTCTGACCTCTCCTCATATTTTTAACTATATTTGGAGTTATAGAACTCTGATTCAAGCTAAATCTGTGGCGTTGGAAAGGTAAGACATGAGGCTACAAGTTATACGTCTTGGAAAGAACCCAGTTCTTCCTCAAAGGTAGTCAAAATCGCTCATTAACAAACACTTGGACTGTCACTGTCCAACTGTTACTGTCCATTTTTGAACTGTTACTGTGTGACCTCTCCTTAGATTTTTAACTATATCTGCGGTTATAGAACTCCGATTCAAGCTAAATCTGTGGCGTTGGAAAGGTAAGACATGAGCCTACAAGTTTTATAATCGGAAAGAACTCAGTTCTGCCTCTAAGGTAGTCAAAATCGCTCATTAACAAACACTTGGACTCTTACTGTCCAACTATTACTGTCCATTTTTGAACTGTTACTGTCTGACCTCTCCTCAGATTTTTAACTATATCTGGAGTTATTGAACTCCGATTCAAGCTAAATGTGTGGCGTTGGAAAGGTAAGACATGAGCCTACAAGTTTTATATTCGGAAAGAACTCAGTTCTGCCTCTAAGGTAGTCAAAATCGTTCATTAACAAACACTTGGACTGTTATTGTCCAACTATTACTGTCCATTTTTGAACTGTTACTGTCTCATCTCTCCTTAGATTTTTAAATATATGTGGAGTTATAGAACTCCGATTCAGGCTAAATCTGTGGCGTTGGAAAGGTAAGACATGAGGCTACAAGTTATACGTTTTGGAAAGAACCCAGTTCTTCCTCAAAGGTAGTCAAAATCGCTCATTAACAAACACTTGGACTGTCACTGTCCAACTATTACTGTCCATTTTTTAACTGTTACTGTCTCATCTCTCCTTAGATTTTTAAATATATCTGGAGTTATGGAACTCCGATTCAGGTTAAATCTGTGGCGTTGGAAAGGTAAGACATGAGGCTACAAGTTATACGTTTTGGAAGGATCGCAGTTTTCCCTCTAAGGTAGTCAAAATCGCTCATTAACAAACACTTGGACTGTTACTGTCCAACTGTTACTGTCCATTTTTGAACTGTTACTGTCTCATCTCTCCTTAGATTTTTAAATATATATGGAGTTATAGAACTCCGATTCAGGCTAAATCTGTGGCGTTGGAAAGGTAAGACATGAGGCTACAAGTTATATGTTTTGGAAGGATCGCATTTTTTCCTCTAAGGTAGTCAAAATCGCTTATTAACAAACACTTGGATTGTTACTGTCCAACTGTTACTGTCCATTTTTGAACTGTTACTGTCTGACCTCTCCTCAGATTTTTAACTATATCTGGAGTTATAGAACTCCGATTCAAGCTAAATCTGTGGCGTTAATAAGGTAAGACGTGACCCTACAAGTTTTATGTTCGGAAAGAACCCAGTTCTGCCTCTAATGTAGTCAAATTCGCTCATTAACAAACACTTGGACTATTACAGTCCAACTATTACTGTCCATTTTTGAACTGTTACTGTCTGACCTCTCCTCAGATTTTAAACTATATCTAGAGTTATAGAACTTCGATTCAAGCTAAATCTGTGGCGTTGGAAATGTAAGACATGAGCCTACAAGTTTTATGTTCGGAAAGAACCCAGTTCTGATTCTAAGGTAGTCAAAATCGCTCATTAACAAACACTTGGACTGTCACTGTCCAACTCTTACTGTCAATTTTTGAACTGTTAGTGTGTGACCTCTCCTTAGATTTTTAACTATATCTGCGGTTATAGAACTCCGATTCAAGCTAAATCTTTGGCTTTGGAAAGGTAAGACATGAGCCTACAAGTTTATGTTCGGAAAGAACCCAGTTCTGCTTCTAAGGTAGTCAAAATCGCTCATTCACAAACACTTGGACTGTCACTGTCCAACTGTTACTGTCCATTTTTGAACAGTTACTGTGTGACCTCTACTCAGATTTTAAAAATATCTAGAGTTATGGAACTCCGATTCAAGCTAAATCTGTGACCTTGGAAAGGTAAGACATGAGGCTACAAGTTATACGTTTTGGAAAGAACCCAGTTCTTCCTCTAAGGTAGTCAAAATCGCTCATTAACAAACACTTGAACTATTACTGTCCATTTTTGAACTGTTACTGTCTGACATCTACTAAGATTTTAAATATATCTGGAGTTATGGAACTCCGATTCAAGCTAAATCTGTGACCTTGGAAAGGTAAGACATGAGGCTACAAGTTATACGTTTTGGAAAGAACCCAGTTCTTCCATTAAGGTAGTCAAAATCGCTCATTAACAAACACTTGAACTGTCACTGTCCAACTGTTACTGTCCATTTTTGAACTGTTACTATCTCATCTCTCCTTAGATTTTTAAATATATCTGGCGTTATAGAACTCCGATTCAAGCTAAATCTGTGGCGTTGGAAAGGTAAGACATGAGCCTACAAGTTTTATGTTCGGAAAGAACCCAGTTCTTCCTCTAAGGTAATCAAAATCGCTCATTAACAAACACTTGGACTGTAACTGTCAAACTGTTAGTGTCCATTTTTGAACTGTTACTGTCTCAGCTCTCCTTAGATTTTTAAATATATCTGGAGTTATAGAACTCCAATTCAAGCTAAATCTGTGGCGTTGATAAGGTAAGACATGAGGCTACAAGTTATACGTTTTGGAAAGAACCCAGTTCTTCCTCTAAGGTAGTCAAAATTGCTTATTAACAAACACTTGGACTGTCACTGTCCAACTGTTACAGTCCATTTTTGAACTGTTACTGTGTGACCTCTCCTTAGATTTTTAACTATATCTGCGGTTATAGAACTCCGATTCAAGCTAAATCTGTGGCGTTGGAAAGGTAAGACATGAGCCTACAAGTTTTATGTTCGGAAAGAATCCAGTTCTGCCTCTAAGGTAGTCAAAATCGCTCATTAACAAACACTTGGACTTTTACTGTCCAACTATTACTGTCCATTTTTGAACTGTTACTGTCTGACCTCTCCTCAGATTTTTAACTATATCTGGAGTTATAGAACTCCGATTCAAGCTAAATCTGTGGCGTTGGAAAGGTAAGACATGAGGCTACAAGTTATACGTTTGGGAAAGAACCCAGTTCTTCCTCTAAGGTAGTCAAAATTGCTCATTAACAAACACTTTGACTGTTACTGTCCATTTTTGAACTGTTACTGTCTCATCTCTCCTTAGATTTTTAAATATATCTGGAGTTATAGATCTCCGATTCAAGCTAAATCTGTGGCGTTGGAAAGCTAAGACATGAGGCTACAATTATACGTTTTGGAAAGAACCCAGTTCTTCCTCTAAGGTAGTCAAAATCGCTCAATAACAAACACTTGGACTGTCACTGTCCAACTGTTACTGACCATTTTTGAACTGTTACTGTCTGACCTCTCCTCAGATTTTTAACTATATCTGGAGTTATAGAACTCCGATTCAAGCTAAATCTGTGGCGTTGATAAGGTAAGACATGAGGCTACAAGTTATACGTTTTGGAAAGAACCCAGTTCTTCCTCAAAGGTAGTCAAAATCGCTCATTAACAAACACTTGGACTGTCACTGTCCAACTGTTACTGTCCATTTTTGAACTGTTACTGTGTGACCTCTCCTTAGATTTTTAACTATATCTGCGGTTATAGAACTCCGATTCAAGCTAAATCTGTGGCGTTGGAAAGGTAAGACATGAGCCTACAAGTTTTATAATCGGAAAGAACTAAGTTCTGCCTCTAAGGTAGTCAAAATCGCTCATTAACAAACACTTGGACTCTTACTGTCCAACTATTACTGTCCATTTTTGAACTGTTACTGTCTGACCTCTCCTCAGATTTTTAACTATATCTGGAGTTATTGAACTCCGATTCAAGCTAAATGTGTGGCGTTGGAAAGGTAAGACATGAGCCTACAAGTTTTATATTCGGAAAGAACTCAGTTCTGCCTCTAAGGTAGTCAAAAT
Source organism: Populus nigra (assembly GCF_951802175.1). Classification (NCBI taxonomy): domain Eukaryota; kingdom Viridiplantae; phylum Streptophyta; class Magnoliopsida; order Malpighiales; family Salicaceae; genus Populus; species Populus nigra. The sequence continues at coordinate 8,902,555 of NC_084862.1, read as the reverse complement.
CGTTCATTAACAAACACTTGGACTGTTATTGTCCAACTATTACTGTCCATTTTTGAACTGTTACTGTCTCATCTCTCCTTACATTTTTAAATATATTTGGAGTTATAGAACTCTGATTCAAGCTAAATCTGTGGCGTTGGAAAGGGAAGACATGAGGCTAGAAGTTATATGTTTTGGAAAGAACGCAGGTTTTCCTCTAAGGTAGTCAAAATCGCTCATTAACAAACACTTGGACTGTTACTGTCCACTTGTTACTGTCCATTTTTGAACTGTTACTGTCTGACCTCTCCTCATATTTTTAACTATATTTGGAGTTATAGAACTCTGATTCAAGCTAAATCTGTGGCGTTGGAAAGGTAAGACATGAGGCTACAAGTTATACGTCTTGGAAAGAACCCAATTCTTCCTCGAAGGTAGTCAAAATCGCTCATAAAAAAACATTTTGACTGTCACTGTCGAACTGTTACTGTCCATATTTGAACTGTTACTGTCTGACCTCTCCTCATATTTTTAACTATATTTGGAGTTATAGAACTCTGATTCAAGCTAAATCTGTGGCGTTGGAAAGGTAAGACATGAGACTACAAGTTATACGTTTTGGAAAGAACCCAGTTCTTCCTCTAAGGTAGTCAAAATTGCTCATTAACAAACACTTGGACTGTTACTGTCCAACTGTTACTGTCCATTTTTGAACTGTTACTGTCTCATCTCTCCTTAGATTTTTAAATATATCTGGAGTTATAGAACTCCGATTCAAGCTAAATCTGTGGCGTTGGAAAGCTAAGACATGAGGCTACAAGTTAGATGTTTTTGAAAGAACGCAGTTTTTCCTCTAAGGTAGTCAAAATTGCTCATTAACAAACACTTGGACTGTTACTGTCCAACTGTTACTGTCCATTTTTGAACTGTTACTGTCTCATCTCTCCTTAGATTTTTAAATATATCTGGAGTTATAGAACTCCGATCCAAGCTAAATCTGTGGCGTTGGAAAGGTAAGACATGAGGCTACAAGTTAGATGTTTTTGAAAGAACGCAGTTGTTCCTCTAAGGTAGTCAAAATCGCTCATTAACAAACACTTGGACTGTCACTGTCCAACTATTACTGTCCATTTTTGAACTGTTACTGTCTCATCTCTTGTTAGATTTTTAAATATATCTGGAGTTATAGAACTCCGATTCAAGCGAAATCTGTGGCGTTGGAAAGGTAAGACATGAGGCTACAAGTTATATGTTTTGGAAAGAACGCAGTTTTTCATCTAAGGTAGTCAAAATCGCTCATTAACAAACACTTGGACTGTTACTGTCCAACTGTTACTGTCCATTTTTGAATTGTTACTGTCTCATCTCTCTTTAGATTGTTAAATATATCTGGAGTTATAGAACTCCGATTCAAGCTAAATCTGTGGCGTTGGAAAGGTAAGACATGAGGCAACAAGTTATACGTTTTGGAAAGAACCCAGTTCTTCCTCTAAGGTAGTCAAAATTGCTCATTAACAAACACTTGGACTGTTACTGTCCAACTATTACTGTCCATTTTTGGATTGTTACTGTCTCATCTCTCCTTAGATTTTTAAATATATCTGGCGTTATAGAACCCCGATTCAAGCTAAATCTATGGCGTTGATAAGGTAAGACATGAGGCTACAAGTTATACGTTTTGGAAAGAACCCAGTTCTTCCTCGAAGGTAGTCAAAATCGCTCATAAAAAAACACTTGGACTGTCACTGTCCAACTGTTACTGTCCATTTTTGAACTGTTACTGTGTGACCTCTCCTTAGATTTTTAACTATATTTGCGGTTATAGAACTCCGATTCAAGCTAAATCTGTGGCGTTGGAAAGGTAAGACATGAGCCTACAAGTTTTATAATCGGAAAGAACTCAGTTCTGCCTCTAAGGTAGTCAAAATCGCTCATTAACAAACACTTGGACTCTTACTGTCCAACTATTACTGTCCATTTTTGAACTGTTACTGTCTGACCTCTCCTCAGATTTTTAACTATATCTGGAGTTATTGAACTCCGATTCAAGCTAAATGTGTGGCGTTGGAAAGGTAAGACATGAGCCTACAAGTTTTATATTCGGAAAGAACTCAGTTCTGCCTCTAAGGTAGTCAAAATCGTTCATTAACAAACACTTGGACTGTTATTGTCCAACTATTACTGTCCATTTTTGAACTGTTACTGTCTCATCTCTCCTTACATTTTTAAATATATTTGGAGTTATAGAACTCTGATTCAAGCTAAATCTGTGGCGTTGGAAAGGGAAGACATGAGGCTAGAAGTTATATGTTTTGGAAAGAACGCAGGTTTTCCTCTAAGGTAGTCAAAATCGCTCATTAACAAACACTTGGACTGTTACTGTCCACTTGTTACTGTCCATTTTTGAACTGTTACTGTCTGACCTCTCCTCATATTTTTAACTATATTTGGAGTTATAGAACTCTGATTCAAGCTAAATCTGTGGCGTTGGAAAGGTAAGACATGAGGCTACAAGTTATACGTCTTGGAAAGAACCCAATTCTTCCTCGAAGGTAGTCAAAATCGCTCATAAAAAAACATTTTGACTGTCACTGTCGAACTGTTACTGTCCATATTTGAACTGTTACTGTCTGACCTCTCCTCATATTTTTAACTATATTTGGAGTTATAGAACTCTGATTCAAGCTAAATCTGTGGCGTTGGAAAGGTAAGACATGAGACTACAAGTTATACGTTTTGGAAAGAACCCAGTTCTTCCTCTAAGGTAGTCAAAATTGCTCATTAACAAACACTTGGACTGTTACTGTCCAACTGTTACTGTCCATTTTTGAACTGTTACTGTCTCATCTCTCCTTAGATTTTTAAATATATCTGGAGTTATAGAACTCCGATTCAAGCTAAATCTGTGGCATTGGAAAGCTAAGACATGAGGCTACAAGTTAGATGTTTTTGAAAGAACGCAGTTTTTCCTCTAAGGTAGTCAAAATTGCTCATTAACAAACACTTGGACTGTTACTGTCCAACTGTTACTGTCCATTTTTGAACTGTTACTGTCTCATCTCTCCTTAGATTTTTAAATATATCTGGAGTTATAGAACTCCGATCCAAGCTAAATCTGTGGCGTTGGAAAGGTAAGACATGAGGCTACAAGTTAGATGTTTTTGAAAGAACGCAGTTGTTCCTCTAAGGTAGTCAAAATCGCTCATTAACAAACACTTGGACTGTCACTGTCCAACTATTACTGTCCATTTTTGAACTGTTACTGTCTCATCTCTTGTTAGATTTTTAAATATATCTGGAGTTATAGAACTCCGATTCAAGCGAAATCTGTGGCGTTGGAAAGGTAAGACATGAGGCTACAAGTTATATGTTTTGGAAAGAACGCAGTTTTTCATCTAAGGTAGTCAAAATCGCTCATTAACAAACACTTGGACTGTTACTGTCCAACTGTTACTGTCCATTTTTGAATTGTTACTGTCTCATCTCTCTTTAGATTGTTAAATATATCTGGAGTTATAGAACTCCGATTCAAGCTAAATCTGTGGCGTTGGAAAGGTAAGACATGAGGCAACAAGTTATACGTTTTGGAAAGAACCCAGTTCTTCCTCTAAGGTAGTCAAAATTGCTCATTAACAAACACTTGGACTGTTACTGTCCAACTATTACTGTCCATTTTTGGATTGTTACTGTCTCATCTCTCCTTAGATTTTTAAATATATCTGGCGTTATAGAACCCCGATTCAAGCTAAATCTATGGCGTTGATAAGGTAAGACATGAGGCTACAAGTTATACGTTTTGGAAAGAACCCAGTTCTTCCTCGAAGGTAGTCAAAATCGCTCATAAAAAAACACTTGGACTGTCACTGTCCAACTGTTACTGTCCATTTTTGAACTGTTACTGTGTGACCTCTCCTTAGATTTTTAACTATATTTGCGGTTATAGAACTCCGATTCAAGCTAAATCTGTGGCGTTGGAAAGGTAAGACATGAGCCTACAAGTTTTATAATCGGAAAGAACTCAGTTCTGCCTCTAAGGTAGTCAAAATCGCTCATTAACAAACACTTGGACTATTACTGTCCAACTATTACTGTCCATTTTTGAACTGTTACTGTCTGACCTCTCCTCAGATTTTTAACTATATCTGGAGTTATAGAACTCCGATTCAAGCTAAATGTGTGGCGTTGGAAAGGTAAGACATGAGGCTACAAGTTAGATGTTTTGGAAAGAATGCAGTTTTTCCTCTAAAGTAGTCAAAATCGCTCATTAACAAACACTTGGACTGTTACTGTCCACTTGTTACTGTCCATTTTTGAACTGTTACTATGTGACCTCTCCTTAGATTTTTAACTATATCTGCGGTTATAGAACTCCGATTCAAGCTAAATCTGTGGCGTTGGAAAGGTAAGACATGAGCCTACAAGTTTTATAATCGGAAAGAACTCAGTTCTGCCTCTAAGGTAGTCAAAATCGCTCATTAACAAACACTTGGACTATTACTGTCCAACTATTACTGTCCATTTTTGAACTGTTACTATCTGACCTCTCCTCAGATTTTTAACTATATTTGGAGTTATAGAACTCCGATTCAAGCTAAATCTGTGGCCTTGGAAAGGTAAGACATGAGGCTACAAGTTATACGTTTTGGAAAGAACCCAGTTCTTCCTCTAAGGTAGTCAAAATTCCTCATTAACAAACACTTTGACTGTTACTGTCCAACTGTTACTGTCCATTTTTGAACTGTTACTGTCTCATCTCTCCTTAGATTTTTAAATATATCTGGAGTTAGAGATCTCCGATTCAAGCTAAATCTGTGGCGTTGGAAAGCTAAGACATGAGGCTACAATTATACGTTTTGGAAAGAACCCAGTTCTTCCTCTAAGGTAGTCAAAATCGCTCAATAACAAACACTTGGACTGTCACTGTCCAACTGTTACTGACCATTTTTGAACTGTTACTGTCTGACCTCTCCTCAGATTTTTAACTATATCTGGAGTTATAGAACTCCGATTCAAGCTAAATGTGTGGCGTTGGAAAGGTAAGACATGAGGCTACAAGTTAGATGTTTTGGAAAGAACCCAGTTCTTCCTCTAAGGTAGTCAAAATCGCTCAATAACAAACACTTGGACTGTCACTGTCCAACTGTTACTGACCATTTTTGAACTGTTACTGTCTGACCTCTCCTCAGATTTTTAACTATATCTGGAGTTATAGAACGTCGATTCAAGCTAAATCTATGGCGTTGATAAGGTAAGACATGAGGCTACAAGTTATACGTTTTGGAAAGAACCCAGTTCTTCCTCAAAGGTAGTCAAAATCGCTCATTAACAAACACTTGGACTGTCACTGTCCAACTGTTACTGTCCATTTTTGAACTGTTACTGTGTGACCTCTCCTTAGATTTTTAACTATATCTGCGGTTATAGAACTCCGATTCAAGCTAAATCTGTGGCGTTGGAAAGGTAAGACATGAGCCTACAAGTTTTATAATCGGAAAGAACTCAGTTCTGCCTCTAAGGTAGTCAAAATCGCTCATTAACAAACACTTGGACTGTTACTGTCCAACTATTACTGTCCATTTTTGAACTGTTACTGTCTGACCTCTCCTCAAATTTTTAACTATATCTGGAGTTATAGAACTCCGATTCAAGCTAAATGTGTGGCGTTGGAAAGGTAAGACATGAGGCTACAAGTTAGATGTTTTGGAAAGAACGCAGTTTTTCCTCTAAGGTAGTCAAAATCGCTCATTAACAAACACTTGGACTGTTACTATCCACTTGTTACTGTCCATTTTTGAACTGTTACTGTCTGACCTCTCCTCACATTTTTAACTATATTTGGAGTTATAGAACTCCGATTCAAGCTAAATCTGTGGCCTTGGAAAGGTAAGACATGAGGCTACAAGTTATACGTTTTGGAAAGAACCCAGTTCTTCCTCTAAGGTAGTCAAAATTCCTCATTAACAAACACTTTGACTGTTACTGTCCAACTGTTACTGTCCATTTTTGAACTGTTACTGTCTCATCTCTCCTTAGATTTTTAAATATATCTGGAGTTAGAGATCTCCGATTCAAGCTAAATCTGTGGCGTTGGAAAGCTAAGACATGAGGCTACAATTATACGTTTTGGAAAGAACCCAGTTCTTCCTCTAAGGTAGTCAAAATCGCTCAATAACAAACACTTGGACTGTCACTGTCCAACTGTTACTGAAAATTTTTGAACTGTTACTGTCTGACCTCTCCTCAGATTTTTAACTATATCTGGAGTTATAGAACTCCGATTCAAGCTAAATGTGTGGCGTTGGAAAGGTAAGACATGAGGCTACAAGTTAGATGTTTTGGAAAGAACCCAGTTCTTCCTCTAAGGTAGTCAAAATCGCTCAATAACAAACACTTGGACTGTCACTGTCCAACTGTTACTGACCATTTTTGAACTGTTACTGTCTGACCTCTCCTCAGATTTTTAACTATATCTGGAGTTATAGAACGCCGATTCAAGCTAAATCTGTGGCGTTGATAAGGTAAGACATGAGGCTACAAGTTATACGTTTTGGAAAGAACCCAGTTCTTCCTCAAAGGTAGTCAAAATCGCTCATTAACAAACACTTGGACTGTCACTGTCCAACTGTTACTGTCCATTTTTGAACTGTTACTGTGTGACCTCTCCTTAGATTTTTAACTATATCTGCGGTTATAGAACTCCGATTCAAGCTAAATCTGTGGCGTTGGAAAGGTAAGACATGAGCCTACAAGTTTTATAATCGGAAAGAACTCAGTTCTGCCTCTAAGGTAGTCAAAATCGCTCATTAACAAACACTTGGACTGTTACTGTCCAACTATTACTGTCCATTTTTGAACTGTTACTGTCTCATCTCTCCTTAGATTTTTAAATATATGTGGAGTTATAGAACTCCGATTCAGGCTAAATCTGTGGCGTTGGAAAGGTAAGACATGAGGCTACAAGTTATACGTTTTGGAAGGAACGCAGTTTTTCCTCTAAGGTAGTCAAAATCGCTCATTAACAAACACTTGGACTGTCACTGTCCAACTATTACTGTCCATTTTTGAATTGTTACTGTCTCATCTCTCTTTAGATTGTTAAATATATCTGGAGTTATAGAACTCCGATTCAAGCTAAATCTGTGGCGTTCGAAAGGTAAGACATGAGGCTATAAGTTATAAGTTTTGGAAAGAACGCAGTTTTTCCTCTAAGGTAGTCAAAATCGCTCATTAACAAACACTTGGACTGTTACTGTCCAACTGGTACTGTCCATTTTTGAACTGTTACTGTCTGACCTCTCCTCATATTTTTAACTATATGTGGAGTTATAGAACTCTGATTCAAGCTAAATCTGTGGCGTTGGAAAGGTAAGACATGAGACTACAAGTTATACGTTTTGGAAAGAACCCAGTTCTTCCTCTAAGGTAGTCAAAATTGCTCATTAACAAACACTTGGACTGTTACAGTCCAACTGTTACTGTCCATTTTTGAACTGTTACTGTCTCATCTCTCCTTATATTTTTAAATATATCTGGAGTTATAGAACTCCGATTCAAGCTAAATCTGTGGCGTTGGAAAGGTAAGACATGAGGCTACAAGTTATACGTTTTGGAAAGAACCCAGTTCTTCCTCTAAGGTAGTCAAAATGGCTCATTAACAAACACTTGGACTGTTATTGTCCAACTGTTACTGTCCATTTTTGAACTGTTACTGTCTCATCTCTCCTTAGATTTTTAAATATATCTGGCGTTATAGAACCCCGATTCAAGCTAAATCTATGGCGTTGATAAGGTAAGACATGAGGCTACAAGTTATATGTTTTGGAAAGAACCCAGTTCTTCCTCGAAGGTAGTCAAAATCGCTCATAAAAAAACACTTGGACTGTCACTGTCCAACTGTTACTGTCCATTTTTGAACTGTTACTGTGTGACCTCTCCTTAGATTTTTAACTATATTTGCGGTTATAGAACTCCGATTCAAGCTAAATCTGTGGCGTTGGAAAGGTAAGACATGAGCCTACAAGTTTTATGTTCAGAAACAACCCAGTTCTGCCTCTAAGGTAGTCAAAATCGCTCATTAACAAACACTTGGACTATTACTGTCCAACTATTACTGTCCATTTTTGAACTGTTACTGTCTGACCTCTCCTCAGATTTTTAACTATATCTGGAGTTATAGAACTCCGATTCAAGCTAAATGTGTGGCGTTGGAAAGGTAAGACATGAGGCTACAAGTTAGATGTTTTGGAAAGAACGCAGTTTTTCCTCTAAGGTAGTCAAAATCGCTCATTAACAAACACTTGGACTGTTACTGTCCACTTGTTACTGTCCATTTTTGAATTGTTACTGTGTGACCTCTCCTTAGATTTTTAACTATATCTGCGGTTATAGAACTCCGATTCAAGCTAAATCTGTGGCGTTGGAAAGGTAAGACATGAGCCTACAAGTTTTATGTTCAGAAACAACCCAGTTCTGCCTCTAAGGTAGTCAAAATCGCTCATTAACAAACACTTGGCTCTTACTGTCCAACTATTACTGTCCATTTTTGAACTGTTACTATCTGACCTCTCCTCAGATTTTTAACTATATTTGGAGTTATAGAACTCCGATTCAAGCTAAATCTGTGGCCTTGGAAAGGTAAGACATGAGGCTACAAGTTATACGTTTTGGAAAGAACCCAGTTCTTCCTCTAAGGTAGTCAAAATTCCTCATTAACAAACACTTTGACTGTTACTGTCCAACTGTTACTGTCCATTTTTGAACTGTTACTGTCTCATCTCTCCTTAGATTTTTAAATATATCTGGAGTTAGAGATCTCCGATTCAAGCTAAATCTGTGGCGTTGGAAAGCTAAGACATGAGGCTACAATTATACGTTTTGGAAAGAACCCAGTTCTTCCTCTAAGGTAGTCAAAATCGCTCAATAACAAACACTTGGACTGTCACTGTCCAACAGTTACTGACCATTTTTGAACTGTTACTGTCTGACCTCTCCTCAGATTTTTAACTATATCTGGAGTTATAGAACTCCGATTCAAGCTAAATGTATGGCGTTGGAAAGGTAAGACATGAGGCTACAAGTTAGATGTTTTGGAAAGAACCCAGTTCTTCCTCTAAGGTAGTCAAAATCGCTCAATAACAAACACTTGGACAGTGACTGTCCAACTGTTACTGTCCATTTTTGAACTGTTACTGTCTCATCTCTCCTTATATTTTTAAATATATCTGGAGTTATAGAACTCCGATTCAAGCTAAATCTGTGGCGTTGGAAAGCTAAGACATGAGGCTACAAGTTAGATGTTTTTGAAAGAACACAGTTTTTCCTCTAAGGTAGTCAAAATTGCTCATTAACAAACACTTGGACTGTTACTGTCCAACTGTTACTGTCCATTTTTGAACTGTTACTGTCTCATCTCTCCTTAGATTTTTAAATATATCTGGAGTTATAGAACTCCGATTCAAGCTAAATCTATGGCATTGGAAAGGTAAGACATGAGGCTACAAGTTATACGTTTTGGAAAGAACCCAGTTCTTCCTCTAAGGTAGTCAAAATGGCTCATTAACAAACACTTGGACTGTTACTGTCCAACTGTTACTGTCCATTTTTGAACTGTTACTGTCTCATCTCTCCTTAGATTTTTAAATATATCTGGCGTTATAGAACCCCGATTCAAGCTAAATCTATGGCGTTGATCAGGTAAGACATGAGCCTACAAGTTATACGTTTTGGAAAGAACCCAGTTCTTCCTCTAAGGTAGTCAAAATCGCTCATAAAAAAACACTTGGACTGTCACTGTCCAACTGTTACTGTCCATTTTTGAACTGTTACTGTCTGACCTCTCCTCAGATTTTTAACTATATCTGGAGTTATAGAACTCCGATTCAAGCTAAATATGTGGCGTTGGAAAGGTAAGACATGAGCCTACAAGTTTTATATTCGGAAAGAACTCAGTTCTGCCTCTAAGGTAGTCAAAATCGCTCATTAACAAACACTTGGACTCTTACTGTCCAAGTATTACTGTCCATTTTTGAACTGTTACTGTCTCATCTCTCCTTAGATTTTTAAATATATTTGGAGTTATAGAACTCTGATTCAAGCTAAATCTGTGGCGTTGGAAAGGTAAGACATGAGGCTACAAGTTATACGTTTTGGAAAGAACCCAGTTCTTCCTCTAAGGTAGTCAAAATTGCTCATTAACAAACACTTGGACTGTTACTGTCCAACTGTTACTGTCCATTTTTGAACTGTTACTGTCTCATCTCTCCTTAGATTTTTAAATATATCTGGAGTTATAGAACTCCGATTCAAGCTAAATCTGTGGCGTTGGAAAGGTAAGACATGAGGCTACAAGTTAGATGTTTTTGAAAGAACGCAGTTGTTCCTCTAAGGTAGTCAAAATCGCTCATTAACAAACACTTGGACTGTCACTGTCCAACTGTTACTGTCCATTTTTGAACTGTTACTGTCTCATCTCTCGTTAGATTTTTAAATATATCTGGAGTTATAGAACTCCGATTCAAGCTAAATCTGTGGCGTTGGATAGGTAAGACATGAGGCTACAAGTTATATGTTTTGGAAAGAACGCAGTTTTTCCTCTAAGGTAGTCAAAATCGCTCATTAACAAACACTTGGACTGTTACTGTCCATTTTTGAATTGTTACTGTCTCATCTCTCCTTAGATTGTTAAATATATCTGGAGTTATAGAACTCCGATTCAAGCTAAATCTGTGGCGTTGGAAAGGTAAGACATGAGGCTACAAGTTATATGTTTTTGAAAGAACACAGTTTTTCCTCTAAGGTAGTCAAAATTGCTCATTAACAAACACTTGGACTGTTACTGTCCAACTGTTACTATCCATTTTTGAACTGTTACTGTCTCATCTCTCCTTAGATTTTTAAATATATCTGGAGTTATAGAACTCCGATTCAAGCTAAATCTGTGGCGTTCGAAAGGTAAGACATGAGGGTACAAGTTAGACGTTTTTAAAAGAACGCAGTTTTTCCTCTAAGGTAGTCAAAATCGCTCATTAACAAACACTTGGACTGTTACTGTCCACTTGTTACTGTCCATTTTTGAACTGTTACTGTTTGACCTCTACTTATATTTTTAACTATATTTGGAGTTATAGAACTCTGATTCAAGCTAAATCTGTGGCGTTGGAAAGGTAAGACATGAGACTACAAGTTATACGTTTTGGAAAGAACCCAGTTCTTCCTCTAAGTTAGTCAAAATTGCTCATTAACAAACACTTGGACTATTACTGTCCAACTGTTACTGTCCATTTTTGAACTGTTACTGTCTCATCTCTCCTTAGATTTTTAAATATATCTGGAGTTATAGAACTCCGATTCAAGCTAAATCTGTGGCGTTGGAAAGGTAAGACATGAGGCTACAAGTTAGATGTTTTTGAAAGAACACAGTTTTTCCTCTAAGGTAGTCAAAATTGCTCATTAACAAACACTTGGACTGTTACTGTCCAACTGTTACTGTCCATTTTTGAACAGTTACTGTCTCATCTCTCCTTAGATTTTTAAATATATCTGGAGTTATAGAACTCCGATTCAAGCTAAATCTGTGGCGTTGGAAAGGTAAGACATGAGGCTACAAGTTAGATGTTTTTGAAAGAACGCAGTTGTTCCTCTAAGGTAGTCAAAATCGCTCATTAACAAACACTTGGACTGTCACTGTCCAACTGTTACTGTCCATTTTTGAACTGTTACTGTCTCATCTCTCGTTAGATTTTTAAATATATCTGGAGTTATAGAACTCCGATTCAAGCTAAATCTGTGGCGTTGGAAAGGTAAGACATGAGGCTACAAGTTATATGTTTTGGAAAGAACGCAGTTTTTCCTCTAAGGTAGTCAAAATCGCTCATTAACAAACACTTGGACTGTTACTGTCCATTTTTGAATTGTTACTGTCTCATATCTCCTTAGATTGTTAAATATATCTGGAGTTATAGAACTCCGATTCAAGCTAAATCTGTGGCGTTGGAAAGGTAAGACATGAGGCTACAAGTTATATGTTTTGGAAAGAACCCAGTTTTTCCTCTAAGGTAGTCAAAATTGCTCATTAACAAACACTTGGACTGTTACTGTCCAAGTGTTACTATCCATTTTTGAACTGTTACTGTCTCATCTCTCCTTAGATTTTTAAATATATCTGGAGTTATAGAACTCTGATTCAAGCTAAATCTGTGGCGTTGGAAAGGTAAGACATGAGGGTACAAGTTAGACGTTTTTAAAAGAACGCAGTTTTTCCTCAAAGGTAGTCAAAATCGCTCATTAACAAACACTTGGACTGTCACTGTCCAACTGTTATTATCCATTTTTGAACTGTTACTGTCTCATCTCTCCTTAGATTTTTAAATATATCTGGAGTTATAGAACTCCAATTCAAGCTAAATCTGTGGCGTTCGAAAGGTAAGACATGAGGCTATAAGTTAGATGTTTTTGAAAGAACACGGTTTTTCCTCTAAGGTAGTCAAAATTGCTCATTAACAAACACTTGGACTGTTACTGTCCAATTGTTACTATCCATTTTTGAACTGTTACTGTCTCATCTCTCCTTAGATTTTTAAATATATCTGGAGTTATAGAACTCCGATTCAAGCTAAATCTGTGGCGTTGGAAAGGTAAGACATGAGGGTACAAGTTAGACGTTTTTAAAAGAACGCAGTTTTTCCTCTAAGGTAGTCAAAATCGCTCATTAACAAACACTTGGACTGTCACTGTCCAACTGTTACTGTCCATTTTTGAACTGTTACTGTCTCATCTCTCGTTAGATTTTTAAATATATCTGGAGTTATAGAACTCCAATTCAAGCTAAATCTGTGGCGTTTGAAAGGTAAGACATGAGGCTATAAGTTATAAGTTTTGGAAAGAACGCAGTTTTTCCTCTAAGGTAGTCAAAATCGCTCATTAACAAACACTTGGACTGTTACTGTCCAACTGTTACTGTCCATTTTTGAACTGTTACTGTCTGACCTCTCCTCATATTTTTAACTATATGTGGAGTTATAGAACTCTGATTCAAGCTAAATCTGTGGCGTTGGAAAGGTAAGACATGAGACTACAAGTTATACGTTTTGGAAAGAACCCAGTTCTTCCTCTAAGGTAGTCAAAATTGCTCATTAACAAACACTTGGACTGTTACTGTCCAACTGTTACTGTCCATTTTTGAACTGTTATTGTCTCATCTCTCCTTAGATTTTTAAATATATCTGGAGTTATAGAACTCCGATTCAAGCTAAATCTGTGGCGTTGGAAAGGTAAGACATGAGGCTACAAGTTAGATGTTTTTGAAAGAACGCAGTTGTTCCTCTAAGGTAGTCAAAATCGCTCATTAACAAACACTTGGACTGTCACTGTCCAACTGTTACTGTCCATTTTTGAACTGTTACTGTCTCATCTCTCGTTAGATTTTTAAATATATCTGGAGTTATAGAACTCCGATTCAAGCTAAATCTGTGGCGTTGGAAAGGTAAGACATGAGGCTACAAGTTATATGTTTTGGAAAGAACGCAGTTTTTCCTCTAAGGTAGTCAAAATCGCTCATTAACAAACACTTGGACTGTTACTGTCCATTTTTGAACTGTTACTGTCTCATCTCTCCTTAGATTTTTAAATATATCTGGAGTTATAGAACTCCGATTCAAGCTAAATCTGTGGCGTTGGAAAGGTAAGACATGAGGGTACAAGTTAGACGTTTTTAAAAGAACGCAGTTTTTCCTCTAAGGTAGTCAAAATCGCTCATTAACAAACACTTGGACTGTCACTGTCCAACTGTTACTATCCATTTTTGAACTGTTACTGTCTCATCTCTCCTTAGATTTTTAAATATATCTGGAGTTATAGAACTCCAATTCAAGCTAAATCTGTGGCGTTCGAAAGGTAAGACATGAGGCTATAAGTTAGATGTTTTTGAAAGAACACGGTTTTTCCTCTAAGGTAGTCAAAATTGCTCATTAACAAACACTTGGACTGTTACTGTCCAATTGTTACTATCCATTTTTGAACTGTTACTGTCTCATCTCTCCTTAGATTTTTAAATATATCTGGAGTTATAGAACTCCGATTCAAGCTAAATCTGTGGCGTTGGAAAGGTAAGACATGAGGGTACAAGTTAGAAGTTTTTAAAAGAACGCAGTTTTTCCTCTAAGGTAGTCAAAATCGCTCATTAACAAACACTTGGACTGTCACTGTCCAACTGTTACTGTCCATTTTTGAACTGTTACTGTCTCATCTCTCGTTAGATTTTTAAATATATCTGGAGTTATAGAACTCCAATTCAAGCTAAATCTGTGGCGTTGGAAAGGTAAGACATGAGGCTACAAGTTAGATGTTTTTGAAAGAACGCAGTTGTTCCTCTAAGGTAGTCAAAATCGCTCATTAACAAACACTTGGACTGTCACTGTCCAACTGTTACTGTCCATTTTTGAACTGTTACTGTCTCATCTCTCGTTAGATTTTTAAATATATCTGGAGTTATAGAACTCCGATTCAAGCTAAATCTGTGGCGTTGGAAAGGTAAGACATGAGGCTACAAGTTATATGTTTTGGAAAGAACGCAGTTTTTCCTCTAAGGTAGTCAAAATCGCTCATTAACAAACACTTGGACTGTTACTGTCCATTTTTGAATTGTTACTATCTCATCTCTCCTTAGATTGTTAAATATATCTGGAGTTATAGAACTCCGATTCAAGCTAAATCTGTGGCGTTGGAAAGGTAAGACATGAGGCTACAAGTTATACGTTTTGGAAAGAACCCAGTTCTTCCTCTAAGGTAGTCAAAATGGCTCATTAACAAACACTTGGACTGTTACTGTCCAACTGTTACTGTCCATTTTTGAACTGTTACTGTCTCATCTCTCCTTAGATTTTTAAATATATCTGGAGTTATAGAACACCGATTCAAGCTAAATCTGTGGCGTTGGAAAGGTAAGACATGAGGCTACAAGTTAGATGTTTTTGAAAGAACACAGTTTTTCCTCTAAGGTAGTCAAAATTGCTCATTAACAAACACTTGGACTGTTACTGTCCAACTGTTACTGTCCATTTTTGAACTGTTACTGTCTCATCTCTCCTTAGATTTTTAAATATATCTGGCGTTATAGAACTCCGATTCAAGCTAAATCTGTGGCGTTGGAAAGGTAAGACATGAGGGTACAAGTTAGACGTTTTTAAAAGAACGCAGTTTTTCCTCTAAGGTAGTCAAAATCGCTCATTAACAAACACTTGGACTGTCACTGTCCAACTGTTACTGTCCATTTTTGAACTGTTACTGTCTCATCTCTCGTTAGATTTTTAAATATATCTGGAGTTATAGAACTCCAATTCAAGCTAAATCTGTGGCGTTCGAAAGGTAAGACATGAGGCTATAAGTTATAAGTTTTGGAAAGAACGCAGTTTTTCCTCTAAGGTAGTCAAAATCGCTCATTAACAAACACTTGGACTGTTACTGTCCAACTGGTACTGTCCATTTTTGAACTGTTACTGTCTCATCTCTCCTCATATTTTTAACTATATGTGGAGTTATAGAACTCTGATTCAAGCTAAATCTGTGGCGTTGGAAAGGTAAGACATGAGACTACAAGTTATACGTTTTGGAAAGAACCCAGTTCTTCCTCTAAGGTAGTCAAAATTGCTCATTAACAAACACTTGGACTGTTACTGTCCAACTGTTACTGTCCATTTTTGAACTGTTACTGTCTCATCTCTCCTTAGATTTTTAAATATATCTGGAGTTATAGAACTCCGATTCAAGCTAAATCTATGGCGTTGGAAAGGTAAGACATGAGCCTACAAGTTAGACGTTTTTGATAGAATGCAGTTTTTCCTCTAAGGTAGTCAAAATCGCTCATTAACAAACACTTGGACTGTCACTGTCCAACTGTTACTGTCCATTTTTGAACTGTTACTGTCTCATCTCTCCTTAGATTTTTAAATATATCTGGAGTTATAGAACTCCGATTCAAGCTAAATCTGTGGCGTTGGAAAGGTAAGACATGAGGCTACAAGTTATATGTTTTTGAAAGAACGCAGTTGTTCCTCTAAGGTAGTCAAAATCGCTCATTAACAAACACTTGGACTGTCACTGTCCAACTGTTACTGTCCATTTTTGAACTGTTACTGTCTCATCTCTCCTTAGATTTTTAAATATATATGGAGTTATAGAACTCCGATTCAAGCGAAATCTGTGGCGTTGGAAAGGTAAGACATGAAAGAACGCAGTTGTTCCTCTAAGGTAGTCAAAATCGCTCATTAACAAACACTTGGACTGTCACTGTCCAACTGTTACTGTCCATTTTTGAACTGTTACTGTCTCATCTCTCCTTAGATTTTTAAATATATATGGAGTTATAGAACTCCGATTCAAGCGAAATCTGTGGCGTTGGAAAGGTAAGACATGAGGCTACAAGTTATATGTTTGGGAAAGAACGCTGTTTTTCCTCTAAGATAGTCAAAATCGCTCATTAACAAAAACTTGGACTCTTACTGTCCAACTGTTACTGTCCATTTTTGAATTGTTACTGTCTCATCTCTCCTTAGATTTTTAAATATATCTAGAGTTATAGAACTCCAATTCAAGCTAAATCTTTGGCGTTGGAAAGGTAAGACATGAGCCTACAAGTTTTATAATCGGAAAGAACTCAGTTCTACCTCTAAGGTAGTCAAAATCGCTCATTAACAAACACTTGGACTGTTACTGTCCATTTTTGAACTGTTACTGTCTGACCTCTCCTCAGATTTTTAACTATATCTGGAGTTATAGAACTCCGATTCAAGCTAAATGTGTGGCGTTGGAAAGGTAAGACATGAGGCTACAAGTTATACGTTTTGGAAAGAACGCAGTTTTTCCTCTAAGGTAGTCAAAATCGCTCATTAACAAACACTTGGACTGTTACTATCCACTTGTTACTGTCCATTTTTGAACTGTTACTGTCTCATCTCTCCTTAGATTTTTAAATATATCTGGAGTTATAGAACTCCGATTCAAGCTAAATCTGTGGCGTTGGAAAGGTAAGACATGAGGGTACAAGTTAGACGTTTTTGAAAGAACGCAGTTTTTCCTCTAAGGTAGTCAAAATCGCTCATTAACAAACACTTGGACTGTCACTGTCCAACTGTTACTGTCCATTTTTGAACTGTTACTGTCTCATCTCTCGTTAGATTTTTAAATATATCTGGAGTTATAGAACTCCAATTCAAGCTAAATCTGTGGCGTTCGAAAGGTAAGACATGAGGCTATAAATTATAAGTTTTGGAAAGAACGCAGTTTTTCCTCTAAGGTAGTCAAAATCGCTCATTAACAAACACTTGGACTGTTACTGTCCAACTGTTACTGTCCATTTTTGAATTGTTACTGTCTGACCTCTCCTCATATTTTTAACTATATTTGGAGTTATAGAACTCCGATTCAAGCTAAATCTGTGGCGTTGGAAAGGTAAGACATGAGACTACAAGTTATACGTTTTGGAAAGAACCCAGTTCTTCCTCTAAGGTAGTCAAAATTGCTCATTAAGAAACACTTGGACTGTTACTGTCCATTTTTGAACTGTTACTGTCTCATCTCTCCTTAGATTTTTAAATATATCTGGAGTTATAGAACTCCGATTCAAGCTAAATCTGTGGCGTTGGAAAGGTAAGACATGAGGCTACAAGTTATATGTTTTGGAAAGAACGCAGTTTTTCCTCTAAGGTAGTCAAAATCGCTCATTAACAAACACTTGGACTGTTACTGTCCATTTTTGAATTGTTACTGTCTCATCTCTCCTTAGATTGTTAAATATATCTGGAGTTATAGAACTCCGATTCAAGCTAAATCTGTGGCGTTGGAAAGGTAAGACATGAGGCTACAAGTTATACGTTTTGGAAAGAACCCAGTTCTTCCTCTAAGGTAGTCAAAATGGCTCATTAACAAACACTTGGACTGTTACTGTCCAACTGTTACTGTCCATTTTTGAACTGTTACTGTCTCATCTCTCCTTAGATTTTTAAATATATCTGGAGTTATAGAACTCCGATTCAAGCTAAATCTGTGGCGTTGGAAAGGTAAGACATGAGGCTACAAGTTAGATGTTTTTGAAAGAACACAGTTTTTCCTCTAAGGTAGTCAAAATTGCTCATTAACAAACACTTGGACTGTTACTGTCCAATTGTTACTATCCATTTTTGAACTGTTACTGTCTCATCTCTCCTTAGATTTTTAAATATATCTGGAGTTATAGAACTCCGATTCAAGCTAAATCTGTGGCGTTGGAAAGGTAAGACATGAGGGTACAAGTTAGATGTTTTTAAAAGAACGCAGTTTTTCCTCTAAGGTAGTCAAAATCGCTCATTAACAAACACTTGGACTGTCACTGTCCAACTGTTACTGTCCATTTTTGAACTGTTACTGTCTTATCTCTCGTTAGATTTTTAAATATATCTGGAGTTATAGAACTCCAATTCAAGCTAAATCTGTGGCGTTCGAAAGGTAAGACATGAGGCTATAAGTTATAAGTTTTGGAAAGAACGCATTTTTTCCTCTAAGGTAGTCAAAATCGCTCATTAACAAACACTTGGACTGTTACTGTCCAACTGTTACTGTCCATTTTTGAACTGTTACTGTCTGACCTCTCCTCATATTTTTAACTATATGTGGAGTTATAGAACTGTGATTCAAGCTAAATCTGTGGCGTTGGAAAGGTAAGACATGAGACTACAAGTTATACGTTTTGGAAAGAACCCAGTTCTTCCTCTAAGGTAGTCAAAATTGCTCATTAACAAACACTTGGACTGTTACTGTCCAACTGTTACTGTCCATTTTTGAACTGTTACTGTCTCATCTCTCCTTAGATTTTTAAATATATCTGGAGTTATAGAACTCCGATTCAAGCTAAATTTATGGCGTTGGAAAGGTAAGACATGAGCCTACAAGTTAGACGTTTTTGATAGAATGCAGTTTTTCCTCTAAGGTAGTCAAAATCGCTCATTAACAAACACTTGGACTGTCACTGTCCAACTGTTACTGTCCATTTTTGAACTGTTACTGTCTCATCTCTCCTTAGATTTTTAAATATATCTGGAGTTATAGAACTCCGATTCAAGCTAAATCTGTGGCGTTGGAAAGGTAAGACATGAGGCTACAAGTTAGATGTTTTTGAAAGAACACAGTTTTTCCTCTAAGGTAGTCAAAATTGCTCATTAACAAACACTTGGACTGTTACTGTCCAATTGTTACTATCCATTTTTGAACTGTTACTGTCTCATCTCTCCTTAGATTTTTAAATATATCTGGAGTTATAGAACTCCGATTCAAGCGAAATCTGTGGCGTTGGAAAGGTAAGACATGAGGCTACAAGTTATATGTTTTGGAAAGAACGCTGTTTTTCCTCTAAGATAGTCAAAATCGCTCATTAACAAACACTTGGACTCTTACTGTCCAACTGTTACTGTCCATTTTTGAATTGTTACTGTCTCATCTCTCCTTAGATTTTTAAATATATCTGGAGTTATAGAACTCCAATTCAAGCTAAATCTTTGGCGTTGGAAAGGTAAGACATGAGCCTACAAGTTTTATAATCGGAAAGAACTCAGTTCTACCTCTAAGGTAGTCAAAATCGCTCATTAACAAACACTTGGACTGTTACTGTCCATTTTTGAACTGTTACTGTCTGACCTCTCCTCAGATTTTTAACTATATCTGGAGTTATAGAACTCCGATTCAAGCTAAATGTGTGGCGTTGGAAAGGTAAGACATGAGGCTACAAGTTATACGTTTTGGAAAGAACGCAGTTTTTCCTCTAAGGTAGTCAAAATCGCTCATTAACAAACACTTGGACTGTTACTATCCACTTGTTACTGTCCATTTTTGAACTGTTACTGTCTCATCTCTCCTTAGATTTTTAAATATATCTGGAGTTATAGAACTCCGATTCAAGCTAAATTTGTGGCGTTGGAAAGGTAAGACATGAGGGTACAAGTTAGACGTTTTTGAAAGAACGCAGTTTTTCCTCTAAGGTAGTCAAAATCGCTCATTAACAAACACTTGGACTGTCACTGTCCAACTGTTACTGTCCATTTTTGAACTGTTACTGTCTCCTCTCTCGTTAGATTTTTAAATATATCTGGAGTTATAGAACTCCAATTCAAGCTAAATCTGTGGCGTTCGAAAGGTAAGACATGAGGCTATAAGTTATAAGTTTTGGAAAGAACGCATTTTTTCCTCTAAGGTAGTCAAAATCGCTCATTAACAAACACTTGGACTGTTACTGTCCAACTGTTACTGTCCATTTTTGAACTGTTACTGTCTGACCTCTCCTCATATTTTTAACTATATGTGGAGTTATAGAACTCTGATTCAAGCTAAATCTGTGGCGTTGGAAAGGTAAGACATGAGACTACAAGTTATACGTTTTGGAAAGAACCCAGTTCTTCCTCTAAGGTAGTCAAAATTGCTCATTAACAAACACTTGGACTGTTACTGTCCAACTGTTACTGTCCATTTTTGAACTGTTACTGTCTCATCTCTCCTTAGATTTTTAAATATATCTGGAGTTATAGAACTCCGATTCAAGCTAAATTTATGGCGTTGGAAAGGTAAGACATGAGCCTACAAGTTAGACGTTTTTGATAGAATGCAGTTTTTCCTCTAAGGTAGTCAAAATCGCTCATTAACAAACACTTGGACTGTCACTGTCCAACTGTTACTGTCCATTTTTGAACTGTTACTGTCTCATCTCTCCTTAGATTTTTAAATATATCTGGAGTTATAGAACTCCGATTCAAGCTAAATCTGTGGCGTTGGAAAGGTAAGACATGAGGCTACAAGTTAGATGTTTTTGAAAGAACACAGTTTTTCCTCTAAGGTAGTCAAAATTGCTCATTAACAAACACTTGGACTGTTACTGTCCAATTGTTACTATCCATTTTTGAACTGTTACTGTCTCATCTCTCCTTAGATTTTTAAATATATCTGGAGTTATAGAACTCCGATTCAAGCGAAATCTGTGGCGTTGGAAAGGTAAGACATGAGGCTACAAGTTATATGTTTTGGAAAGAACGTTGTTTTTCCTCTAAGATAGTCAAAATCGCTCATTAACAAACACTTGGACTCTTACTGTCCAACTGTTACTGTCCATTTTTGAATTGTTACTGTCTCATCTCTCCTTAGATTTTTAAATATATCTGGAGTTATAGAACTCCAATTCAAGCTAAATCTTTGGCGTTGGAAAGGTAAGACATGAGCCTACAAGTTTTATAATCGGAAAGAACTCAGTTCTACCTCTAAGGTAGTCAAAATCGCTCATTAACAAACACTTGGACTGTTACTGTCCATTTTTGAACTGTTACTGTCTGACCTCTCCTCAGATTTTTAACTATATCTGGAGTTATAGAACTCCGATTCAAGCTAAATGTGTGGCGTTGGAAAGGTAAGACATGAGGCTACAAGTTATACGTTTTGGAAAGAACGCAGTTTTTCCTCTAAGGTAGTCAAAATCGCTCATTAACAAACACTTGGACTGTTACTATCCACTTGTTACTGTCCATTTTTGAACTGTTACTGTCTCATCTCTCCTTAGATTTTTAAATATATCTGGAGTTATAGAACTCCGATTCAAGCTAAATTTGTGGCGTTGGAAAGGTAAGACATGAGGGTACAAGTTAGACGTTTTTGAAAGAACGCAGTTTTTCCTCTAAGGTAGTCAAAATCGCTCATTAACAAACACTTGGACTGTCACTGTCCAACTGTTACTGTCCATTTTTGAACTGTTACTGTCTCCTCTCTCGTTAGATTTTTAAATATATCTGGAGTTATAGAACTCCAATTCAAGCTAAATCTATGGCGTTCGAAAGGTAAGACATGAGGCTATAAATTATAAGTTTTGGAAAGAACGCAGTTTTTCCTCTAAGGTAGTCAAAATCGCTCATTAACAAACACTTGGACTGTTACTGTCCAACTGTTACTGTCCATTTTTGAACTGTTACTGTCTGACCTCTCCTCATATTTTTAACTATATTTGGAGTTATAGAACTCCGATTCAAGCTAAATCTGTGGCGTTGGAAAGGTAAGACATGAGACTACAAGTTATACGTTTTGGAAAGAACCCAGTTCTTCCTCTAAGGTAGTCAAAATTGCTCATTAACAAACACTTGGACTGTTACTGTCCAACTGTTACTGTCCATTTTTGAACTGTTACTGTCTCATCTCTCCTTAGATTTTTAAATATATCTGGAGTTATAGAACTCCGATTCAAGCTAAATCTATGGCGTTGGAAAGGTAAGACATGAGGCTACAAGTTATATGTTTTGGAAAGAACGCAGTTTTTCCTCTAAGGTAGTCAAAATCGCTCATTAACAAACACTTGGACTGTTACTGTCCATTTTTGAATTGTTACTGTCTCATCTCTCCTTAGATTGTTAAATATATCTGGAGTTATAGAACTCCGATTCAAGCTAAATCTGTGGCGTTGGAAAGGTAAGACATGAGGCTACAAGTTAGATGTTTTTGAAAGAACACAGTTTTTCCTCTAAGGTAGTCAAAATTGCTCATTAACAAAGACTTGGACTGTTACTGTCCAATTGTTACTATCCATTTTTGAACTGTTACTGTCTCATCTCTCCTTAGATTTTTAAATATATCTGGAGTTATAGAACTCCGATTCAAGCGAAATCTGTGGCGTTGGAAAGGTAAGACATGAGGCTACAAGTTATATGTTTTGGAAAGAACGCTGTTTTTCCTCTAAGATAGTCAAAATCGCTCATTAACAAACACTTGGACTCTTACTGTCCAACTGTTACTGTCCATTTTTGAATTGTTACTGTCTCATCTCTCCTTAGATTTTTAAATATATCTGGAGTTATAGAACTCCAATTCAAGCTAAATCTTTGGCGTTGGAAAGGTAAGACATGAGCCTACAAGTTTTATAATCGGAAAGAACTCAGTTCTACCTCTAAGGTAGTCAAAATCGCTCATTAACAAACACTTGGACTGTTACTGTCCATTTTTGAACTGTTACTGTCTGACCACTCCTCAGATTTTTAACTATATCTGGAGTTATAGAACTCCGATTCAAGCTAAATGTGTGGCGTTGGAAAGGTAAGACATGAGGCTACAAGTTATACGTTTTGGAAAGAACGCAGTTTTTCCTCTAAGGTAGTCAAAATCGCTCATTAACAAACACTTGGACTGTTACTATCCACTTGTTACTGTCCATTTTTGAACTGTTACTGTCTCATCTCTCCTTAGATTTTTAAATATATCTGGAGTTATAGAACTCCGATTCAAGCTAAATCTGTGGCGTTGGAAAGGTAAGACATGAGGGTACAAGTTAGACGTTTTTGAAAGAACGCAGTTTTTCCTCTAAGGTAGTCAAAATCGCTCATTAACAAACACTTGGACTGTCACTGTCCAACTGTTACTGTCCATTTTTGAACTGTTACTGTCTCCTCTCTCGTTAGATTTTTAAATATATATGGAGTTATAGAACTCCAATTCAAGCTAAATCTATGGCGTTCGAAAGGTAAGACATGAGGCTATAAATTATAAGTTTTGGAAAGAACGCAGTTTTTCCTCTAAGGTAGTCAAAATCGCTCATTAACAAACACTTGGACTGTTACTGTCCAACTGTTACTGTCTGACCTCTCCTCATATTTTTAACTATATTTGGAGTTATAGAACTCCGATTCAAGCTAAATCTGTGGCGTTGGAAAG
Source organism: Populus nigra (assembly GCF_951802175.1). NCBI lineage: Eukaryota > Viridiplantae > Streptophyta > Magnoliopsida > Malpighiales > Salicaceae > Populus > Populus nigra. Next base: position 8,878,882 of record NC_084862.1, on the reverse strand, counting down.
GTAAGACATGAGACTACAAGTTATACGTTTTGGAAAGAACCCAGTTCTTCCTCTAAGGTAGTCAAAATTGCTCATTAACAAACACTTGGACTGTTACTGTCCATTTTTGAACTGTTACTGTATCATCTCTCCTTAGATTTTTAAATATATCTGGAGTTATAGAACTCCGATTCAAGCTAAATCTGTGGCGTTGGAAAGGTAAGACATGAGGCTACAAGTTATATGTTTTGGAAAGAACGCAGTTTTTCCTCTAAGGTAGTCAAAATCGCTCATTAACAAACACTTGGACTGTTACTGTCCATTTTTGAATTGTTACTGTCTCATCTCTCCTTAGATTGTTAAATATATCTGGAGTTATAGAACTCCGATTCAAGCTAAATCTGTGGCGTTGGAAAAGTAAGACATGAGGCTACAAGTTATACGTTTTGGAAAGAACCCAGTTCTTCCTCTAAGGTAGTCAACATTGCTCATTAACAAACACTTGGACTGTTACTGTCGAACTGTTACTGTCCATTTTTGAACTGTTACTGTCTCAACTCTCCTTAGATTTTTAACTATATCTGGAGTTATAGAAGTCCGATTCAAGCTAAATCTGTGGCGTTGGAAAGGTAAGACATGAGGCTACAAGTTAGATGTTTTTGAAAGAACACAGTTTTTCCTCTAAGGTAGTCAAAATTGCTCATTAACAACCACTTGGACTGTTACTGTCCAATTGTTACTATCCATTTTTGAACTGTTACTGTCTCATCTCTCCTTAGATTTTTAAATATATCTGGAGTTATAGAACTCCAATTCAAGCTAAATCTTTGGCGTTGGAAAGGTAAGACATGAGCCTACAAGTTTTATAATCGGAAAGAACTCAGTTCTACCTCTAAGGTAGTCAAAATCGCTCATTAACAAACACTTGGACTGTTACTGTCCATTTTTGAACTGTTACTGTCTGACCTCTCCTCAGATTTTTAACTATATCTGGAGTTATAGAACTCCGATTCAAGCTAAATCTGTGGCGTTGGAAAGGTAAGACATGAGGCTACAAGTTATATGTTTTGGAAAGAACCCAGTTCTTCCTCTAAGGTAGTCAAAATGGCTCATTAACAAACACTTGGACTGTTACTGTCCAACTGTTACTGTCCATTTTTGAACTGTTACTGTCTCATCTCTCCTTAGATTTTTAAATATATCTGGAGTTATAGAACTCCGATTCAAGCGAAATCTGTGGCGTTGGAAAGGTAAGACATGAGGCTACAAGTTATATGTTTTGGAAAGAACGCTGTTTTTCCTCTAAGATAGTCAAAATCGCTCATTAACAAACACTTGGACTCTTACTGTCCAACTGTTACTGTCCATTTTTGAACTGTTACTGTCTCATCTCTCCTTAGATTTTTAAATATATCTGGAGTTATAGAACTCCAATTCAAGCTAAATCTATGGCGTTGGAAAGGTAAGACATGAGACTACAAGTTATACGTTTTGGAAAGAACCTAGTTCTTCCTCTAAGGTAGTCAAAATTGCTCATTAACAAACACTTGGACTGTTACTGTCCATTTTTGAACTGTTACTGTCTCATCTCTCCTTAGATTTTTAAATATATCTGGAGTTATAGAACTCCGATTCAAGCTAAATCTGTGGCGTTGGAAAGGTAAGACATGAGCCTACAAGTTAGACGTTTTTGATAGAATGCAGTTTTTCCTCTAAGGTAGTCAAAATCGCTCATTAACAAACACTTGGACTGTCACTGTCCAACTGTTACTGTCCATTTTTGAACTGTTACTGTCTCATCTCTCCTTAGATTTTTAAATATATCTGGAGTTATAGAACTCCGATTCAAGCTAAATATGTGGCGTTGGAAAGGTAAGACATGAGCCTACAAGTTATATGTTTTTGAAAGAACGCAGTTGTTCCTCTAAGGTAGTCAAAATCGCTCATTAACAAACACTTGGACTGTCACTGTCCAACTGTTACTGTCCATTTTTGAACTGTTACTGTCTCATCTCTCGTTAGATTTTTAAATATATCTGGAGTTATAGAACTCCAATTCAAGCTAAATCTGTGGCGTTGGAAAGGTAAGACATGAGGCTACAAGTTATACGTTTTGGAAAGAACCCAGTTCTTCCTCTAAGGTAGTCAAAATGGCTCATTAACAAACACTTGGACTGTTACTGTCCAACTGTTACTGTCCATTTTTGAACTGTTACTGTCTCATCTCTCCTTAGATTTTTAAATATATCTGGACTTATAGAACTCTGATTCAAGCTAAATCTGTGGTGTTGGAAAGGTAAGACATGAGGCTACAAGTTAGATGTTTTTGAAAGAACACAGTTTTTCCTCTAAGGTAGTCAAAATTGCTCATTAACAAACACTTGCACTGTTACTGTCCAACTGTTACTATCCATTTTTTAACTGTTACTGTCTCATCTCTCCTTAGATTTTTAAATATATCTGAAGTTATAGAACTCCGATTCAAGCTAAATCTGTGGCGTTGGAAAGGTAAGACATGAGGGTACAAGTTAGACGTTTTTAAAAGAACGCAGTTTTTCCTCTAAGGTAGTCAAAATCGCTCATTAACAAACACTTGGACTGTCACTGTCCAACTGTTACTGTCCATTTTTGAACTGTTACTGTCTCATCTCTCGTTAAATTTTTAAATATATCTGGAGTTATAGAACTCCAATTCAAGCTAAATCTGTGGCGTTGGAAAGGTAAGACATGAGACTACAAGTTATACGTTTTGGAAAGAACCCAGTTTTTCCTCTAAGGTAGTCAAAATCGCTCATTAACAAACACTTGGACTATTACTGTCCATTTTTGAACTGTTACTGTCTCATCTCTCCTTAGATTTTTAAATATATCTGGAGTTATAGAACTCCGATTCAAGCTAAATCTGTGGCGTTGGAAAGGTAAGACATGAGCCTACAAGTTTTATGTTCGGAAAGAACCCAGTTCTGCCTCAAAGGTAGTCAAAATCGCTCATTAACAAACACTTGGACTCTTACTGTCCAACTATTACTGTCCATTTTTGAATTGTTACTGTCTGACCTCTCCTCAGATTTTTAACTATATCTGGAGTTATAGAACTCCGATTCAAGCTAAATTTATGGCGTTGGAAAGGTAAGATATGAGGCTACAAGTTATACGTTTTGGAAAGAACCCAGTTCTTCCTCTAATGTAGTCAGAATCGCTCATTGACGAACAATTGGACTGTTTCTGTCCACCTGTTACTGTCCATTTTTGAACTGTTACTGTCCTATCTCTCCTTAGATTGTTAAATATATCTGGAGTTATAGAACTCCGATTCAAGCTAAATCTCTGGCGTTGATAAGGTAAGACATGAGGCTACAAGTTATATGTTTTGGAAAGAACGTAGTTTTTCCTCTAAGGTAGTCAAAATTGCTCATTAACAAACACTTGGACTGTCACTGTCCAACTGTTACTGTCCATTTTTGAACTGTAACTGTGTGACCTCTCCTTAGATTTTTAACTATATCTGCGGTTATAGAACTCCGATTCAAGCTAAATCTGTGGTGTTGGAAAGATAAGACATGAGCCTATAAGTTTTATAATCGGAAAGAACTCAGTTCTGCCTCTAAGGTAGTCAAAATCGCTCATTAACAAACACTTGGACTATTACTGTCCAACTATTACTGTCCATTTTTGAACTGTTACTCTCTGACCTCTCCTCAGATTTTTAACTATATCTGGAGTTATAGAACTCCGATTCAAGCTAAATCTGTGGCGTTGGAAAGGTAAGACATGAGGCTACAAGTTATATGTTTTGGAAAGAACGTAGTTTTTCATCTAAGGTAGTCAAAATCGCTCATTAACAAACACTTGGACTGTTACTATCCACTTGTTACTGTCCATTTTTGAACTGTTACTGTCTCATCTCTCCTTAGATTTTTAAATATATCTGGAGTTATAGAACTCCGATTCAAGCTAAATCTGTGGCGTTGGAAAGGTAAGACATGAGGCTACAAGTTAGACGTTTTTGAAAGAACGCAGTTTTTCCTCTAAGGTAGCCAAAATCGCTCATTAACAAACACTTGGATTGTCACTGTCCAACTATTACTGTCCATTTTTGAACTGTTACTGTCTCATCTCTCCTTAGATTTTTAAATATATCTGGAGTTATAGAACTCCGATTCAAGCTAAATCTGTGGCGTTGGAAAGGTAAGACATGAGCCTACAAGTTTTATGTTCGGAAAGAACCCAGTTCTGCCTCTAAGGTAGTCAAAATCTCTCATTAACAAACACTTGGACTCTTACTGTCCAACTATTACTGTCCATTTTTGAAGTGTTACTGTCTGACCTCTCCTCAGATTTTTAACTATATCTGGAGTTATAGAACTCCGATTCAAGCTAAATTTATGGCGTTGGAAAGGTAAGATATGAGGCTACAAGTTATACGTTTTGGAAAGAACCCAGTTCTTCCTCTAATGTAGTCAGAATCGCTCATTGACAAACAATTGGACTGTTTCTGTCCACCTGTTACTGTCCATTTTTGAACTGTTACTGTCCTATCTCTCCTTAGATTGTTAAATATATCTGGAGTTATAGAACTCCGATTCAAGCTAAATCTATGGCGTTGGAAAGGTAAGACATGAGGCTACAAGTTATACGTTTTGGAAAGAACGCAGTTTTTCCTCTAAGGTAGTCAAAATCGCTCATTAACAAACACTTGGACTCTTACTGTCCAACTGTTACTGTCCATTTTTGAACTGTTACTGTCTCATCTCTCCTTAGATTTTTAAATATATCTGGAGTTATAGAACTCCGATTCAAGCTAAATCTGTGATGTTGGAAAGGTAAGACATGAGGCTACAAGTTAGATGTTTTTTAAAGAACACAGTTTTTCCTCTAAGGTAGTCAAAATCGCTCATTAACAAACACTTGGACTGTCACTGTCCAACTGTTACTGTCCATTTTTGAACTGTTACTGTCTCATCTCTCGTTAGATTTTTAAATATATCTGGAGTTATAGAACTCCGATTCAAGCTAAATCTGTGGCGTTGGAAAGGTAAGACATGAGGCTACAAGTTATACGTTTTGGAAAGAACGCAGTTTTTCCTCTAATGTAGTCAAAATCGCTCATTAACAAACACTTGGACTGTTACTGTCCAACTGTTACTGTCCATTTTTGAACTGTTACTGTCTCATCTCTCCTTAGATTTTTAAATATATCTGGAGTTATAGAACTCCGATTCAAGCTAAATCTGTGGCGTTGGAAAGGTAAGACATGAGGCTACAAGTTAGACGTTTTTGAAAGAACGCAGTTTTTCCTCTAAGGTAGTTAAAATCGCTCATTAACAAACACATGGACTGTTACTGTCCATTTTTGAACTGTTACTGTCTCATCTCTCCTTAGATTTTTAAATATATCTGGAGTTATAGAACTCCGATTCAAGCTAAATTTATGGCGTTGGAAAGGTAAGACATGAGCCTACAAGTTTTATGTTCGGAAAGAACCCAGTTCTGCCTCTAAGGTAGTCAAAATCGCTCATTAACAAACACTTGGACTCTTACTGTCCAACTATTACTGTCCATTTTTGAATTGTTACTGTCTGACCTCTCCTCAGATTTTTAACTATATCTGGAGTTATAGAACTCCGATTCAAGCTAAATTTGTGGCGTTGGAAAGGTAAGATATGAGGCTACAAGTTAAACGTTTTGGAAAGAACGCAGTTTTTCCTCTAAGGTAATTAAAATCGCTCATTAACAAACACATGGACTGTTACTGTCCATTTTTGAACTGTTACTGTCTCATCTCTCCTTAGATTTTTAAATATATCTGGAGTTATAGAACTCCGATTCAAGCTAAATCTGTGGCGTTGGAAAGGTAAGACATGAGGCTACAAGTTATACGTTTTGGAAAGAACGCAGTTTTTCCTCTAATGTAGTCAAAATCGCTCATTAACAAACACTTGGACTGTTACTGTCCAACTGTTACTGTCCATTTTTGAACTGTTACTGTCTCATCTCTCCTTAGATTTTTAAATATATCTGGAGTTATAGAACTCCAATTCAAGCTAAATCTGTGGCGTTGGAAAGGTAAGACATGAGCCTACAAGTTTTATGTTCGGAAAGAACCCAGTTCTGCCTCTAAGGTAGTCAAAATCGCTCATTAACAAACACTTGGACTCTTACTGTCCAACTATTACTGTCCATTTTTGAATTGTTACTGTCTGACCTCTCCTCAGATTTTTAACTATATCTGGAGTTATAGAACTCCGATTCAAGCTAAATTTATGGCGTTGGAAAGGTAAGATATGAGGCTACGAGTTATACGTTTTGGAAAGAACCCAGTTCTTCCTCTAATGTAGTCAGAATCGCTCATTGACAAACAATTAGACTGTTTCTGTCCACCTGTTACTGTCCATTTTTGAACTGTTACTGTCCTATCTCTCCTTAGATTGTTAAATATATCTGGAGTTATAGAACTCCGATTCAAGCTAAATCTGTGGCGTTGATAAGGTAAGACATGAGGCTACAAGTTATATGTTTTGGAAAGAACGTAGTTTTTCCTCTAAGGTAGTCAAAATTGCTCATTAACAAACACTTGGACTGTCACTGTCCAACTGTTACTGTCCATTTTTGAACTGTAACTGTGTGACCTCTCCTTAGATTTTTAACTATATCTGCGGTTATAGAACTCCGATTCAAGCTAAATCTGTGGTGTTGGAAAGATAAGACATGAGCCTATAAGTTTTATAATCGGAAAGAACTCAGTTCTGCCTCTAAGGTAGTCAAAATCGCTCATTAACAAACACTTGGACTATTACTGTCCAACTATTACTGTCCATTTTTGAACTGTTACTATCTGACCTCTCCTCAGATTTTTAACTATATCTGGAGTTATAGAACTCCGATTCAAGCTAAATCTGTGGCGTTGGAAAGGTAAGACATGAGGCTACAAGTTATACGTTTTGGAAAGAACGTAGTTTTTCATCTAAGGTAGTCAAAATCGCTCATTAACAAACACTTGGACTGTTACTATCCACTTGTTACTGTCCATTTTTGAACTGTTACTGTCTCATCTCTCCTTAGATTTTTAAATATATCTGGAGTTATAGAACTCCGATTCAAGCTAAATCTGTGGCGTTGGAAAGGTAAGACATGAGGCTACAAGTTATACATTTGGAAAGAACGCAGTTTTTGCTCTAAGGTAGTCAAAATCGCTCATTAACAAACACTTGGACTGTCACTGTCCAATTGTTACTGTCCATTTTTGAACTGTTACTGTCTCATCTCTCCTTAGATTCTTAAATATATCTGGAGTTATAGAACTCCGACTCAAGCTAAATCTGTGGCGTTCGAAGGGTAAGACATGAGGCTACAAGTTATACGTTTTCGAAAGAACCCAGTTCTTCCTCTAAGGTAGTCAAAATCACTCATTCACAAACACTTGGACTGTCACTGTCCAACTGTTACTGTCCATTTTTGAACTGTTACTGTCTCATCTCTCCTTAGATTTTTAAATATATCTGGAGTTATAGAACTCCGATTCAAGCTAAATCTGTGGCGTTGGAAAGGTAAGACATGAGGCTACAAGTTAGATGTTTTTGAAAGAACACAGTTTTTCCTTTAAGGTAGTCAAAATCGCTCATTAACAAACACTTGGATTGTCACTATCCAACTGTTACTGTCCATTTTTGAACTGTTACTGTCTCATCTCTCGTTAGATTTTTAAATATATCTGGAGTTATAGAACTCCGATTCAAGCTAAATCTGTGGCGTTGGAAAGGTAAGACATGAGGCTACAAGTTATACGTTTTGGAAAGAACGCAGTTTTTCCTCTAAGGTAGTCAAAATCGCTCATTAACAAACACTTGGACTCTTACTGTCCAACTGTTACTGTCCATTTTTGAACTGTTACTGTCTCATCTCTCCTTAGATTTTTAAATATATCTGGAGTTATAGAACTCCGATTCAAGCTCAATCTGTGACGTTGGAAAGGTAAGACATGAGGCTACAACTTAGACGTTTTTTAAAGAACACAGTTTTTCCTCTAAGGTAGTCAAAATCGCTCATTAACAAACACTTGGACTGTCACTGTCCAACTGTTACTGTCCATTTTTGAACTGTTACTGTCTCATCTCTCGTTAGATTTTTAAATATATCTGGAGTTATAGAACTCCGATTCAAGCTAAATCTGTGGCGTTGGAAAGGTAAGACATGAGGCTACAAGTTATACGTTTTGGAAAGAACGCAGTTTTTCCTCTAATGTAGTCAAAATCGCTCATTAACAAACACTTGGACTGTTACTGTCCAACTGTTACTGTCTCATCTCTCCTTAGATTTTTAAATATATCTGGAGTTATAGAACTCCGATTCAAGCTAAATCTGTGGCGTTGGAAAGGTAAGACATGAGGCTACAAGTTAGACGTTTTTGAAAGAACGCAGTTTTTCCTCTAAGGTAGTTAAAATCGCTCATTAACAAACACATGGACTGTTACTGTCCATTTTTGAACTGTTACTGTCTCATCTCTCCTTAGATTTTTAAATATATCTGGAGTTATAGAACTCCGATTCAAGCTAAATTTGTGGCGTTGGAAAGGTAAGACATGAGCCTACAAGTTTTATGTTCGGAAAGAACCCAGTTCTGCCTCTAAGGTAGTCAAAATCGCTCATTAACAAACACTTGGACTCTTACTGTCCAACTATTACTGTCCATTTTTGAATTGTTACTGTCTGACCTCTCCTCAGATTTTTAACTATATCTGGAGTTATAGAACTCCGATTCAAGCTAAATTTGTGGCGTTGGAAAGGTAAGATATGAGGCTACAAGTTAAACGTTTTGGAAAGAACGCAGTTTTTCCTCTAAGGTAATTAAAATCGCTCATTAACAAACACATGGACTGTTACTGTCCATTTTTGAACTGTTACTGTCTCATCTCTCCTTAGATTTTTAAATATATCTGGAGTTATAGAACTCCGATTAAAGCTAAATCTGTGGCGTTGGAAAGGTAAGACATGAGGCTACAAGTTAGACGTTTTTGAAAGAACGCAGTTTTTCCTCTAAGGTAGCCAAAATCGCTCATTAACAAACACTTGGATTGTCACTGTCCAACTGTTACTGTCCATTTTTGAACTGTTACTGTCTCATCTCTCCTTAGATTTTTAAATATATCTGGAGTTATAGAACTCCGATTCAAGCCAAATCTGTGGCGTTGGAAAGGTAAGACATGAGGCTACAAGTTATACGTTTTGGAAAGAACACAGTTTTTCCTCTAAGGTAGTCAAAATCGCTCATTAACAAACACTTGGACTCTTACTGTCCAACTATTACTGTACATTTTTGAATTGTTGCTGTCTGACCTCTCCTCAGATTTTTAACTATATCTGGAGTTATAGAACTCCGATTCAAGCTAAATTTATAGCGTTGGAAAGTTAAGATATGAGGCTACAAGTTATACGTTTTGGAAAGAACCCAGTTCTTCCTCTAAGGTAGTCAGAATCGCTCATTGACAAACACTTGGACTGTTACTGTCCACCTGTTACTGTCCATTTTTGAACTGTTACTGTCTCATCTCTCCTTAGATTGTTAAATATATCTGGAGTTATAGAACTCCGATTCAAGCTAAATCTGTGGAGTTGATAAGGTAAGACATGAGGCTACAAGTTATATGTTTGGAAAGAACGCAGTTTTTCCTCTAAGGTAGTCAAAATTGCTCATTAACAAACACTTGGACTGTCACTGTCCAACTGTTACTGTCCATTTTTGAACTGTTACTGTGTGACCTCTCCTTAGATTTGTAACTATATCTAGGGTTATAGAACTCCGATTCAAGCTAAATCTGTGGCGTTGGAAAGGTAAGACATGAGCCTACAAGTTTTATATTCGGAAAGAACTCAGTTCTACCTCTAAAGTAGTCAAAATCGCTCATTAACAAACACTTGGACTGTCACTGTCCAACAGTTACTGTCCATTTTTGAACTGTTACTGTCTCATCTCTCCTTAGATTTTTAAATATATCTGGAGTTATAGAACTCCGATTCAAGCTAAATCTGTGGCGTTGGAAAGGTAAGACATGAGGCTACAAGTTATACGTTTTGGAAAGAACGCAGTTTTTCCTCTAAGGTAGTCAAAATCGCTCATTAACAAACACTTGGACTGTTACTGTCCAACTGTTACTGTCCATTTTTGAACTGTTACTGTCTCATCTCTCCTTAGATTTTTAAATATATCTGGAGTTATAGAACTCCGATTCAAGCTAAATCTGTGGCGTTGGAAAGGTAAGACATGAGGCTACAAGTTAGACGTTTTTGAAAGAACGCAGTTTTTCCTCTAAGGTAGTCAAAATTGCTGATTAACAAACACATGGAATGTTACTGTCCAACTGTTACTGTCCATTTTTGAACTGTTACTGTCTCATCTCTCCTTAGATTTTTAAATATATCTGGAGTTATAGAACTCCGATTCAAGCTAAATCTGTGGCGTTGGAAAGGTAAGACATGAGCCTACAAGTTTTATGTTCGGAAAGAACCCAGTTCTGCCTCTAAGGTAGTCAAAATCGCTCATTAACAAACACTTGGACTCTTACTGTCCAACTATTACTGTCCATTTTTGAAGTGTTACTGTCTGACCTCTCCTCAGATTTTTAACTATATCTGGAGTTATAGAACTCCGATTCAAGCTAAATTTATGGCGTTGGAAAGGTAAGATATGAGGCTACAAGTTATACGTTTTGGAAAGAACCCAGTTCTTCCTCTAATGTAGTCAGAATCGCTCATTGACAAACAATTGGACTGTTTCTGTCCACCTGTTACTGTCCATTTTTGAACTGTTACTGTCCAATCTCTCCTTAGATTGTTAAATATATCTGGAGTTATAGAACTCCGATTCAAGCTAAATCTGTGGCGTTGGAAAGGTAAGACATGAGGCTACAAGTTATACGTTTTGGAAAGAACGCAGTTTTTCCTCTAAGGTAGTCAAAATCGCTCATTAACAAACACTTGGACTGTTACTGTCCAACTGTTACTGTCCATTTTTGAACTGTTACTGTCTCATCTCTCCTTAGATTTTTAAATATATCTGGAGTTATAGAACTCCGATTCAAGCTAAATCTGTGATGTTGGAAAGGTAAGACATGAGGCTACAAGTTAGATGTTTTTTAAAGAACACAGTTTTTCCTCTAAGGTAGTCAAAATCGCTCATTAACAAACACTTGGACTGTCACTGTCCAACTGTTACTGTCCATTTTTGAACTGTTACTGTCTCATCTCTCGTTAGATTTTTAAATATATCTGGAGTTATAGAACTCCGATTCAAGCTAAATCTGTGGCGTTGGAAAGGTAAGACATGAGGCTACAAGTTATACGTTTTGGAAAGAACGCAGTTTTTCCTCTAATGTAGTCAAAATCGCTCATTAACAAACACTTGGACTGTTACTGTCCAACTATTACTGTCCATTTTTGAACTGTTACTGTCTCATCTCTCCTTAGATTTTTAAATATATCTGGAGTTATAGAACTCCGATTCAAGCTAAATCTGTGGCGTTGGAAAGGTAAGACATGAGGCTACAAGTTAGACGTTTTTGAAAGAACGCAGTTTTTCCTCTAAGGTAGTTAAAATCGCTCATTAACAAACACATGGACTGTTACTGTCCATTTTTGAACTGTTACTGTCTCATCTCTCCTTAGATTTTTAAATATATCTGGAGTTATAGAACTCCGATTCAAGCTAAATTTATGGCGTTGGAAAGGTAAGACATGAGGCTACAAGTTTTATGTTCGGAAAGAACCCAGTTCTGCCTCTAAGGTAGTCAAAATCGCTCATTAACAAACACTTGGACTCTTACTGTCCAACTATTACTGTCCATTTTTGAATTGTTACTGTCTGACCTCTCCTCAGATTTTTAACTATATCTGGAGTTATAGAACTCCGATTCAAGCTAAATTTGTGGCGTTGGAAAGGTAAGATATGAGGCTACAAGTTAAACGTTTGGGAAAGAACGCAGTTTTTCCTCTAAGGTAATTAAAATATCTCATTAACAAACACATGGACTGTTACTGTCCATTTTTGAACTGTTACTGTCTCATCTCTCCTTAGATTTTTAAATATATCTGGAGTTATAGAACTCCGATTCAAGCTAAATCTGTGGCGTTGGAAAGGTAAGACATCAGGCTACAAGTTATACGTTTTGGAAAGAACGCAGTTTTTCCTCTAATGTAGTCAAAATCGCTCATTAACAAACACTTGGACTGTTACTGTCCAACTGTTACTGTCCATTTTTGAACTGTTACTGTCTCATCTCTCCTTAGATTTTTAAATATATCTGGAGTTATAGAACTCCAATTCAAGCTAAATCTGTGGCGTTGGAAAGGTAAGACATGAGCCTACAAGTTTTATGTTCGGAAAGAACCCAGTTCTGCCTCTAAGGTAGTCAAAATCGCTCATTAACAAACACTTGGACTCTTACTGTCCAACTATTACTGTCCATTTTTGAATTGTTACTGTCTGACCTCTCCTCAGATTTTTAACTATATCTGGAGTTATAGAACTCCGATTCAAGCTAAATTTATGGCGTTGGAAAGGTAAGATATGAGGCTACGAGTTATACGTTTTGGAAAGAACCCAGTTCTTCCTCTAATGTAGTCAGAATCGCTCATTGACAAACAATTGGACTGTTTCTGTCCACCTGTTACTGTCCATTTTTGAACTGTTACTGTCCTATCTCTCCTTAGATTGTTAAATATATCTGGAGTTATAGAACTCCGATTCAAGCTAAATCTGTGGCATTGATAAGGTAAGACATGAGGCTACAAGTTATATGTTTTGGAAAGAACGTAGTTTTTCCTCTAAGGTAGTCAAAATTGCTCATTAACAAACACTTGGACTGTCACTGTCCAACTGTTACTGTCCATTTTTGAACTGTAACTGTGTGACCTCTCCTTAGATTTTTAACTATATCTGCGGTTATAGAACTCCGATTCAAGCTAAATCTGTGGCGTTCGAAGGGTAAGACATGAGGCTACAAGTTATACGTTTTCGAAAGAACCCAGTTCTTCCTCTAAGGTAGTCAAAATCGCTCATTCACAAACACTTGGACTGTCACTGTCCAACTGTTACTGTCCATTTTTGAACTGTTACTGTCTCATCTCTCCTTAGATTTTTAAATATATCTGGAGTTATAGAACTCCGATTCAAGCTAAATCTGTGGCGTTGGAAAGGTAAGACATGAGGCTACAAGTTAGATGTTTTTGAAAGAACACAGTTTTTCCTTTAAGGTAGTCAAAATCGCTCATTAACAAACACTTGGACTATTACTGTCCAACTATTACTGTCCATTTTTGAACTGTTACTATCTGACCTCTCCTCAGATTTTTAACTATATCTGGAGTTATAGAACTCCGATTCAAGCTAAATCTGTGGCGTTGGAAAGGTAAGACATGAGGCTACAAGTTATACGTTTTGGAAAGAACGTAGTTTTTCATCTAAGGTAGTCAAAATCGCTCATTAACAAACACTTGGACTGTTACTATCCACTTGTTACTGTCCATTTTTGAACTGTTACTGTCTCATCTCTCCTTAGATTTTTAAATATATCTGGAGTTATAGAACTCCGATTCAAGCTAAATCTGTGGCGTTGGAAAGGTAAGACATGAGGCTACAAGTTATACATTTGGAAAGAACGCAGTTTTTGCTCTAAGGTAGTCAAAATCGCTCATTAACAAACACTTGGACTGTCACTGTCCAATTGTTACTGTCCATTTTTGAACTGTTACTGTCTCATCTCTCCTTAGATTATTAAATATATCTGGAGTTATAGAACTCCGACTCAAGCTAAATCTGTGGCGTTCGAAGGGTAAGACATGAGGCTACAAGTTATACGTTTTCGAAAGAACCCAGTTCTTCCTCTAAGGTAGTCAAAATCGCTCATTCACAAACACTTGGACTGTCACTGTCCAACTGTTACTGTCCATTTTTGAACTGTTACTGTCTCATCTCTCCTTAGATTTTTAAATATATCTGGAGTTATAGAACTCCGATTCAAGCTAAATCTGTGGCGTTGGAAAGGTAAGACATGAGGCTACAAGTTAGATGTTTTTGAAAGAACACAGTTTTTCCTTTAAGGTAGTCAAAATCGCTCATTAACAAACACTTGGATTGTCACTATCCAACTGTTACTGTCCATTTTTGAACTGTTACTGTCTCATCTCTCGTTAGATTTTTAAATATATCTGGAGTTATAGAACTCCGATTCAAGCTAAATCTGTGGCGTTGGAAAGGTAAGACATGAGGCTACAAGTTATACGTTTTGGAAAGAACGCAGTTTTTCCTCTAAGGTAGTCAAAATCGCTCATTAACAAACACTTGGACTCTTACTGTCCAACTGTTACTGTCGATTTTTGAACTGTTACTGTCTCATCTCTCCTTAGATTTTTAAATATATCTGGAGTTATAGAACTCCGATTCAAGCTCAATCTGTGACGTTGGAAAGGTAAGACATGAGGCTACAACTTAGACGTTTTTTAAAGAACACAGTTTTTCCTCTAAGGTAGTCAAAATCGCTCATTAACAAACACTTGGACTGTCACTGTCCAACTGTTACTGTCCATTTTTGAACTGTTACTGTCTCATCTCTCGTTAGATTTTTAAATATATCTGGAGTTATAGAACTCCGATTCAAGCTAAATCTGTGGCGTTGGAAAGGTAAGACATGAGGCTACAAGTTATACGTTTTGGAAAGAACGCAGTTTTTCCTCTAATGTAGTCAAAATCGCTCATTAACAAACACTTGGACTGTTACTGTCCAACTGTTACTGTCTCATCTCTCCTTAGATTTTTAAATATATCTGGAGTTATAGAACTCCGATTCAAGCTAAATCTGTGGCGTTGGAAAGGTAAGACATGAGGCTACAAGTTAGACGTTTTTGAAAGAACGCAGTTTTTCCTCTAAGGTAGTTAAAATCGCTCATTAACAAACACATGGACTGTTACTGTCCATTTTTGCACTGTTACTGTCTCATCTCTCCTTAGATTTTTAAATATATCTGGAGTTATAGAACTCCGATTCAAGCTAAATTTGTGGCGTTGGAAAGGTAAGACATGAGCCTACAAGTTTTATGTTCGGAAAGAACCCAGTTCTGCCTCTAAGGTAGTCAAAATCGCTCATTAACAAACACTTGGACTCTTACTGTCCAACTATTACTGTCCATTTTTGAATTGTTACTGTCTGACCTCTCCTCAGATTTTTAACTATATCTGGAGTTATAGAACTCCGATTCAAGCTAAATTTGTGGCGTTGGAAAGGTAAGATATGAGGCTACAAGTTAAACGTTTTGGAAAGAACGCAGTTTTTCCTCTAAGGTAATTAAAATCGCTCATTAACAAACACATGGACTGTTACTGTCCATTTTTGAACTGTTACTGTCTCATCTCTCCTTAGATTTTTAAATATATCTGGAGTTATAGAACTCCGATTAAAGCTAAATCTGTGGCGTTGGAAAGGTAAGACATGAGGCTACAAGTTAGACGTTTTTGAAAGAACGCAGTTTTTCCTTTAAGGTAGCCAAAATCGCTCATTAACAAACACTTGGATTGTCACTGTCCAACTGTTACTGTCCATTTTTGAACTGTTACTGTCTCATCTCTCCTTAGATTTTTAAATATATCTGGAGTTATAGAACGCCGATTCAAGCCAAATCTGTGGCGTTGGAAAGGTAAGACATGAGGCTACAAGTTATACGTTTTGGAAAGAACACAGTTTTTCCTCTAAGGTAGTCAAAATCGCTCATTAACAAACACTTGGACTCTTACTGTCCAACTATTACTGTACATTTTTGAATTGTTGCTGTCTGACCTCTCCTCAGATTTTTAACTATATCTGGAGTTATAGAACTCCGATTCAAGCTAAATTTATAGCGTTGGAAAGTTAAGATATGAGGCTACAAGTTATACGTTTTGGAAAGAACCCAGTTCTTCCTCTAAGGTAGTCAGAATCGCTCATTGACAAACACTTGGACTGTTACTGTCCACCTGTTACTGTCCATTTTTGAACTGTTACTGTCTCATCTCTCCTTAGATTGTTAAATATATCTGGAGTTATAGAACTCCGATTCAAGCTAAATCTGTGGCGTTGATAAGGTAAGACATGAGGCTACAAGTTATACGTTTCGGAAGGAACCCAGTTCTTCCTCTAAGGTAGTCAAAATCGCTAATTAACAAACACATGGACTGTCACTGTCCAACTGTTACTGTCCATTTTTGAACTGTTACTGTGTGACCTCTCCTTAGATTTGTAACTATATCTGGGGTTATAGAACTCCGATTCAAGCTAAATCTGTGGCGTTGGAAAGGTAAGACATGAGCCTACAAGTTTTATATTCGGAAAGAACTCAGTTCTACCTCTAAAGTAGTCAAAATCGCTCATTAACAAACACTTGGACTGTCACTGTCCAACTGTTACTGTCCATTTTTGAACTGTTACTGTCTCATCTCTCCTTAGATTTTTAAATATATCTGGAGTTATAGAACTCCGATTCAAGCTAAATCTGTGGCGTTGGAAAGGTAAGACATGAGGCTACAAGTTATACGTTTTGGAAAGAACGCAGTTTTTCCTCTAAGGTAGTCAAAATCGCTCATTAACAAACACTTGGACTGTTACTGTCCAACTGTTACTGTCCATTTTTGAACTGTTACTGTCTCATCTCTCCTTAGATTTTTAAATATATCTGGAGTTATAGAACTCCGATTCAAGCTAAATCTGTGGCGTTGGAAAGGTAAGACATGAGGCTACAAGTTAGACGTTTTTGAAAGAACGCAGTTTTTCCTCTAAGGTAGTCAAAATTGCTGATTAACAAACACATGGAATGTTACTGTCCAACTGTTACTGTCCATTTTTGAACTGTTACTGTCTCATCTCTCCTTAGATTTTTAAATATATCTGGAGTTATAGAACTCCGATTCAAGCTAAATCTGTGGCGTTGGAAAGGTAAGACATGAGCCTACAAGTTTTATGTTCGGAAAGAACCCAGTTCTGCCTCTAAGGTAGTCAAAATCGCTCATTAACAAACACTTGGACTCTTACTGTCCAACTATTTCTGTCCATTTTTGAATTGTTACAGTCTGACCTCTCCTCAGATTTTTAACTATATCTGGAGTTATAGAACTCCGATTCAAGCTAAATTTGTGGCGTTGGAAAGGTAAGATATAAGGTTACAAGTTATACGATTTTGAAAGAACCAAGTTCTTCCTCTAAGGTAGTCAGAATCGCTCATTGACAAACACTTGGACTGTTACTGTCCACCTGTTCCTGTCCATTTTTGAACTGTTACTGTCTCATCTCTCCTTAGATTGTTAAATATATCTTGAGTTATAGAACTCTGATTCAAGCTAAATCTGTGGCATTGGAAAGGTAAGACATGAGCCTACAAGTTTTATATTCGGAAAGAACCCAGTTCTACCTCTAAGGTAGTCAAAATCGCTCATTAACAAACACTAGGACTCTTACTGTCCAACTATTACTGTCCATTTTTGAACTGTTACTGTCTGACCTCTCCTCAGATTTTTAACTATATCTGGAGTTATAGAACTCCGATTCAAGCTAAATCTGTGGCGTTGGAAAGGTAAGACATGAGGCTACAAGTTATACGTTTTGGAAAGAACGCAGTTTTTCCTCTAAGGTAGTCAAAATCGCTCATTAACAAACACTTGGACTGTTACTGTCCATTTTTGAACTGTTACTGTCTCATCTCTCCTTAGATTTTTAAATATATCTGGAGTTATAGAACTCCGATTCAAGCTAAATCTGTGGTATTGGAAAGGTAAGACATGAGGCTACAAGTTAGACGTTTTCGAAAGAACGTAGTTTTTCCTCTAAGGTAGTCAAAATCGCTCATTAACAAACACTTGGACTGTTACTGTCCATTTTTGAACTGTTACTGTCTCATCTCTCCTTAGATTTTTAAATATATCTAGAGTTATAGAACTCCGATTCAAGCTAAATCTGTGGAGTTAGAAAGGTAAGACATGAGGCTACAAGTTATACGTTTTGGAAAGAACGCAGTTTTTCCTCTAAGTTTGTCAAAATCGCTCATTAACAAACACTTGAACTGTTACTGTGCAACTGTTACTGTCCATTTTTGAACTGTTACTGTCTCATCTCTCCTTAGATTTTTAAATATATCTGGAGTTATAGAACTCCGATTCAAGCTAAATCTGTGGCATTGGAAAAGTAAGACATGAGGCTACAAGTTAGACGTTTTGAAAGAACGTAGTTTTTCCTCTAAGGTAGTCAAAATCGCTCATTAACAAACACTTGGACTGTTACTGTCCATTTTTGAACTGTTACTGTCTTATCTCTCCTTAGATTTTTAAATATATCTAGAGTTATAGAACTCCGATTCAAGCTAAATCTGTCGCGTTAGAAAGGTAAGACATGAGGCTACAAGTTATACGTTTTGGAAAGAACGCAGTTTTTCCTCTAAGGTAGTCAAAATCGCTCATTAACAAACACTTGGACTGTTACTGTCCATTTTTGAACTGTTACTGTCTCATCTCTCCTTAGATTTTTAAATATATCTGGAGTTATAGAACTCCGATTCAAGCTAAATCTATGGCATTGGAAAGGTAAGACAAGAGGCTACAAGTTAGATGTTTTTGAAAGAACGCAGTTTTTCCTCTAAGGTAGTCAAAATCACTCATTAACAAACACATGGACTGTTATTGTCCAACTGTTACTGTCCATTTTTGAACTGTTACTGTCTCATCTCTCCTTAGATTCTTAAATATATCTGGAGTTATAGAACTCCGATTCAAGCTAAATATGTGGCGTTCGAAGGGTAAGACATGAGGCTACAAGTTATACGTTTTGGAAAGAACCTAGTTCTTCCTTTAAGGTAGTCAAAATCGCTCATTAACAAACACTTGGACTGTCACTGTCCAACTGTTACTGTCCATTTTTGAACTGTTACTGTGTGACCTCTCCTTAGATTTTTAACTGTATCTGCGGTTATAGAACTCCGATTCAAGCTAAATCTGTGGCGTTGGAAAGGTAAGACATGAGCCTATAAGTTTTATATTCGGAAAGAACCCAGTTCTACCTCTAAAGTAGTCAAAATCGCTCATTAACAAACACTTGGACTGTTACTGTCCAACTATTACTGTCCATTTTTGAACATTTACTGTCTCATCTCTCGTTAGATTTTTAAATATATCTAGAGTTATAGAACTCCGATTCAAGCTAAATCTGTGGCGTTAGAAAGGTAAGACATGAGGCTACAAGTTATACATTTTGGAAACAACGCAGTTTTTCCTCTAAGGTAGTCAAAATCGCTCATTAACAAACACTTGGACTGTTACTGTCCAACTGTTACTGTCCATTTTTGAACTGTTACAGTCTCATCTCTCCTTAGATTTTTAAATATATCTGGAGTTATAGAACTCCGATTCAAGCTAAATATGTGGCGTTGGAAAGGTAAGACATGAGGCTACAAGTTAGATGTTTTTGAAAGAACGTAGTTTTTCCTCTAAGGTAGTCAAAATCGCTCATTAACAAACACTTGGACTGTTACTGTCCATTTTTGAACTGTTACTGTCTCATCTCTCGTTAGATTTTTAAATATATCTAGAGTTATAGAACTCCGATTCAAGCTAAATCTGTGGTGTTAGAAAGGTAAGACATGAGGCTACAAGTTATACGTTTTGGAAAGAACCCAGTTCTTCCTCTAAGGTAGTCAAAATCGCTCATTAACAAACACTTGTACTGTCACTGTCCAACTGTTACTGTCCATTTTTGAACTGTTACTGTCTCATCTCTCCTTAGATTTTTAAATATATCTGGCGTTATAGAACTCCGATTCAAGCTAAATCTATGGCGTTGATAAGGTAAGACATGAGGCTACAAGTTATACGTTTTGGAAAGAACGCAGTTCTTCCTCGAAGGTAGTCAAATTCGCTCATTAACAAACACTTGTACTGTTACTGTCCAACTGTTACTGTCCATTTTTGAACTATTACTGTCTCATCTCTCCTTAGATTGTTAAATATATCTGCAGTTATAGAACTCCGATTCAAGCTAAATCTGTGGCGTTGATAAGGTAAAACATGAGGCTACAAGTTATATGTTTTAGAAAGAACGCAGTTTTTCCTCTAAGGTAGTCAAAATTGCTCATTAACAAACACTTGGACTGTCACTGTCAAACTGTTACTGTCCATTTTTGAACTGTTACTGTGTGACCTCTCCTTAGATTTTTAACTATATCTGGGGTTATAGAACTCCGATTCAAGCTAAATCTGTGGCGTTGGAAAGGTAAGACATGAGCCTACAAGTTTTATATTCGGAAAGAACCCAGTTCTACCTCTAAGGTAGTCAAAATCGCTCATTAACAAACAGTTGGACTATTACTGTCCAACTATTACTGTCCATTTTTGAACTGTTACTGTCTGACCTCTCCTCCGATTTTTAACTATATCTGGAGTTATAGAACTCCGATTCAAGATAAATCTGTGGCGTTGGAAAGGTAAGACATGGGCCTACAAGTTTTATTTTCGGAAAGAACCCAGTTCTGCCTCTAAGGTAGTCAAAATCGCTCTTTGACAAACACTTGGACTGTTACTGTCCACTTGTTACTGTCTATTTTTAAACTGTTACTGTCTCATCTCTCCTTAGATTTTTAAATATATATAGAGTTATAGAAGTCCGATTCAAGCTAAATATGTGGCGTTGGAAAGGTAAGACATGAGGCTACAAGTTAGATGTTTTTGAAAGAACGTAGTTTTTCCTCTAAGGTACTTAAAATCGCTCATTAACAAACACTTGGACTGTTTCTGTCCATTTTTGAACTGTTAATGTCTCATCTCTCCTTAGATTTTTAAATATATCTAGAGTTATAGAACTCCGATTCAAGTTAAATCTGTGGCGTTAGAAAGGTAAGACATGAGGCTACAAGTTATACGTTTTGGAAAGAACGCAGTTTTTCCTCTAAGGTAGTCAAAATCGCTCATTAACAAACACATGGACTGTTATTGTCCAACTGTTACTGTCCATTTTTGAACTGTTACTGTCTCATCTCTCCTTAGATTCTTAAATATATCTGGAGTTATAGAACTCCGATTCAAGCTAAATCTGTGGCGTTCGAAGGGTAAGACATGAGGCTACAAGTTATACGTTTTGGAAAGAACCCAGTTCTTCCTCTAAGGTAGTCAAAATCGCTCATTAACAAACACTTGGACTGTCACTGTCCAACTGTTACTGTCCATTTTTGAACTGTTACTGTGTGACCTCTCCTTAGATTTTTAACTATATCTGCGGTTATAGAACTCCGATTCAAGCTAAATCTGTGGCGTTGGAAAGGTAAGACATGAGCCTACAAGTTTTATATTCGGAAAGAACCCAGTTCTACCTCTAAAGTAGTGAAAATCGCTCATTAACAAACACTTGGACTGTTACTGTCCAACTATTACTGTCCATTTTTGAACTGTTACTGTCTGACCTCTCCTCAGATTTTTAAACTATATCTGGAGTTATAGAACTCCTATTCAAGCTAAATCTGTGGCGTTGGAAAGGTAAGACATGAGGCTACAAGTTATACGTTTTGGAAAGAACTCAGTTTTTCCTCTAAGGTAGTCAAAATCGCTCATTAACAAACACTTGGACTTTTACTGTCCACTTGTTACTGTCCATTTTTGAACTGTTACTGTCTCATCTCTCCTTAGATTTTTAAATATATCTGGAGTTATAGAACTCCGATTCAAGCTAAATCTGTGGCGTTGGAAAGGTAAGACATGAGGCTACAAGTTAGACGTTTTTGAAAGAACGTAGTTTTTCCTCTAAGGTAGTCAAAATCGCTCATTAACAAACACTTGGACTGTTACTGTCCATTTTTGAACATTTACTGTCTCATCTCTCGTTAGATTTTTAAATATATCTAGAGTTATAGAACTCCGATTCAAACTAAATCTGTGGCGTTAGAAAGGTAAGACATGAGGCTACAAGTTATACATTTTGGAAACAACGCAGTTTTTCCTCTAAGGTAGTCAAAATCGCTCATTAACAAACACTTGGACTGTTACTGTCCAACTGTTACTGTCCATTTTTGAACTGTTACTGTCTCATCTCTCCTTAGATTTTTAAATATATCTGGAGTTATAGAACTCCGATTCAAGCTAAATCTGTAGCGTTGGAAAGGTAAGACATGAGCCTACAACTTATACGTTTTGGAAAGAATGCAGTTTTTCCTTTAAGGTAGTCAAAATCGCTCATTAACAAACACTTGGACTGTTACTGTCCACTTCTTACTGTCCATTTTTGAAGTGTTACTATCTCATCTCTCCTTAGATTTTTAAATATATCTGGAATTATAGAACTCCGATTCAAGCTAAATCTATGGCGTTGGAAAGGTAAGACATGAGGCTACAAGTTATACGTTTCGGAAGGAACCCAGTTCTTCCTCTAAGGTAGTCAAAATCGCTCATTAACAAACACTTGGACTGTCACTGTCCAACTGTTACTGTCTTTTTTTGAACTGTTACTGTCTCATCTCTCGTTAGATTTTTAAATATATCTGGAGTTATAGAACTCCGATTCAAGCTAAATCTGTGGCGTTCGAAGGGTAAGACATGAGGCTACAAGTTATACGTTTTGGAAAGAACCCAGTTCTTCCTCTAAGGTAGTCAAAATCGCTCATTAACAAACACTTGGACTGTCACTGTCCAACTGTTACTGTCCATTTTTGAACTGTTACTGTCTCACCTCTCCTTAGATTTTTAACTATATCTGGAATTATAGATCTCCGATTCAAGCTAAATCTGTGGCGTTGGAAAGGTAAGACATGAGGCTACAAGTTATACGTTTCGGAAGGAACCCAGTTCTTCCTCTAAGGTAGTCAAAATCGCTAATTAACAAACACATGGACTGTCACTGTCCAACTGTTACTGTCCATTTTTGAACTGTTACTGTGTGACCTCTCCTTAGATTTTTAACTATATCTGGGGTTATAGAACTCCGATTCAAGCTAAATCTGTGGCGTTGGAAAGGTAAGACATGAGCCTACAAGTTTTATGTTCGGAAAGAACCCAGTTGTGCCTCTAAGGTAGTCAAAATCGCTCATTAACAAACACTTGGACTATTACTGTCCAACTATTACTGTCCATTTTTGAACTGTTACTGTCTGACCTCTCCTCAGATTTTTAACTATATCTGGAGTTATAGAACTCCGATTCAAGCTAAATCTGTGGCGTTGGAAAGGTAAGACATGAGGCTACAAGTTATACGTTTTGGAAAGAACGCAGTTTTTCCTCTAAGGTAGTCAAAATCACTCATTAATAAACACTTGGACTGTTACTGTCCAACTATTACTGTCCATTTTTGAACTGTTACTTTCTCATCTCTCCTTAGATTTTTAAATATATCTGGAGTTATAGAACTCCGATTCAAGCTAAATCTTTGGCGTTGGAAAGGTAAGACATGAGGCTACAAGTTATATGTTTTGGAAAGAACGCAGTTTTTCCTCTAAGGTAGTCAAAATCGCTCATTAACAAACACTTGGACTGTTACAGTCCAACTGTTACTGTCCATTTTTGAACTGTTACTGTCTCATCTCTCCTTAGATTTTTAAATATATCTGGAGTTATAGAACTCCGATTCAAGCTAAATCTATGGCGTTGGAAAGGTAAGACATGAGGCTACAAGTTATATGTTTTGGAAAGAACGCAGCTTTTCCTCTAAGGTAGTCAAAATCACTCATTAACAAACACTTTGACTGTTACTGTCTCATCTATCCTTAGATTTTTCAATATATCTGGAGTTATAGAACTCCGATTCAAGCTAAATCTCTGGCGTTGGAAAGGTAAGACATGAGGCTACAAGTTATACGTTTGGGAAAGAACCCAGTTCTTCCTCTAAGGTAGTCAAAATAGCTAATTAACAAACACTTGAACTGTTACTGTCCAACTGTTACTGTCCATTTTTGGACTGTTACTTTCTCATCTCTGCTTAGATTTTTAAATATATTTGGAGTTATAGAACTCCGATTCAAGCTAATTCTTTGTCGTTGGAAAGGTAAGACATGAGGCTACAAGTTATATGTTTAGGAAAGAACGCAGTTTTTCCTCTAAGGTAATCAAAATCACTCATTAACAAACACTTGGACTGTTACTGTCTCATCTCTCTTTAGATTTTTAAATATATCTGGAGTTCTAGAACTCTGATTCAAGCTAAATCTCTGGCGTTGGAAAGGTAAGACATGAGGCTACAAGTTATACGTTTGGGAAAGAACCCAGTTCTTCCTCTAAGGTAGTCAAAATCGCTCATTAACAAACACTTGGACTGTTACTGTCCAACTGTTACTGTCCATTTTTGGACTGTTACTTTCTCATCTCTCCTTAGATTTTTAAATATATTTGGAGTTATAGAACTCCGATTCAAGCTAAATCTGTGGCGTTGGAAAGGTAAGACATGAGGCTACAAGTTATATGTTTTGGAAAGAATGCAGTTTTTCCACTAAGGTAGTCAAAATCGCTCATTAACAAACACTTGGACTGTCACTGTCCAACTGTTACTGTCCATTTTTGAATTGTTACTGTGTGACCTCTCCTTAGATTTTTAAATATATCTGCGGTTATAGAACTCCGATTCAAGCTAAATCTATGGCGTTGGAAAGGTAAGACATGAGCCTACAAGTTTTATGTTCGGAAAGAACCCAGTTCTGCCTCTAAGGTAGTCAAAATCGCTCATTAACAAACACTTGGACTATTACTGTCCAACTATTACTGTCCATTTTTGAACTGTTACTGTCTGACCTCTCCTCAGATTTTTAACTATATCTGGAGTTATAGAACTCCGATTCAAGCTAAATCTGTGGCGTTGGAAAGGTAAGACATGAGGCTACAAGTTATACGTTTTGGAAAGAACGCAGTTTTTCCTCTAAGGTAGTCAAAATCACTCATTAACAAACACTTGGACTGTTACTGTCCAACTATTACTGTCCATTTTTGAACTGTTACTTTCTCATCTCTCCTTAGATTTTTAA
Organism: Populus nigra; assembly: GCF_951802175.1. Lineage (NCBI taxonomy): Eukaryota > Viridiplantae > Streptophyta > Magnoliopsida > Malpighiales > Salicaceae > Populus > Populus nigra. Next base: position 8,853,913 of record NC_084862.1, on the reverse strand, counting down.
TTATATTTGGAGTTATAGAACTCCGATTCCAGCTAAATCTTTGGCGTTGGAAGGGTAAGACATGAGGCTACAAGTTATATGATTTGGAAAGAACGCAGTTTTTCCTCTAAGGTAGTCAAAATCGCTCATTAACAAACACTTGGACTGTTACAGTCCAACTGTTACTGTCCATTTTTGAACTGTTACTGTCTCATCTATCCTTAGATTTTTCAATATATCTGGAGTTATAGAAATCCGATTCAAGCTAAATCTTTGGCGTTGGAAAGGTAAGACATGAGGCTACAAGTTATATGTTTTGGAAAGAACGCAGTTTTTCCTCTAAGGTAGTCAAAATCGCTCATTAACAAACACTTGGACTGTTACAGTCCAACTGTTACTGTCCATTTTTGAACTGTTACTGTCTCATCTCTCCTTATATTTTTAAATATATCTGGAGTTATAGAACTCCGATTCAAGCTAAATCTATGGCGTTGGAAAGGTAAGACATGAGGCTACAAGTTATATGTTTTGGAAAGAACGCAGTTTTTCCTCTAAGGTAGTCAAAATCACTCATTAACAAACACTTTGACTGTTACTGTCTCATCTATCCTTAGATTTTTCAATATATCTGGAGTTATAGAACTCCGATTCAAGCTAAATCTCTGGCGTTGGAAAGGTAAGACATGAGGCTACAAGTTATACGTTTGGGAAAGAACCCAGTTCTTCCTCTAAGGTAGTCAAAATAGCTTATTAACAAACACTTGAACTGTTACTGTCCAACTGTTACTGTCCATTTTTGGATTGTTACTTTCTCATCTCTACTTAGATTTTTAAATATATTTGGAGTTATAGAACTCCGATTCAAGCTAAATCTTTGTCGTTGGAAAGGTAAGACATGAGGCTACAAGTTATATGTTTAGGAAAGAACGCAGTTTTTCCTCTAAGGTAATCAAAATCACTCATTAACAAACACTTGGACTGTTACTGTCTCATCTCTCTTTAGATTTTTAAATATATCTGGAGTTCTAGAACTCTGATTCAAGCTAAATCTCTGGCGTTGGAAAGGTAAGACATCAGGCTACAAGTTATACGTTTGGGAAAGAACCCAGTTCTTCCTCTAAGGTAGTCAAAATCGCTCATTAACAAACACTTGGACTGTTACTATCCAACTGTTACTGTCCATTTTTGGACTGTTACTTTCTCATCTCTCCTTAGATTTTTAAATATATTTGGAGTTATAGAACTCCGATTCAAGCTAAATCTGTGGCGTTGGAAAGGTAAGACATGAGGCTACAAGTTATATGTTTTGGAAAGAACGCAGTTTTTCCACTAAGGTAGTCAAAATCGCTAATTAACAAACACATGGACTGTCACTGTCCAACTGTTACTGTCCATTTTTGAATTGTTACTGTGTGACCTCTCCTTAGATTTTTAAATATATCTGCGGTTATAGAACTGTGATTCAAGCTAAATCTATGGCGTTGGAAAGGTAAGACATGAGCCTACAAGTTTTATGTTCGAAAAGAACCCAGTTCTGCCTCTAAGGTAGTCAAAATCGCTCATTAACAAACACTTGGACTATTACTGTCCAACTATTACTGTCCATTTTTGAACTGTTACTGTCTGACCTCTCCTCAGATTTTTAACTATATCTGGAGTTATAGAACTCCGATTCAAGCTAAATCTGTGGCGTTGGAAAGGTAAGACATGAGGCTACAAGTTATACGTTTTGGAAAGAACGCAGTTTTTCCTCTAAGGTAGTCAAAATCACTCATTAACAAACACTTGGACTGTTACTGCCCAACTATTACTGTCCATTTTTGAACTGTTACTTTCTCATCTCTCCTTAGATTTTTAAATATATTTGGAGTTATAGAACTCCGATTCCAGCTAAATCTTTGGCGTTGGAAGGGTAAGACATGAGGCTACAAGTTATACGTTTTGGAAAGAACACAGTTTTCCATCTAAGGTAGTCAAAATCTCTCATTAACAAACACTTGGACTGTTACAGTCCAACTGTTACTGTCCATTTTTGAACTGTTACTGTGTGACCTCTCCTTAGATTTTTAAATATATTTGGAGTTATAGAACTCCGATTCAAGCTAAATCTGTGGCGTTGGAAAGGTAAGACATGAGGCTACAAGTTATATGTTTTGGAAAGAACGCAGTTTTTCCACTAAGGTAGTCAAAATCGCTAATTAACAAACACATGGACTGTCACTGTCCAACTGTTACTGTCCATTTTTGAATTGTTACTGTGTGACCTCTCCTTAGATTTTTAAATATATCTGCGGTTATAGAACTGTGATTCAAGCTAAATCTATGGCGTTGGAAAGGTAAGACATGAGCCTACAAGTTTTATGTTCGAAAAGAACCCAGTTCTGCCTCTAAGGTAGTCAAAATCGCTCATTAACAAACACTTGGACTATTACTGTCCAACTATTACTGTCCATTTTTGAACTGTTACTGTCTGACCTCTCCTCAGATTTTTAACTATATCTGGAGTTATAGAACTCCGATTCAAGCTAAATCTGTGGCGTTGGAAAGGTAAGACATGAGGCTACAAGTTATACGTTTTGGAAAGAACGCAGTTTTTCCTCTAAGGTAGTCAAAATCACTCATTAACAAACACTTGGACTGTTACTGCCCAACTATTACTGTCCATTTTTGAACTGTTACTTTCTCATCTCTCCTTAGATTTTTAAATATATTTGGAGTTATAGAACTCCGATTCCAGCTAAATCTTTGGCGTTGGAAGGGTAAGACATGAGGCTACAAGTTATACGTTTTGGAAAGAACACAGTTTTCCATCTAAGGTAGTCAAAATCTCTCATTAACAAACACTTGGACTGTTACAGTCCAACTGTTACTGTCCATTTTTGAACTGTTACTGTGTGACCTCTCCTTAGATTTTTAACTATATCTGGGGTTATAGAACTCCGATTAAACATAAATCTGTGGTGTTGGAAAGGTAAGACATGAGGCTACAAGTGATACGTTTTGGAAAGAACCCAGTTCTTCCACTAAGGTAGTCAAAATCGCTCATTAACAAACACTTGGACTGTCACTGTCCAACTGTTACTGTCCATTTTTGAATTGTTACTGTGTGACCTCTCCTTAGATTTTTAAATATATCTGCGGTTATAGAACTCTGATTCAAGCTAAATCTATGGCGTTGGAAAGGTAAGACATGAGCCTACAAGTTTTATGTTCGAAAAGAACCCAGTTCTGCCTCTAAGGTAGTCAAAATCGCTCATTAACAAACACTTGGACTATTACTGTCCAACTATTACTGTCCATTTTTGAACTGTTACTGTCTGACCTCTCCTCAGATTTTTAACTATATCTGGAGTTATAGAACTCCGATTCAAGCTAAATCTGTGGCGTTGGAAAGGTAAGACATGAGGCTACAAGTTATACGTTTTGGAAAGAACGCAGTTTTTCCTCTAAGGTAGTCAAAATCACTCATTAACAAACACTTGGACTGTTACTGCCCAACTATTACTGTCCATTTTTGAACTGTTACTTTCTCATCTCTCCTTAGATTTTTAAATATATTTGGAGTTATAGAACTCCGATTCCAGCTAAATCTTTGGCGTTGGAAGGGTAAGACATGAGGCTACAAGTTATACGTTTTGGAAAGAACACAGTTTTCCATCTAAGGTAGTCAAAATCTCTCATTAACAAACACTTGGACTGTTACAGTCCAACTGTTACTGTCCATTTTTGAACTGTTACTGTGTGACCTCTCCTTAGATTTTTAACTATATCTGGGGTTATAGAACTCCGATTAAACATAAATCTGTGGTGTTGGAAAGGTAAGACATGAGGCTACAAGTGATACGTTTTGGAAAGAACCCAGTTCTTCCACTAAGGTAGTCAAAATCGCTCATTAACAAACACTTGGACTGTCACTGTCCAACTGTTACTGTCCATTTTTGAATTGTTACTGTGTGACCTCTCCTTAGATTTTTAAATATATCTGCGGTTATAGAACTCTGATTCAAGCTAAATCTATGGCGTTGGAAAGGTAAGACATGAGCCTACAAGTTTTATGTTCGAAAAGAACCCAGTTCTGCCTCTAAGGTAGTCAAAATCGCTCATTAACAAACACTTGGACTATTACTGTCCAACTATTACTGTCCATTTTTGAACTGTTACTGTCTGACCTCTCCTCAGATTTTTAACTATATCTGGAGTTATAGAACTCCGATTCAAGCTAAATCTGTGGCGTTGGAAAGGTAAGACATGAGGCTACAAGTTATACGTTTTGGAAAGAACGCAGTTTTTCCTCTAAGGTAGTCAAAATCACTCATTAACAAACACTTGGACTGTTACTGCCCAACTATTACTGTCCATTTTTGAACTGTTACTTTCTCATCTCTCCTTAGATTTTTAAATATATTTGGAGTTATAGAACTCCGATTCCAGCTAAATCTTTGGCGTTGGAAGGGTAAGACATGAGGCTACAAGTTATACGTTTTGGAAAGAACACAGTTTTCCATCTAAGGTAGTCAAAATCTCTCATTAACAAACACTTGGACTGTTACAGTCCAACTGTTACTGTCCATTTTTGAACTGTTACTGTGTGACCTCTCCTTAGATTTTTAACTATATCTGGGGTTATAGAACTCCGATTAAACATAAATCTGTGGTGTTGGAAAGGTAAGACATGAGGCTACAAGTGATACGTTTTGGAAAGAACCCAGTTCTTCCTCTAAGGTAGTCAAAATCGCTCATTAACAAACACTTGGACTGTTACTGTCCAACTGTTACTGTCCATTTTTGAACTGTTACTGTCTCATCTCTCCTTAGATTTTTAAAAATATCTGGAGTTATAGAACTCCGATTCAAGCTAAATCTGTGGCGTTGGAAAGGTAAGACATGAGGCTACAAGTTATATGTTTTGGAAAGAACGCAGTTTTTCCTCTAATGTAGTCAAAATCGCTCATTAACAAACACTTGGACTGTTACTGTCCAACTGTTACTGTCCATTTTTGAACTGTTACTGTGTGACCTCTCCTTAGATTTTTAACTATATCTGGGGTTATAGAACTCCGATTCAACATAAATCTGTGGTGTTGGAAAGGTAAGACATGAGGCTACAAGTGATACGTTTTGGAAAGAACCCAGTTCTTCCTCTAAGGTAGTCAAAATCGCTCATTAACAAACACTTGGACTGTTACTGTCCAACTGTTACTGTCCATTTTTGAACTGTTACTGTCTCATCTTTCCTTAGATTTTTAAATATATTTGGAGTTATAGAACTTTGATTCAAGGTAAATCTGAGGTGTTGGAAAGGTAAGACATGAGGCTACAAGTTATATATTTTGGAAAGAACGCAGTTTTTCTCTAAGGTAGTCCAAATCGCTCATTAACAAACACTTGGACTGTTACTGTCCAACTGTTACTGTCCAACTGTTACTGTCCATTTTTGAACTGTTACTGTCTCATCTCTCCTTAGATTTTTAAATATATCTGGAGTTATAGAACTCCTATTCAAGCTAAATCTGTGGCGTTGGAAAGGTAAGACATGAGGCTACAAGTTATACGTTTTGGAAAGAACGTAGATTTTCCTCTAAGGTAGTCAAAATCGCTCATTAACAAACACTTGGACTGTCACTGTCCAACTGTTACTGTCCATTTTTGAACTGTTACTGTGTGACCTCTCCTTAGATTTTTAACTATATTTAGGCTTATAGAACTCCGATTCAAGCTAAATCTGTGGCGTTGGAAAGCTAAGACATGAGCCTACAAGTTATACGTTTTGGAAAGAACGCAGTTTTTCCTCTAAGGTATTCAAAATCGCTCATTAACAAACACTTGGACTGTTACTGTCCAACTATTACTGTCCATTTTTGAATTGTTACTGTGTGACCTCTCCTTAGATTTTTAACTATATATGGGGTTATAGAACTCCGATTCAAGCTAAATCCATGGTGTTGGAAAGGTAAGACATGAGGCTACAAGTTATACGTTTTGGAAAGAACCCAGTTCTTCTTCTAATGTAGTCAAAATCGCTAATTAACAAACACTTGGACTGTTACTGTCCAACTGTTACTGTCTATTTTTGAACTGTTACTGTCTCATCTCTCCTTAGATTTTTAAATATATCTGGAGTTATAGAACTCCGATTCAAGCTAAATCTGAGGCGTTGGAAAGGTAAGACATGAGGCTACAAGTTATATGTTTTGGAAAGAACACAGTTTTTCTCTAAGGTAGTCAAAATCGCTCATTAACAAACACTTGGACTGTTACTGTCCAATTGTTACTGTCCATTTTTGAACTGTTACTGTCTCATCTCTCCTTAGATTTTTAAATATATCTGGAGTTATAGAAGTCCGATTCAAGCTAAATCTGTGGCGTTGGAAAGGTAAGACATGAGGCTACAAGTTATACGTTTTGGAAAGAACCCAGCTCTTCCTCTAAGGTAGTCAAAATCGCTCATTAACAAACATTTGCACTGTCACTGTCCAACTGTTACTGTCCATTTTTGAACTGTTACTATGTGACCTCTCCTTAGATTTTTAACTATATTTTTGGGGTTATAGAACTCCGATTCAAGCTAAATCTTTGGCGTTGGAAAGCTAAGACATGAGCCTACAACTTATACGTTTTGGAAAGAACACAGTTTTTCCTCTAAGGTAGTCAAAATCGCTCATTAACAAACACTTGGACTGTTACTGTCCAACTGTTACTGTCCATTTTTGAACTGTTACTGTGTGACCTCTACTTAGATTTTTAACTATATATGGGGTTGTAGAACTCCAATTCAACGTAAATCTGTGGTGTTGGAAAGGTAAGACATGAGGCTACAAGTTATACGTTTTGGAAAGAACCCAGTTTTTCCTCTAAGGTAGTCAAAATCGCTCATTAACAAACACTTGGACTGTTACTGTCCAACTGTTACTGTCCATTTTTGAACTGTTACTGTCTCATCTGTCCTTAGATTTTTAAATATATCTGGACTTATAGAACTCCGCTTCAAGCTAAATCTGAGGTGTTGGAAAGGTAAGACATGAGGCTACAAGTTATATGTTTTGGAAAGAACACAGTTTTTCTCTAAGGTAGTCAAAATCGCTCATTAACAAACACTTGGACTGTTACTGTCCAATTGTTACTGTCCATTTTTGAACTGTTACTGTCTCATCTCTCCTTAGATTTTTAAATATATCTGGAGTTATAGAACTCCGATTCAAGCTAAATCTGTGGCGTTGGAAAGGTAAGACATGAGGCTACAAGTTATACGTTTTGGAAAGAACGTAGATTTTCCTCTAAGGTAGTCAAAATCGCTCATTAACAAACACTTGGACTGTCACTGTCCAACTGTTACTGTCCATTTTTGAACTGTTACTGTGTGACCTCTCCTTAGATTTTTAACTATATTTAGGCTTATAGAACTCCGATTCAAGCTAAATCTGTGGCGTTGGAAAGCTAAGACATGAGCCTACAAGTTATACGTTTTGGAAAGAACGCAGTTTTTCCTCTAAGGTATTCAAAATCGCTCATTAACAAACACTTGGACTGTTACTGTCCAACTATTACTGTCCATTTTTGAATTGTTACTGTGTGACCTCTCCTTAGATTTTTAACTATATATGGGGTTATAGAACTCCGATTCAAGCTAAATCCATGGTGTTGGAAAGGTAAGACATGAGGCTACAAGTTATACGTTTTGGAAAGAACCCAGTTCTTCTTCTAATGTAGTCAAAATCGCTAATTAACAAACACTTGGACTGTTACTGTCCAACTGTTACTGTCCATTTTTGAACTGTTACTGTCTCATCTCTCCTTAGATTTTTAAATATATCTGGAGTTATAGAACTCCGATTCAAGCTAAATCTGAGGCGTTGGAAAGGTAAGACATGAGGCTACAAGTTATATGTTTTGGAAAGAACACAGTTTTTCTCTAAGGTAGTCAAAATCGCTCATTAACAAACACTTGGACTGTTACTGTCCAATTGTTACTGTCCATTTTTGAACTGTTACTGTCTCATCTCTCCTTAGATTTTTAAATATATCTGGAGTTATAGAAGTCCGATTCAAGCTAAATCTGTGGCGTTGGAAAGGTAAGACATGAGGCTACAAGTTATACGTTTTGGAAAGAACCCAGCTCTTCCTCTAAGGTAGTCAAAATCGCTCATTAACAAACATTTGCACTGTCACTGTCCAACTGTTACTGTCCATTTTTGAACTGTTACTATGTGACCTCTCCTTAGATTTTTAACTATATTTTTGGGGTTATAGAACTCCGATTCAAGCTAAATCTTTGGCGTTGGAAAGCTAAGACATGAGCCTACAACTTATACGTTTTGGAAAGAACACAGTTTTTCCTCTAAGGTAGTCAAAATCGCTCATTAACAAACACTTGGACTGTTACTGTCCAACTGTTACTGTCCATTTTTGAACTGTTACTGTGTGACCTCTACTTAGATTTTTAACTATATATGGGGTTGTAGAACTCCAATTCAACGTAAATCTGTGGTGTTGGAAAGGTAAGACATGAGGCTACAAGTTATACGTTTTGGAAAGAACCCAGTTTTTCCTCTAAGGTAGTCAAAATCGCTCATTAACAAACACTTGGACTGTTACTGTCCAACTGTTACTGTCCATTTATGAACTGTTACTGTCTCATCTGTCCTTAGATTTTTAAATATATCTGGACTTATAGAACTCCGCTTCAAGCTAAATCTGAGGTGTTGGAAAGGTAAGACATGAGGCTACAAGTTATATGTTTTGGAAAGAACGCAGTTTTTCTCTAAGGTAGTCAAAATCGCTCATTAACAAACACTTGGACTGTTACTGTCCAACTGTTACTGTCCATTTTTGAACTGTTACTGTCTCATCTCTCCTTAGATTTTTAAATATATCTGGAGTTATAGAACTCTGATTCAAGCTAAATCTTTGGCGTTAGAAAGGTAAGACATGAGGCTACTAGTTATATGTTTTGGAAAGAACGCAGTTTTTCCTCTAAGGCAGTCAAAATCGCTCATTAACAAACACTTAGATTGTCACTGTCCAACTGTTACTATCCATTTTTGAACTGTTACTTTCTCATCTCTCCTTAGATTTTTAAATATATCTGGAGTTATAGAACTCTGATTCAAGCTAAATCTTTGGCGTTAGAAAGGTAAGACATGAGGCTACTAGTTATATGTTTTGGAAAGAACGCAGTTTTTCCTCTAAGGCAGTCAAAATCGCTCATTAACAAACTCTTGGACTGTTACTGTCCACTTGTTACTGCCATTTTTGAACTGTTACTGTGTGACCTCTCCTTAGATTTTTAACTATATATGGGGTTATAGAACTCCGATTCAACGTAAATCTGTGGTGTTGGAAAGGTAAGACATGAGGTTAAAAGTTATATGTTTTGGAAAGAACCCAGTTCTCCCTCTAAGGTAGTCAAAATCGCTCATTAACAAACACTTGGACTGTTACTGTCCAACTGTTACTGTCCATTTTTGAACTGTTACTGTCTCATCTCTCCTTAGATTTTTAAAAATATCTGGAGTTATAGAACTCCTATTCAAGCTAAATCTATGGCGTTGGAAAGGTAAGACATGAGGCTACAAGTTATATGTTTTGGAAAGAACGCAGTTTTTCTCTAAGGTAGTCAAAATCGCTCAATAACAAACACTTGGACTGTTACTGTCCAACTGTTACTGTCCATTTTTGAATTGTTACTGTCTCATCTCTCCTTAGATTTTTAAAAATATCTGGAGTTATAGAACTCCGATTCAAACTAAATATGTGGCGTTGCAAAGGTAAGACATGAGGCTACACGTTATATGTTTTGGAAAGAACGCAGTTTTTCCTCTAAGGTAGTCAAAATCACTCATTAACAAACACTTGGACTGTTACTGTCCAACTGTTACTGTCCATTTTTGAACTGTTACTGTGTGACCTCTCCTTAGATTTTTAACTATATCTGGGGTTATAGAACTCCGATTCAAGCTAAATCTGTGGTGTTGGAAAGGTAAGACATGAGGCTACAAGTTATACGTTTTGGAAAGAACCTAGTTTTTCCTCTAAGGTAGTCAAAATCGCTCATTAACAAACACTTGGACTGTTACTGTCCAACTGTTACTGTCTATTTTTGAACTATTACTGTCTCTTCTCTCCTTAGATTTTTAAATATATCTGGACTTATAGAACTCCGGTTCAAGCTAAATCTGAGGCGTTGGAAAGGTAAGACATGAGGCTATAAGTTATATGTTTTGGAAAGAACGCAGTTTTTCTCTAAGGTAGTCAAAATCGCTCATTAACAAACACTTGGACTGTTACTGTCCAACTGTTACTGTCCATTTTTGAACTGTTACTGTCTCATCTCTCCTTAGATTTTTAAATATATCTGGAGTTATAGAACTCCGATTCAAGCTAAATCTGTGGCGTTGGAAAGGTAAGACATGAGGCTACAAGTTATACGTTTTGGAAAGAACCCAGTGATTGTGCATCAAAAGTATCATTAAGTCTCTTATTTTACATATGTATTTATTATTTTTATTTGGGTTTTTTATAATAATTGATGTGCTTTTTAGTAATGAAGTTTCTTTTAATGTCTCGATAGGTTTTTGGAGCTTAAATGAATTATTTCAGAAAATTCAACGTCGGAATTCGGAACAAAGAATTGAAGAGAAATTTAGTTGAAGATTGAAGCAAATCTTGGTTCAAATAAGTGCTCCAAATTTGCCCCAAAAATCAATTCAAGTCCAATTCTAGAAAAGAATATCATATGATTTATTTCAAGCCCAAACATGCCTTATGTTGTGTGCAAACTTCAACCATCAAACACTCAAGGTTTCAAAGTCAATCTTAGCCCAAATAATAGGTACATTTGTATCCTTATTTGATGCTTAAATTCAGCCCCAAATCAGCCCCAAATCACCTTCCAAATCAGCCCAAACACAATCCATGATCCTACATGTCCACATAATAAATAACATTTGATTTATTTGGGTAATTCATTGATCCAAGAGGGCAAGCACATGGATGGAAAGTTGGAGGGGACATTGTGACATTATTTTGGGTCAAAAGAAGAAAGAGACAACTCATAAAGGAGGAAGAAAAACGTGCACCAAAGTGTTCTCCAAGCTGGCCTGGTTTGATTTTCCAGAACACCTTTCGGTGTTTTGTCCATAACTTTTGACTCAGATGTCCAAATGAGCTGTTCTTTAATGATCTGGAAAGCTAACAGAATGGCCTATAAATATGTCTCTAATAGCCATCTCCAGGGGAGGCTTCTAAAAGGGTCGAATTGCTGTCCAAAGTTAGAGTCAGATTTGTGTCCGAATTTTTACTGAAATTGTGTTGTGTTCTTCTTTATAGATTTCGGTTCTTTAGCTTGTAAAACTCATTATTTCAGTTTGATTCAAGTCATTTTATGTTTATTAAAGTGTTATTATATCTAATCATGGTTGGCTAATCTTCTTCTTGGATCCAAATCAAGGATGATGGTAGTTGAGGTGAGTTCTTTAAGATATGAATGAATCTTAATGTCTATCTTTTCATTTTCTTCATGAATGTTTATTATTGCAAAGAAATTTTAGAAATCATTTAGGTAATGTTATAATCTTGAATTTTTATGCACAAACCTTAGTTTTGGTATAGAGATTGCTTGATTCAATGTCTTACTTAATATGAAAATACTTGTACATTCTTAAGCAATAATCAATCTTCATCCTTTTAAACTTCATTGTAATATCTTCCGATCTAATATCACCATCGTTGATATTAGGTTGAGTTATCTTATATATGTTAAAGGAATCACCAATACATCACCATTAAAATTGATTTGGACCAAGACTTACTTTTTCTTGTCATTTAAAATCTATTTACACTTTTTCATCTTTGAAAACAAATCCATCAATCATTTTCAACCAAGTTATTGTTAATTTAATTTCTCTTGAGTTTTGTTTTGTTACCTAGCTTAATTTCCAGATCTAGCTCTCTGTGGATATGACCTCGATCTTACCGAGTTAATTGCTACATCGCACACTCGTGCACTTGCGAGTTAAAACAAGCCGAACATAAAAAGCGGTCAAGCAATTTTGGCGCCGTTGCCGGGGAGCTAGCAAGCAAAGGTAACAAATTTCTATTTGATTATTGGAAAACAAAAAAAATACATAAAAATAAAAAATCAAATGGCTGGTTTTACCGCCTAAAAAAAATTTAATTTGACCTCAACTTTTCGGATATTGGACTGTGGACTGGACTATTAATTGTTGGATTTTTGTTGGTTCAACCATTTTTCTTTTATTGTCTATTCTAATTAGTTTATAATATTTATTGTTTATATTATAAGGCTGGTTTTACCGCCTTTTGTTCATTTTATTTTATTTTGTTGTTCATTGTTGTTATTTTTCTTATATTTATTGTCTGAAGTGCTTGGCCGGTACTACCGCCTTTTGTTCATTTTATTTTATTTTGTTGTTTATTGTTGTTATTTTTCTTATATTTATTGTTTGAAGTGCTTGGCCGGTATTACCGCCTTTTATTCATGCTTGTTATAATTATCTTTTAATGTTTATTGTTGTTACTATTGCTTATTAGTTAGAGAGTGAATTTCTTAATTTGTTGTATTTTTATTTTTGAGCTATTACTTTATCTTTTACGTTTCATTTACTTTTATTTGCAATCTTTTTTTTCTTTTTCTTTTTCTTTTCCTTTCCTTTCGTATTCATATAATTGTTATATTATTGTTTTTTTATCATGGCTAATGTTGAAGATGTAGAGGGTGAAGGGAGTGTTCAAGGTAATGGACCTCCACAATTCAATGATCAACCTAATTTTCGAACTCTTAGAGAGTATCTTCACCCGGCTAGACAAAGTACACCTTCGTGTATTATCTTACCTCTTAACCAACAAGCTTTCAATTTGAAACCGGGCATGATTCAACTTCTTCCCACATTTCACGGTATGGATTCTGAAAATCCATACATACACATTAAAGACTTTGAAGAGGTATGTAATACTTTTATTGATAGAACATGCACCGAGGAAACTATTCGTCTTAAATTGTTCCCATTCTCTCTAAAGGATAAAGCCAAGCTTTGGCTAAACTCCTTGCGTCCTAGGTCTATAGGTACATGGAGAGAAATGCAAGCTGAATTTTTGAAAAAATACTTCCCCACTCATAGGACGGCAGCCTTACAACGTCAAATGATGAATTTTTCTTGTAGTCCAAATGAGTCATTTCACCAAGCTTGGGAAAGGTTCAAAGACTTGTTAAATGCATGCCCCCACCATGGTTTTGAGATGTGGAGGTTAGTGAGTTTCTTCTACGACTCTCTTACCGCAGATTTTAAAAAGCTAGTGTCAACCATGTGTAATGGTGAGTTTTATGACAAAGAACCAAGTGAAGCCTTTGATTTCTTTGATCAATTGGCTGAAAACACAAAGCAATGGGAGACTTCTCTCCCACTTCATGTTGAGTCTAGAAATACCATTTCTCATTCAAGTGGGAAGTTCCAATTGAAAGAAACTGATGACCTCAATGCTAGATTAGCCTCATTGGCTAGGAAAGTAGAGTCTCTTGAGATTAAAAAAGTGCATGTCATGAGTGAACAACAAGAGGAAAGTTGTGTTGTTTGTGAGAGCAAAGGGCATAGGACAACTGAGTGTCCTACCATTCCAGCCTTCAAGGAAGTGCTATATGGCCAAACTTCTGATTCAAGTAATGTTAGAAAGCCATTTTCAAACCAAGTAGGCAATCCCTACTCTGAGACCTACAATCCTGGATGGAGGAACCACCCAAATTTTGGATGGAGAAATGAGGGCCCTTCAGTACCTCAAACATTTCAACCTCCACCCCAACCATTTCATGCTCCCACACATAATACATACCAACCACCTCATAAGAGATCCCTAGAGGATACTCTTCAACAATTCATGCAAACACAAGGAGGAATCAACAACCAAGCTTACAAATTTCAAGACCAGACCAATAGGACCTTAGATGACATTCGAAGTCAACTAACCAAGTTGACTCAATCACTAAGCATTCAAGAGAAGGGAAAGATCCCAGCTCAACCAATGCCAAATCCTAGAGGTCAGGTACACATGAGCGAATCCTCATCTAGTGAACCTTCAAACCATGAACAAGTCCAAGCCATCACTACCCTTAGAAGTGGAAAGATTGTTGACAAAGCTATAGGTTTTGAGATTCCTAGAGGTATTGTGGAGGAGAAATCTAAGGAAAGTGAAGAGGAAATCAAAACACAAGTGACAAATGAGAGCTTGAGTGACAAAGAAGGTGAGATAAATGAGAAAGAGATGAGTGAGAAAGGAGATGATTCAAGAAAAATTGGAGTCAAAGTGAGTGATTTAGAATTTGTTCCTAGAGCACCATTTCCACAAAGGTTAGGGAAACCTAAACATGATCTTATGAACTCGGAAATCTATGAATTGTTCAAACAAGTGAAAGTCAACATCCCACTCCTTGATGCAATTAAACAAGTCCCATCTTATGCAAAGTTCCTCAAGGACTTATGCACAGTCAAAAGGAGATTGAATGTGAAAGAAAGAGCCTTTCTAACTGAACATGCTAGTGCCATCATCCAGTTTAAGACCCCTCCCAAATACAAAGATCCTGGTTGTCCTACCGTTTCATGCATTATTGGAAGTCATAAGATAGACCAAGCTTTGTTGGATTTAGGAGCAAGTGTGAATTTGATACCCTACACTGTTTATGAACAGTTAGGTTTAGGAGAAATCAAGCCTACTCGAATCACCCTTCAATTAGCTGATAGGTCAATCAAGATTCCCAGGGGTATTGTTGAGGATGTGTTGGTCCAAGTAGATAAATTCTACTTTCCTGTTGATTTTGTAGTGTTGGACACCGCACCTATTCAAGGTTCTAATGCTCCCATCCCAGTCATCTTAGGTAGACCTTTCCTAGCTACATCCAATGCTTTAATCAACTGTAGGAATGGGGTGATGAAATTGTCTTTTGGGAACATGACTGTGGAGATGAACATATTCAATGTCTCCAAACAAATTGGTGAACATGAGGACATTAGAGAGGTGGATTTGATCCAAACAGTTTGTCAAGAACACTTTGAGAGAGAATGGATAAAGGATCCATTGGAGAGAACTTTAATTCATGATGAAAGATTTTATTCTTTGGAATGTGTTGATGAGGAAGTAAGAGAACTCGAGACCTATCTAGATCCAATGCCTCTTATGTCAATAGGTCAATGGACCCCATTGTTTGAGCCTTTGATTTCACCCCAAGTGAAAGCTGAGGCATCTCTTGTCCAACCTTATAAACCAGAAAGGAAGCCTTTACCGAGTGATCTTAAGTATGCATTTCTAGGGGAAGATGAATCATATCCTATTGTGATTTCATCAAAACTTAGCATAGAGCAGGAACAAGAACTTTTGAGAGTGGTGAGAAAACACAAAAAAGCAATTGGGTGGACTATTACTGACTTGAAAGGAATTAGCCCTCTTTTATGTACACATAGAATCTATCTTGAAGAAGAGGCTAAAACTGTGAGGCAAATGCAAAGACGATTGAACCCAAACATGAAGGAAGTAGTAAGATGTGAAGTGCTTAAGCTACTTGATGCGGGTATCATTTACCCCATTGCAAACTCAAAATGGGTTAGTCCAACCCAAGTTGTCCCAAAAAAATCTGGAGTCACGGTAGTGAAAAATGAAAATAATGAGCTAGTACCAACTAGAATCCAAACTGGATGGCGTATGTGCATTGATTATCGTAAGTTGAACATGGTGACTAGGAAGGACCATTTTCCACTTCCATTTTTAGACCAAGTGCTTGAAAGAGTAGCCGGAAGAGCTTTCTATTGTTTTCTTGATGGATACTCAGGTTACAACCAAATTGAGATTTCTTTAGAAGACCAAGAAAAAACCACTTTCACTTGTCCTTTTGGTACCTATGCTTATAGAAGAATGCCTTTTGGCTTGTGTAATGCACCAGCCACTTTTCAAAGGTGTATGATGAGTATCTTTAGTGACATGGTGGAAAATTTTTTGGAAGTTTTCATGGATGATTTTTCAGTTTATGGGGATTCTTATGAGTTGTGTCTAATGCATTTAGAAAAAGTTCTTGAAAGGTGTGAAGAGAGGAATCTTGTACTTAATTGGGAGAAATGTCATTTTATGGTGACACATGGCATTGTCTTAGGTCACATTGTCTCTTCAAAAGGGATAGAGGTAGATAAGTCAAAGGTTGAAGTCATTCAAAAATTACCTACCCCTCGGACTGTGAAAGATGTGAGATCCTTTTTAGGACACGCTGGTTTTTACCGAAGATTCATTCATTCTTTTAGTACCATTGCCAAACCATTGTGTAACTTGTTGTCACAAGATGTTCAATTTGATTGGACATCAAAATGTCAAGAAGCTTTTGAAAAGCTTAAAGGGTTGTTGACCACTGCACCAATCATGCAAGCTCCTGATTGGTCTTTACCATTTGAACTGATGTGTGATGCTAGTGATTTTGCGGTAGGGGCTGTTTTAGGACAAAGAAAAGATAAGAAACCTCATGTCATTTATTATGCTAGCAAGACTTTGAATGATGCTCAATTAAATTACACTACAACTGAAAAAGAACTTTTAGCTGTAGTATTTGCATTGGACAAGTTTAGGTCTTATTTGGTTGGATCTCTTGTTATTGTTTTTACTGATCATGCAGCATTGAAATACTTGCTCACAAAACAAGATGTCAAGCCACGTTTGATTCGATGGATCCTCTTACTCCAAGAGTTTAACCTTGAAATTCGAGATAAAAAGGGAGTAGAGAATGTAGTGGCTGATCATTTGTCCCGTCTTTCAAGCTATGAGACCACAATTGATGAATCTCCAATAAATGAATTCTTTGCTGATGAAAATTTATTTTGTGCAGGTACTGTTTCCTACATTGGCTCTCCATGGTATGCTGACATAGCAAATTACCTAGCCACAAGTCAGATTCCTTCTCATTGGTCTAAACTTGACAAACAAAAATTCTTGCGTAACGTGCGCACCTTTTTTTGGGATGACCCCTACCTATTTAAATACTGCCCTGACCAAATTGTTAGGCGGTGCATCCCTGATCATGAAATTCCAAGTGTAATTAATTTTTGTCATGCATTAGCCTGTGGTGGGCATTTCTCTTCCAAGAAAACCACTGCCAAGATTTTGCAGTGTGGTTTTTATTGGCCCACCATGTTCAAAGATGTCCATGCCTTCTGTGTTGCATGTGACCGATGCCAACGACTAGGTAACCTTACTAGGCGTAACATGATGCCCCTAAACCCCATTCTTGTTTTGGAAATATTTGATTGTTGGGGGATTGATTTCATGGGACCTTTTCCAAGTTCATTTGGTTACCAATTCATCCTTGTAGCTGTTGATTATGTGTCTAAATGGGTGGAGGCCATTGCATCTCGAACCAATGACCATCGAGTTGTGGTCAAATTCTTGAAAGAAAATATTTTCTCTCATTTTGGCATGCCCCGGGCTATGATTAGTGATGGGGGTAAGCATTTTTGTAACAAACCCGTTGGGATTTTGATGAGAAAATATAGTGTAATTCACAAGGTCAGTACTCCCTATCATCCACAGACTAGTGGCCAAGCTGAGTTGGCAAATAGGGAGATCAAGAACATTCTAGAGAAAACAGTCAATCCAAACCGTAAAGATTGGTCCCTACGACTAGTTGATGCTTTGTGGGCATATCGCACTGCTTACAAGACCTCTTTAGGAATGTCTCCTTATAGGCTAGTTTATGGAAAGCCTTGTCATCTCCCTATTGAGATTGAGCACCGTGCATATTGGGCCATCCGACAATTCAATGATAATGAAAACGAGGTTGGCAAAAATAGAAAGCTTCAATTGGATGAATTAGAAGAGCTGAGAAATGATGCATTTGAAAATGCAAAAATTTCAAAACATAAGATGAAAGCTTTGCATGATAAACACATTTTTAGAAAATCCTTTCATGTTGGTCAAAAGGTTCTCTTGTATAATTCACGATTACATCTCTTTCCTGGGAAGTTAAGGACAAAATGGATTGGTCCATTTGTGATTAAATCCATCTCTGAGCATGGTGCATTTGAGGTAGAAAATCCTAAGAATGGAAATGTTTTCAAAGTAAATGGTCATCGATTGAAACCTTATCTTGAAAACTTTGTGGCTGAAGTTGAGACATTGGATCTTGAAGATCCAATACCATTGTAGTATCAGAAGTAATGAGTTTTTATTTTTATTTTTTTCATTTTTTTTTATTTTTTTTCTCTTTCTTCCATCTCTTATATTTTCTTGTTCATGCATTAGGGACAATGCATTATTTTAAGTTGGGGGGGTGTGAGGTTCTTTATTTTCAAAAAAAAAAAAAAAACATCAATGTTTTCTTTTAGTTGTGATATGCGTTCTTTATTTTCAAAAAAAAAAAAACATCAATGTTTTCTTTTAGTTGTGATATGCAGGTAAAAAAAAAATCAAGCAAGAAGTCAGCTCATGTCCAATTCAATCAGACATTCATCCTTGAGAACAAAAGGGGAGTAACAGTTTTCTAATCTTTATACTTTTCTTCTCTTTCTTTTTTACATTGAGGATAATGAAAAACTTAATTTTAGATATTTGATTATGTTGAATGCTTGAGATAACCATGCTTGTTAAAAAAAAAAAAACTTGCATTCGTATGTGAATGAGACTTGTTTAAGATCAACATTACATTTTTGGATTCATTATTGTGTTGAACATTGCATGCTTTAATTTGGGATAGATAATATCTTATAAAGCAAGATATAGCATACTTTTTTCTTAAGATTATTGAAGTACATCTTTCCTTGTAAAAGTTGTGTGAGTTGTGTGATTATGCATGAAAGATGAGTGTGATGCTTTACTTGTGATCATCCCTTTTGATCTAGTCCTAAACAAGGTTTAAGTAAATAGAGTAATCATTATTACACAAATGTGTACAAAATTCTATCTACTCCAATGTTTTGAGTTGCTCAGTAACTAGGGGTATTCATCACAAATGTTTATCTTTACGTCAAACGGCAGCTTGAAATATGAGTATGCAAAGCACTTTAAGTTTGTGACTTTGTGAGTAACCGGGTGCATTCATCACAAATGTTTGTATTCGCGTCAAAAGGGAAGTGACCACTTAAAGAAAAAGAATAAATAATATCTTCAAAAAAAAAAAGAGAAAAAAAAAAAAGAAAAAAAGAAAAAAATATATATAGATATTTCTCTAGTTTGCTACCTTGTTTGTAGTAGTAAGAAGGGAAGATTACAAGTTGAGTTTTTGCGTGAATCAATTATGTTGGTTGCATGATAAATACGATTGAATTTGGAATTTTGTATGGATGTTTGATTTAAAGAATGTGAGTATGCTTATTTTTCTTTATTTGTTATTGTGTACACTAAGTTAAAGATACCAATGTTTGCATGATATGTCCTTTAAGTGTGATGAGTCGAGCCTAATTATGTTATTATTATTCTTTTTATTTCAAAGGTTTTATGTTTTGTTTTGCTTGAGGACTAGCAAAATCTAAGTTGGGGGGTGTGATTGTGCATCAAAAGTATCATTAAGTCTCTTATTTTACATATGTATTTATTATTTTTATTTGGGTTTTTTATAATAATTGATGTGCTTTTTAGTAATGAAGTTTCTTTTAATGTCTCGATAGGTTTTTGGAGCTTAAATGAATTATTTCAGAAAATTCAACGTCGGAATTCGGAACAAAGAATTGAAGAGAAATTTAGTTGAAGATTGAAGCAAATCTTGGTTCAAATAAGTGCTCCAAATTTGCCCCAAAAATCAATTCAAGTCCAATTCTAGAAAAGAATATCATATGATTTATTTCAAGCCCAAACATGCCTTATGTTGTGTGCAAACTTCAACCATCAAACACTCAAGGTTTCAAAGTCAATCTTAGCCCAAATAATAGGTACATTTGTATCCTTATTTGATGCTTAAATTCAGCCCCAAATCAGCCCCAAATCAGCCCCAAATCACCTTCCAAATCAGCCCAAACACAATCCATGATCCTACATGTCCACATAATAAATAACATTTGATTTATTTGGGTAATTCATTGATCCAAGAGGGCAAGCACATGGATGGAAAGCTGGAGGGGACATTGTGACATTATTTTGGGTCAAAAGAAGAAAGAGACAACTCATAAAGGAGGAAGAAAAACGTGCACCAAAGTGTTCTCCAAGCTGGCCTGGTTTGATTTTCCAGAACACCTTTCGGTGTTTTGTCCATAACTTTTGACTCAGATGTCCAAATGAGCTGTTCTTTAATGATCTGGAAAGCTAACAGAATGGCCTATAAATATGTCTCTAATAGCCATCTCCAGGGGAGGCTTCTAAAAGGGTCGAATTGCTGTCCAAAGTTAGAGTCAGATTTGTGTCCGAATTTTTACTGAAATTGTGTTGTGTTCTTCTTTATAGATTTCGGTTCTTTAGCTTGTAAAACTCATTATTTCAGTTTGATTCAAGTCATTTTATGTTTATTAAAGTGTTATTATATCTAATCATGGTTGGCTAATCTTCTTCTTGGATCCAAATCAAGGATGATGGTAGTTGAGGTGAGTTCTTTAAGATATGAATGAATCTTAATGTCTATCTTTTCATTTTCTTCATGAATGTTTATTATTGCAAAGAAATTTTAGAAATCATTTAGGTAATGTTATAATCTTGAATTTTTATGCACAAACCTTAGTTTTGGTATAGAGATTGCTTGATTCAATGTCTTACTTAATATGAAAATACTTGTACATTCTTAAGCAATAATCAATCTTCATCCTTTTAAACTTCATTGTAATATCTTCCGATCTAATATCACCATCGTTGATATTAGGTTGAGTTATCTTATATATGTTAAAGGAATCACCAATACATCACCATTAAAATTGATTTGGACCAAGACTTACTTTTTCTTGTCATTTAAAATCTATTTACACTTTTTCATCTTTGAAAACAAATCCATCAATCATTTTCAACCAAGTTATTGTTAATTTAATTTCTCTTGAGTTTTGTTTTGTTACCTAGCTTAATTTCCAGATCTAGCTCTCTGTGGATATGACCTCGATCTTACCGAGTTAATTGCTACATCGCACACTCGTGCACTTGCGAGTTAAAACAAGCCGAACATAAAAAGCGGTCAAGCAAGGATTGATTTCATGGGACCTTTTCCAAGTTCATTTGGTTACCAATTCATCCTTGTAGCTGTTGATTATGTGTCTAAATGGGTGGAGGCCATTGCATCTCGAACCAATGACCATCGAGTTGTGGTCAAATTCTTGAAAGAAAATATTTTCTCTCGTTTTGGCATGCCCCGGGCTATGATTAGTGATGGGGGTAAGCATTTTTGTAACAAACCCGTTGGGATTTTGATGAGAAAATATAGTGTAATTCACAAGGTCAGTACTCCCTATCATCCACAGACTAGTGGCCAAGCTGAGTTGGCAAATAGGGAGATCAAGAACATTCTAGAGAAAACAGTCAATCCAAACCGTAAAGATTGGTCCCTACGACTAGTTGATGCTTTGTGGGCATATCGCACTGCTTACAAGACCTCTTTAGGAATGTCTCCTTATAGGCTAGTTTATGGAAAGCCTTGTCATCTCCCTATTGAGATTGAGCACCGTGCATATTGGGCCATCCGACAATTCAATGATAATGAAAACGAGGTTGGCAAAAATAGAAAGCTTCAATTGGATGAATTAGAAGAGCTGAGAAATGATGCATTTGAAAATGCAAAAATTTCAAAACATAAGATGAAAGCTTTGCATGATAAACACATTTTTAGAAAATCCTTTCATGTTGGTCAAAAGGTTCTCTTGTATAATTCACGATTACATCTCTTTCCTGGGAAGTTAAGGACAAAATGGATTGGTCCATTTGTGATTAAATCCATCTCTGAGCATGGTGCATTTGAGGTAGAAAATCCTAAGAATGGAAATGTTTTCAAAGTAAATGGTCATCGATTGAAACCTTATCTTGAAAACTTTGTGGCTGAAGTTGAGACATTGGATCTTGAAGATCCAATACCATTGTAGTATCAGAAGTAATGAGTTTTTATTTTTATTTTTTTCATTTTTTTTTATTTTTTTTCTCTTTCTTCCATCTCTTATATTTTCTTGTTCATGCACCCAGCTCTTCCTCTAAGGTAGTCAAAATCGCTCATTAACAAACATTTGCACTGTCACTGTCCAACTGTTACTGTCCATTTTTAAACTGTTACTATGTGACCTCTCCTTAGATTTTTAACTATATTTTTGGGGTTATAGAACTCCGATTCAAGCTAAATCTTTGGCGTTGGAAAGCTAAGACATGAGCCTACAACTTATACGTTTTGGAAAGAACACAGTTATTCCTCTAAGGTAGTTAAAATCGCTCATTAACAAACACTTGGACTGTTACTGTCCAACTGTTACTGTCCATTTTTGAAATGTTACTGTGTGACCTCTACTTAGATTTTTAACTATATATGGGGTTGTAGAACTCCAATTCAACGTAAATCTGTGGTGTTGGAAAGGTAAGACATGAGGCTACAAGTTATACGTTTTGGAAAGAACCCAGTTTTTCCTCTAAGGTAGTCAAAATCGCTCATTAACAAACACTTGGACTGTTACTGTCCAACTGTTACTGTCCATTTTTGAACTGTTACTGTCTCATCTGTCCTTAGATTTTTAAATATATCTGGACTTATAGAACTCCGCTTCAAGCTAAATCTAAGGCGTTGGAAAGGTAAGACATGAGGCTACAAGTTATATGTTTTGGAAAGAACGCAGTTTTTCTCTAAGGTAGTCAAAATCGCTCATTAACAAACACTTGGACTGTTACTGTCCATTTTTGAACTGTTACTGTCTCATCTCTCCTTAGATTTTTAAATATATCTGGAGTTATAGAACTCCGATTCAAGCTAAATCTGTGGCGTTGGAAATGTAAGACATGAGGCTAGAAGTTATACGTTTGGAAAGCACGCAGATTTTCCTCTAAGGTAGTCAAAATCGCTCATTAACAAACACTTAGATTGTCACTGTCCAACTGTTACTATCCATTTTTGAACTGTTACTTTCTCATCTCTCCTTAGATTTTTAAATATATCTGGAGTTATAGAACTCTGATTCAAGCTAAATCTTTGGCGTTAGAAAGGTAAGACATGAGGCTACAAGTTATATGTTTTGGAAAGAACGCAGTTTTTCCTCTAAGGCAGTCAAAATCGCTCATTAACAAACTCTTGGACTGTTACTGTCCACTTGTTACTGCCATTTTTGAACTGTTACTGTGTGACCTCTCCTTAGATTTTTAACTATATATGGGGTTATAGAACTCCGATTCAACGTAAATCTGTGGTGTTGGAAAGGTAAGACATGAGGTTAAAAGTTATACGTTTTGGAAAGAACCCAGTTCTCCCTCTAAGGTAGTCAAAATCGCTCATTAACAAACACTTGGACTGTTACTGTCCAACTGTTACTGTCCATTTTTGAACTGTTACTGTCTCATCTCTCCTTAGATTTTTAAAAATATCTGGAGTTATAGAACTCCTATTCAAGCTAAATCTATGGCGTTGGAAAGGTAAGACATGAGGCTACAAGTTATATGTTTTGGAAAGAACGCAGTTTTTCTCTAAGGTAGTCAAAATCGCTCAATAACAAACACTTGGACTGTTACTGTGCAACTGTTACTGTCCAACTGTTACTGTCCATTTTTGAATTGTTACTGTCTCATCTCTCCTTAGATTTTTAAAAATATCTGGAGTTATAGAACTCCGATTCAAACTAAATCTGTGGCGTTGGAAAGGTAAGACATGAGGCTACACGTTATATGTTTTGGAAAGAACGCAGTTTTTCCTCTAAGGTAGTCAAAATCACTCATTAACAAACACTTGGACTGTTACTGTCCAACTGTTACTGTCCATTCTTGAACTGTTACTGTGTGACCTCTCCTTAGATTTTTAACTATATCTGGGGTTATAGAACTCCGATTCAAGCTAAATCTGTGGTGTTGGTAAGGTAAGACATGAGGCTACAAGTTATACGTTTTGGAAAGAACCTAGTTTTTCCTCTAAGGTAGTCAAAATCGCTCATTAACAAACACTTGGATTGTTACTGTCCAACTGTTACTGTCCATTTTTGAACTGTTACTGTCTCATCTCTCCTTAGATTCTTAAATATATCTGGAGTTATAGAACTCTGATTCAAGCTAAATCTGTGGCGTTGGAAAGGTAAGACATGAGGCTACAAGTTATACGTTTTGGAAAGAACCCAGTTCTTCCTCTAAGGTAGTCAAAATCGCTCATTAACAAACACTTGGACTGTCACTGTCCAACTGTTACTGTCCATTTTTGAACTATTACTGTCTCATCTCTCATTAGATTTTAAAATATATCTGGAGTTATAGAACTCCGATTCAAGCTAAATCTGTGGCGTTGGAAAGGTAAGACATGAGGCTACAAGTTTGACGTTTTTGAAAGCACGCAGTTTTTCCTCTAAGGTAGTCAAAATCGCTCATTAACAAACACATGGACTATTACTGTCCAACTATTACTGTCCATTTTTGAACTGTTACTGTCTCATCTCTCCTTAGATTCTTAAATATATCTGGAGTTATAGAACTCTGATTCAAGCTAAATCAGTGGCGTTGGAAAGGTAAGACATGAGGCTACAAGTTATACGTTTTGGAAAGAACCCAGTTCTTCCTCTACGGTAGTCAAAATCGCTCATTAACAAACACTTGGACTGTCACTGTCCAACTGTTACTGTCCATTTTTGAACTGTTACTGTGTGACCTCTCCTTAGATTTTTAACTATATCTGGGGTTATAAAACTCCGATTCAAGCTAAATCTGTGGCGTTGGAAAGGTAAGACATGAGCCTACAAGTTATACGTTTTGGAAAGAACACAGTTTTTCCTCTAAGGTAGTCAAAATCGCTCATTAACAAACACTTGGACTGTCACTGTCCAACTGTTACTGTCCATTTTTGAACTGTTACTGTCTCATCTCTCCTTAGATTTTTAAATATATCTGGAGTTATAGAACTCCGATTCAAGCTAAATCTGTGGCGTTGGGAAGGTAAGACATGAGGCTCCAAGTTATATGTTTTGGAAAGAACGTAGATTTTCCTCTAAGGTAGTCAAAATCGCTCATTAACAAACACTTGGACTGTTACTGTCCAACTGTTACTGTCCATTTTTGAACTGTTACTGTGTGACCTCTCCTTAGATTTTTAAATATATTTGGGGTTATAGAACACTGATTCAAGCTAAATATGTGGCGTTGGAGAGCTAAGACATGAGCCTACAAGTTATACGTTTTGGAAAGAACGCAGTTCTTCCTCTAAGGTAGTCAAAATCGCTCATTAACAAACAATTGGACTGTTACTGTGCAACTGTTACTGTCCATTTTTGAACTGTTACTGTCTCATCTCTCCTTAGATTTTTAAATATATCTGGAGTTATAGATCTCCGATTCAAGCTAAATCTGTGGCGTTGGAAAGCTAAGACATGAGGCTACAATTATACGTTTTGGAAAGAACCCAGTTCTTCCTCTAAGGTAGTCAAAATCGCTCATTAACAAACACTTGGACTGTTACTGTCCATTTTTGAACTGTTACTGTCTCATCTCTCCTTAGATTTTTCAATATATCTGGAGTTAAAGAACTCCGATTCAAGCTAAATCTGTGGCGTTGGAAAGGTAAGACATGAGGCTACAAGTTATACGTTTGGAAATTACGCAGTTTTTCCTCTCAGGTAGTCAAAATCGCTCATTAACAAACACTTGGACTGTTACTGTCCATTTTTGAACTGTTACTGTCTCATCTCTCCTTAGATTTTTAAATATATCTGGAGTTATAGAACTCCGATTCAAGCTAAATATGTGGCGTTAGAAAGGTAAGACATGAGGCTACAAGTTATACGTTTTGGGAAGAACGCAGTGTTTCCTCTAAGGTAGTCAAAATCGCTCCTTAACAAACACTTGGAATGTTACTGTCCATTTTTGAACTGTTACTGTCTCATCTCTCCTTAGATTTTTAAACATATCTGGAGTTATAGAACTCTGATTCAAGCTAAATCTGTGGCGTTGGAAAGGTAAGACATGAGGCTACAAGTTATACGTTTTGGAAAGAACCCAGTTCTTCCTCTAAGGTAGTCAAAATCGCTCATTAACAAACACTTGGACTGTCACTGTCCAACTGTTACTGTCCATTTTTGAACTGTTACTGTCTCACCTCTCCTTAGATTTTTAAATATATCTGGAGTTATAGAACTTCGATTCAAGCTAAATATGTGGCGTTGGAAAGGTAAGACATGAGGCTACAAGTTATACGTTTTGGAAAGAACCCAGTTCTTCCTCTAAGGTAGTCAAAATCGCTCAATAACAAACACTTGGACTGTTACTGTCCATTTTTGAACTGTTACTGTCTCATCTCTCCTTAGATTTTTAAATATATCTGGAGTTATAGAACTCCTATTCAAGCTAAATCTGTGGCGTTGGAAAGCTAAGACATGAGGCTACAAGTTATACGTTTTGGAAAGAACCCAGTTCTTCCTCTAAGGTAGTCAAAATCGCTCATTAACAAACACTTGGACTGTTACTGTCCAACTGTTACTGTCCATTTTTGAACTGTTACTGTCTCATCTCTCCTTAGATTTTGAAATATATCTAGAGTTATAGAACTCCGATTCAAGCTAAATCTATGGCGTTGGAAATGTAAGACATGAGGCTACAAGTTATACGTTGGAAAAAACGCAGTTTTTCCTCTCAGGTAGTCAAAATCTCTCATTAACAAACACTTGGACTGTCACTGTCCATTTTTGAACTGTTACTGTGTGACCTCTCCTTAGATTTTTAAATATATCTGGAGTTATAGAACTCCGATTGTTGCTAAATCTGTGGCGTTGGAAAGGTAAGACATGAGGCTACAAGTTATACGTTTTGGAAAGAACCCAGTTCTTCCTCTAAGGTAGTCAAAATCGCTCATTAACAAACACTTGGACTGTTACTGTCCATTTTTGAACTGTTACTGTCTCATCTCTCCTTAGATTTTTAAATATATCTGGAGTTATAGAACTCCTATTCAAGCTAAATCTGTGGTGTTGGAAAGGTAAGACATGAGGCTACAAGTTATATGTTTTGGAAAGAACGCAGTTTTTCCGCTAAGGTAGTCAAAATCGCTCATTAACAAACACTTGGACTGTTACTATCCAACTGTTACTGTCCATTTTTGAACTGTTACTGTCTCATCTCTCGTTAGATTTTTAAATATATCTGGAGTTATAGAACTCCGATTCAAGTTAAATCTGTGGCGTTGGAAATGTAAGACATAAGGCTACAAGTTATACGTTTGGAAAGAACGCAGTTTTTCCTCTCAGGTAGTCAAAATCGCTCATTAACAAACACTTGGACTGTCACTGTCCAACTGTTACTGTCCATTTTTGAACTGTTACTGTGTGACCTCTCCTTAGATTTTTAACTATATCTGGGGTTATAGAACTCCGATTCATGCTAAATCTGTGGTGTTGGAAAGGTAAGACATGAGGCTACAAGTTATACGTTTTGAAAAGAACGCAGTTCTTCCTCTAAGGTAGTTAAAATCGCTCATTAACAAACACTTGGACTGTTACTGTCCAACTGTTACTGTCCATTTTTGAACTGTTACTGTCTCATCTCTCCTTAGATTTTTAAATATATCTGGAGTTATAGATCTCCGATTCAAGCGAAATCTGTGGCGTTGGAAAGCTAAGACATCAAGCTACAATTATACGTTTTGGAAAGAACCCAGTTCTTCCTCTAAGGTAGTCAAAATCGCTCATTAACAAACACTTGGACTGTTACTGTCCATTTTTGAACTGTTACTGTCTCATCTCTCCTTAGATTTTTCAATATATCTGGAGTTAAAGAACTCCGATTCAAGCTAAGTCTGTGGCGTTGGAAAGGTAAGACATGAGGCTACAAGTTATACGTTTGGAAATAACGCAGTTTTTCCTCTCAGGTAGTCAAAATCGCTCATTAACAAACACTTGGACTGTTACTGTCCATTTTTGAACTGTTACTGTCTCATCTCTCCTTAGATTTTTAAATATATCTGGAGTTATAGAACTCCGATTCAAGCTAAATCTGTGGTGTTGGAAAGGTAAGACATGAGGCTACAAGTTATATGTTTTGGAAAGAACGTAGTTTTTCCTCTAAGGTAGTCAAAATCGCTCATTAACAAACACTTGCACTGTTACTGTCCATTTTTGAACTGTTACTGTCTCATCTCTCCTTAGATTTTTAAATATATCTGGAGTTATAGAACTCCGATTCAAGCTAAATCTGTGGCGTAGGAAAGGTAAGACATGAGGCTCCAAGTTATATGTTTTGGAAAGAACGTAGTTTTTCCTCTAAGGTAGTCAAAATCGCTCATTAACAAACACTTGCACTGTTATTGTCCATTTTTGAACTGTTACTGTCTCATCTCTCCTTAGATTTTTAAATATATCTGGAGTTATAGAACTCCGATTCAAGCTAAATCTGTGGCGTTGGAAATGTAAGACATGAGGCTACAAGTTATACGTTTGGAAAGAACGCAGTTTTTCCTCTCAAGTAGTCAAAATCGCTCATTAACAAACACTTGGACTGTCACTGTCCAACTGTTACTGTCCATTTTTGAACTGTTACTGTGTGACCTCTCCTTAGATTTTTAAACATATTTGGGGTTATAGAACACTGATTCAAGCTAAATATGTGGCGTTGGAGAGCTAAGACATGAGCCTACAAGTTATACGTTTTGGAAAGAACGTAGTTTTTCCTCTAAGGTAGTCAAAATCGCTCATTAACAAACACTTGGACTGTTACTGTCCAACTGTTACTGTCCATTTTTGAACTGTTACTGTCTCATCTCTCCTTAGATTTTTAAATATATCTGGAGTTATAGATCTCCGATTCAAGCTAAATCTGTGGCGTTGGAAAGCTAAGACATGAGGCTACAATTATACGTTTTGGAAAGAACCCAGTTCTTCCTCTAAGGTAGTCAAAATCGCTCATTAACAAACACTTGGATTGTTACTGTCTCATCTCTCCTTAGATTTTTCATTATATCTGGAGTTAAAGAACTCCGATTAAAGCTAAATCTGTGGCGTTGGAAAGGTAAGACATGAGGCTACAAGTTATACGTTTGGAAATAACACAGTTTTTCCTCTCAGGTAGTCAAAATCGCTCATTAACAAACACTTGGACTGTTACTGTCCATTTTTGAATTGTTACTGTCTCATCTCCTTAGATTTTTAAATATATCTGGAGTTTTAGATCTCCAATTCAAGCTAAATCTGTGGCGTTGGAAAGGTAAGACATGAGGCTACAATTATACGTTTTGGAAAGAACCCAGTTCTTCCTCTAAGGTAGTCAAAATCGCTCATTAACAAACACTTGGACTGTCACTGTCCAACTGTTACTGTCCATTTTTGAACTGTTACTGTGTGACCTCTCCTTAGATTTTTAACTATATCTGGGGTTATAGAACTCAAAT
The DNA here is from genome assembly GCF_951802175.1 of Populus nigra. Classification (NCBI taxonomy): domain Eukaryota; kingdom Viridiplantae; phylum Streptophyta; class Magnoliopsida; order Malpighiales; family Salicaceae; genus Populus; species Populus nigra. Next base: position 8,824,461 of record NC_084862.1, on the reverse strand, counting down.
TCAAGCTAAATCTGTGGCGTTGGAAATGTAAGACATGAGGTTACAAGTTAAACGTTTTGGAAAGAACCCAGTTCTTCCTCTAAGGTAGTCAAAATCGCTCATTAACAAACACTTGGACTGTCACTGTCCAACTGTTACTGTCCATTTTTGAACTGTTACTGTGTGACCTCTCCTTAGATTTTTAACTATATCTAGGGTTATAGAACTCCGATTCAAACTAAATCTGTGGCGTTGGAAATGTAAGACATGAGGCTACAAGTTAAACGTTTTGGAAAGAACCCAGTTCTTCCTTTAAGGTAGTCAAAATCGACCATTAAGAAACACTTGGACTGTTACTGTCCAACTGTTACTGTCCATTTTTGAACTGTTACTGTCTCATCTCTCCTTAGATTTTTCAATATATCTGGAGTTAAAGAACTCCGATTCAAGCTAAATCTGTGGCGTTGGAAATGTAAGACATGAGGCTACAAGTTATATGTTTGGAAAGAACGCAGTTTTTCCTCTAAGGTAGTCAAAATCGCTCATTAACAAACACTTGGACTGTCACTGTCCAACTGTTACTGTCCATTTTTGAAATGTTACTGTCTCATCTCTCCTTAGATTTTTAAATATATCTGGAGTTATAGATCTCCGATTCAAGCTAAATCTGTGGCGTTGGAAAGGTAAGACATGAGGCTACAATTATACGATTTGGAAACAACCCAGTTGTTCCTCTAAGGTAGTCAAAATTGCTCATTAACAAACACTTGGACTGTCACTGTCCAACTGTTACTGTCCATTTTTGAACTGTTACTGTGTGACCTCTCCTTAGATTTTTAACTATATCTAGGGTTATAGAACTCCGATTGAAGCTAAATCTGTGGCGTTCGAAATGTAAGACATGAGGCTACAAGTTATACGTTTTGGAAAGAACCCAGTTCTTCCTCTAAGGTAGTCAAAATCGCTCATTAACAAACACTTGGACTGTTACTATCCAACTGTTACTGTCCATTTTTGAACTGTTACTGTCTCATCTCTCCTTAGATTTTTAAATATATCTGGAGTAATAGAACTCCGATTCAAGCTGAATCTATGGCGTTGGAAAGGTAAGACATGAGGCTACAAGTTATACGTTTTGGAAAGAACCCAGTTCTTCCTCTAAGGTAGTTAAAATCGCTCATTAACAAACACTTGGACTGTTACTGTCCAACTGTTACTGTCCATTTTTGAACTGTTACTGTCTCATCTCTCCTTAGATTTTTAAATTTATCTGGGTTATAGAACTCCGATTCAAGCTAAATATGTGGCGTTGGAAATGTAAGACATGAGGCTACAAGTTATATGTTTTGGAAAGAACGCAGTTCTTCCTCTAAGGTAGTCAAAATCGCTCATTAACAAACACTTGGACTGTCACTGTCCAACTGTTACTGTCCATTTTTGAACTGTTACTGTCTCATCTCTCCTTAGATTTTTAAATTTATCTGGGTTATAGAACTCCGATTCAAGCTAAATATGTGGCGTTGGAAATGTAAGACATGAGGCTACAAGTTATATGTTTTGGAAAGAACGCAGTTCTTCCTCTAAGGTAGTCAAAATCGCTCATTAACAAACACTTGGACTGTCACTGTCCAACTGTTACTGTCCATTTTTGAACTGTTACTGTGTGACCTCTCCTTAGATTTTTAACTATATCTGGGGTTATAGAACTCAAATTCAAGCTAAATCTGTGGCGTTGGAAATGTAAGACATGAGGTTACAAGTTAAACGTTTTGGAAAGAACCCGGTTCTTCCTCTAAGGTAGTCAAAATCGCTCATTAACAAACACTTGGACTGTCACTGTCCAACTGTTACTGTCCATTTTTGAACTGTTACTGTGTGACCTCTCCTTAGATTTTTAACTATATCTAGGGTTATAGAACTCCGATTCAAACTAAATCTGTGGCGTTGGAAATGTAAGACATGAGGCTACAAGTTAAACGTTTTGGAAAGAACCCAGTTCTTCCTTTAAGGTAGTCAAAATCGACCATTAAGAAACACTTGGACTGTTACTGTCCAACTGTTACTGTCCATTTTTGAACTTTTACTGTCTCATCTCTCCTTAGATTTTTCAAAATATCTGGAGTTAAAGAACTCCGATTCAAGCTAAATCTGTGGCGTTGGAAATGTAAGACATGAGGCTACAAGTTATACGTTTGGAAAGAACGCAGTTTTTCCTCTAAGGTAGTCAAAATCGCTCATTAACAAACACTTGGATTGTCACTGTCCAACTGTTACTGTCCATTTTTGAAATGTTACTGTCTCATCTCTCCTTAGATTTTTAAATATATCTGGAGTTATAGATCTCCGATTCAAGCTAAATCTGTGGCGTTGGAAAGGTAAGACATGAGGCTACAATTATACGATTTGGAAACAACCCAGTTGTTCCTCTAAGGTAGTCAAAATTGCTCATTAACAAACACTTGGACTGTCACTGTCCAACTGTTACTGTCCATTTTTGAACTGTTACTGTGTGACCTCTCCTTAGATTTTTAACTATATCTAGGGTTATAGAACTCCGATTCAAGCTAAATCTGTGGCGTTGGAAATGTAAGACATGAGGCTACAAGTTATACGTTTTGGAAAGAACCCAGTTCTTCCTCTAAGGTAGTCAAAATCGCTCATTAACAAACAATTGGACTGTTACTGTCCATTTTTGAACTGTTACTGTCTCATCTCTCCTTAGATTTTTAAATATATCTGGAGTTATAGAACTCCGATTCAAGCTAAATCTGTGGCGTTGGAAATGTAAGACATGAGGCTACAAGTTATAAGTTTGGAAAGAACGCAATTTTTCCTCTCAGGTAGTCAAAATCGCTCATTAACAAACACTTGGACTGTCACTGTCCAACTGTTACTGTCCATTTTTGAACTGTTACTGTATGACCTCTCCTTAAATTTTGAAATATATCTGGAGTTATAGAATTCTGATTCTAGCTAAATCTGTGGCGATGGAAAGGTAAGACATGAGGCTACAAGTTATACGTTTTGGAAAGAACCCAGTTCTTCCTCTAAGGTAGTCAAAATCGCTCATTAACAAACACTTGGACTGTTACTGTCCATTTTTGAACTGTTACTGTCTCATCTCTCGTTAGATTTTTAAATATATCTGGAGTTATAGAACTCCTATTCAAGCTAAATCTGTGGCGTTGGAAATGTAAGACATGATTCTACAAGTTATATGTTTGGAAAGAACGCAGTTTTTCCTCTCAGGTAGTCAAAATCGCTCATTAACAAACACTTGGACTGTTACTGTCCAACTGTTACTGTCCATTTTTGAACTGTTATTGTGTGACCTCTCCTTAGATTTTTAAATATATCTGGGGTTATAGAACTCCGATTCAAGCTAAATCTGTGGCGTTGGAAAGGTATGACATGAGGCTACAAGTTATACGTTTGGAAAGAACGCAGTTTTTCCTCTAAGGTAGTCAAAATCGCTTATTAACAAACACTTGGACTGTTACTGTCCATTTTTGAACTGTTACTGTCTCATCTCTCGTTAGATTTTTAAATATATCTGGAGTTATAGAACTCCTATTCAAGCTAAATCTGTGGCGTTGGAAATGTAAGACATGATGCTACAAGTTATATGTTTGGAAAGAACGCAGTTTTTCCTCTCAGGTAGTCAAAATCGCTCATTAACAAACACTTGGACTGTTACTGTCCAACTGTTACTGTCCATTTTTGAACTGTTATTGTGTGACCTCTCCTTAGATTTTTAAATATATCTGGGGTTATAGAACTCCGATTCAAGCTAAATCTGTGGCGTTGGAAAGGTATGACATGAGGCTACAAGTTATACGTTTGGAAAGAACGCAGTTTTTCCTCTAAGGTAGTCAAAATCGCTCATTAACAAACACTTGGACTGTTACTGTCCATTTTTGAAATGTTACTGTCTCATCTCTCCTTAGATTTTTAAATATATCTGGAGTTATAGATCTCCGACTCAAGCTAAATCTGTGGCGTTGGGAAGGTAAGACATGAGGCTACAATTATACGTTTTGGAAAGAACCCAGTTCTTCCTCTAAGGTAGTCAAAATCGCTCATTAACAAACACTTGGACTGTTATTGTCCAACTGTTACTGTCCATTTTTGAACTGTTATTGTGTGACCTCTCCTTAGATTTTTAAATATATCTGGAGTTATAGAACTCCGATTCAAGCTAAATCTGTGGCGTTGGAAAGGTAAGACATGAGGCTACAAGTTATATGTTTGGAAAGAACGCAGTTTTTCCTCTAACGTAGTCAAAATCGCTCATTAACAAACACTTGGACTGTTACTGTCCATTTTTGAACTGTTACTGTCTCATTTCTCCTTAGATTTTTAAATATATCTGGAGTTATAGAACTGCGAATCAAGCTAAATTTGTGGCGTTGGAAAGGTAAGACATGAGGTTACAAGTTATACGTTTGGAAAGAACGCAGTTTTTCGTCTAAGGTAGTCAAATTCGTTCATTAACAAACACTTGGACTGTTACCGTCCAACTGTTACTGTCTATTTTTGAACTGTTACTGTCTCATCTCTCCTTAGATTTTTAAATATATCTGGAGTTATAGATCTCCGATTCAAGCTAAATCTGTGGCGTTGGAAAGGTAAGACATGAGGCTACAAGTTATAAGTTTTGGAAAGAACGCAGTTTTTCCTCTAAGGTAGTCAAAATCGCTCATTAACAAACACTTGGACTGTAACTGTCCAACTGTTACTGTCCATTTTTGAACTGTTACTGTCTCATCTCTCCTTAGATTTTTAAATATATCTGGAGTTATAGAACTCCGATTCAAGCTAAATCTGTGGCGTTGGAAATGTAAGACATGAGGCTACAAGTTATACGTTTGGAAAGAACGCAGTTTTTCCTCTAAGGTAGTCAAAATCGCTCATTAACAAACACTTGGACTGTCACTGTCCAACTGTTACTGTCCATTTTTGAACTGTTACTGTCTCATCTCTCCTTAGATTTTTAAATATATCTGGAGTTATAGAACTCCGATTCAAGCTAAATCTGTGGCGTTGGAAATGTAAGACATGAGGCTACAAGTTATACGTTTGGAAAGAACGCAGTTTTTCCTCTAAGGTAGTCAAAATCGCTCATTAACAAACACTTGGACTGTCACTGTCCAACTGTTACTGTCCATTTTTTAATTGTTACTGTGTGACCTCTCCTTAGATTTTTAACTATATATGGGGTTATAGAACTCCGATTCAAGCTACATCTGTGGTGTTGGAAAGGTAAGACATGAGGCTACGAGTTATACGTTTTGGAAAAAACGCAGTGCTTCCTCTAAGGTAGTCAAAATCGCTCATTAACAAACACTTGGACTGTGACTGTCCAACTGTTACTGTTCATTTTTGAACTGTTACTGTCTCATCTCTCCTTAGATTTTTAAATATATCTGGAGTTATAGAACTCCGATTCAAGCTAAATCTGTGGCGTTGGAAAGGTAAGACATGAGGCTACAAGTTATACGTTTTGGAAAGAACGCAGTTTTTCCTCTAAGGTAGTCAAAATCGCTCATTAACAAACACTTGGGCTGTTACCGTCCATTTTTGAACTGTTACTGTCTCATCTCTCCTTAGATTTTTCAATATATGTGGAGTTAAAGAACTCCGATTCAAGCTAAATCTGTGGCGTTGGAAAGGAAAGACATGAGGCTACAAGTTATACGTTTTGGAAAGAACCCAGTTCTTCCTCTAAGGTAGTCAAAATCGCTCATGTTCATTTTTGAACTGTTACTGTTCATTTTTGAACTGTTACAGTCTCATCTCTCCTTAGATTTTTAAATATATCTGGAGTTATAGAACTTCGATTCAAGCTATATCTGTGGCGTTGGAAAGGTAAGACATGAGGCTACAAGTTACATGTTTTGGAAAGAACGCAGTTTTTCCTCTTAGGTAGTCAAAATCGCTCTTTAACAAACACTTGGACTGTTACTGTCCAACTGTTACTGTCCATTTTTGAACTGTTACTGTCTCATCTCTCATTAGATTTTTAAATATATATGGACTTATAGAACTCCGATTCAAGCTAAATCTGTGGCGTTGGAAAGGTAAGACATGAGGCTACAAGTTATATGTTTTGGAAAGAACGCAGTTTTTCCTCTAAGGTAGTCAAAATTGCTCATTAACAAACACTTGGACTGTTACTGTCCATTTTTGAACTGTTACTGTCTCATCTCTCCTTAGATTTTTAAATATATCTGGAGTTATAGAACTCCGATTCAAGCTAATTCTGTGGCGTTGGAAACGTAAGACATGAGGCTACAAGTTATATGTTTTGGAAAGAACGCAGTTTTTCCTCTAAGGTAGTCAAAATCATTCATTAACAAACACTTGGACTATTACTGTCTATTTTTGAACTGTTACTGTGTCATCTCTCCTTACATTTTTAACTATATCTGGGGTTATAGAACTCCGATTCAAGCTAAATCTGTGGTGTTGGAAAGGTAAGACATGAGGCTACAAGTTATACGTTTTGGAAAGAACGCAGTTCTTCCTCTAAGGTAGTCAAAATCGCTCATTAACAAACACTTCGACTGTGACTGTCCAACTGTTACTGTCCATTTTTGAACTGTTACTGTCTCATCTCTCCTTAGATTTTTAAATATATCTGGAGTTATAGATCTCTAATTCAAGCTAATTCTATGGCGTTGGAAAGCTAAGACATGAGGCTACAATTATACGTTTTGGAAAGAACCCAGTTCTTCCTCTAAGGTAGTCAAAATCGCTCACTAACAAACACTTGGACTGTCACTGTCCAACTGTTACTGTCTATTTTTGAACTGTTACTGTCTCATCTCTCCTTAGATTTTTCAATATATCTGGAGTTAAAGAACTCCGATTCAAGCTAAATCTATGGCGTTGGAAAGGTAAGACATGAGGCTACAAGTTATACGTTTTGGAAAGAACCCAGTTCTTCCTCTAAGGTAGTCCAAATCGCTCATTAACAAACACTTGGACTGTTACTGTCCATTTTTGAACTGTTACTGTGTCATCTCTCCTTAGATTTTTAAATATATCTGGAGTTATAGAACTCCGATTCAAGCTAAACCTGTGGCGTTGCAAAGGTAAGACATGAGGCTACAAGTTATATGTTTTGGAAAGAACGCAGTTTTTCCTCTAAGGTAGTCAAAATCGCTCATTAACAAACACTTGGACTGTTACCGTCCATTTTTGAACTGTTACTGTCTCATCTCTCCTTAGATTTTTCAATATATCTGGAGTTAAAGAACTCCGATTCAAGCTAAATGTATGGCGTTGGAAAGGTAAGACATGAGGCTACAAGTTATACGTTTTGGAAAGAACCCAGTTCTTCCTCTAAGGTAGTCCAAATCGCTCATTAACAAACACTTGGACTGTTACTGTCCATTTTTGAACTGTTACTGTGTCATCTCTCCTTAGATTTTTAAATATATCTGGAGTTATGGAACTCCGATTCAAGCTAAACCTGTGGCGTTGCAAAGGTAAGACATGAGGCTACAAGTTATACGTTTTGGAAAGAACGCAGTTTTTCCTCTAAGGTAGTCAAAATCGCTCATTAACAAACACTTGGACTGTTACCGTCCATTTTTGAACTGTTACCGTCCATTTTTGAACTGTTACTGTCTCATCTCTCCTTAGATTTTTCAATATATCTAGAGTTAAAGAACTCCGATTCAAGCTAAATCTGTGGCGTTGGAAAGGTAAGACATGAGGCTACAAGTTATACGTTTTGGAAAGAACCCAGTTCTTCCTTTAAGGTAGTCAAAATCGCTCATTAACAAACACTTGGACTGTTACTGTCCATTTTTGAACTGTTACTGTCTCATCTCTCCTTAGATTTTTAACTATATCTGGAGTTATAGAACTTCGATTCAAGCAAAATTTATGGCGTTGGGAAGGTAAGAAATGAGGCTACAAGTTCTACGTTTTGGGAAGAACCCAGTTCTCCCTCTAAGGTAGTCAAAATCGCTTATTAACAAACACTTGGACTGTTACTGTCCAACTGTTACTGTCTATTTTTGAACTGTTACTGTCTGACCTCGCCTCAGTTTTTTAACTATATCTAGAGTTATAGAACTCCGCTTCAAGTAAAATTTATGGCGTTGGAAAGGTAATACTTGAGGCTACAAGTTCTCTGTTTTGCCAAGAACCCAGTTCCGCCTCTAAGATAGTCAAAATCGCTCAATAACAAACACTTGGACTGTTACTGTCCAACTGTTACTGTCTATTTTTGAACTGTTACTGTCTGACCTCGCCTCAGTTTTTTAACTATATCTAGAGTTATAGAACTCCGCTTCAAGTAAAATTTATGGCGTTGGAAAGGTAAGACTTGAGGCTACAAGTTCTCTGTTTTGCCAAGAACCCAGTTCCGCCTCTAAGATAGTCAAAATCACTCATTAACAAACAGTTGAACTGTTACTGTTCATTTTTGAAGTGTTATTGTCCATTTTTGAACTGTTACTGTCTGACCTCTCCTCAGATTTTTAACTATATCTAGAGTTATAGAACTCCGATTCAAGCGAAAATTATGGCGTTCGAAAGCAAAGACATGAGGCTACAAGTTCTACATTTTAGAAAGAACCCAGTTCTGCCTCTAAAGTAGTCAAAATCGCTCATTAACAAACACTTGGACTGTTACTGTCCAACTGTTACTGTCTATTTTTGAACTGTTACTGTCTGACCTCGCCTCAGTTTTTTAACTATATCTAGAGTTATAGAACTCCGCTTCAAGTAAAATTTATGGCGTTGGAAAGGTAAGACTTGAGGCTACAAGTTCTCTGTTTTGCCAAGAACCCAGTTCCGCCTCTAAGATAGTCAAAATCGCTCAATAACAAACACTTGGACTGTTACTGTCCATTTTTGAAGTGTTACTGTCTGACCACACCTCAGATGTTTAACTATATCTCGAGTTATAGAACTTCGATTCAAGCAAAATTTATGGCGTTGGGAAGGTAAGAAATGAGGCTACAAGTTCTATGTTTTGGGAAGAACACAGTTCTGCCTCTAAGATAGTCAAAATCGCTTATTAACAAACACTTGGACTGTTACTGTCCATTTTTGAACTTTTACTGTCTGACCTCTCCTTATATTTTTAACTATATCTGGAGTTATAGAACTCCGATTCAAGCACAATTTATGGCGTTGGAAAGGTAAGACATGAGGCTACAAGTTCTACATCTTAGAAAGAACCGAGTTCTGCCTCTAAGGTAGTCAAAATCGCTCATTAACAAACACTTGGACTCTTACTGTCCAACTGTTACTGTCCATTTTTGAACTCTTACTGTCTTACCTCGCCTCAGTTTTTTAACTATATCTGGAGTTATAGAATTCTGATTTAAGTAAAATTTATGGTGTTGGAAAGGGAAAACATGAGACTACAAGTTCTATGTTTGGAAAAAACCCAGTTCTGCCTCTAAGGTAGTCAAAATCACTCATTAACAAAAACTTGGACTGTTACTGTCCAACTGTTACTGTCCATTTTTGAACTGTTACTATCTGACCTCTCCTCAGATTTTTATCTATATCTAGAGGTATAGAACTCCGATTCAAGCGAAATTTATGGCGTTCGAAAGCTAAGACATGAGGCTACAAGTTCTATGTTTTGGAAAGAACCCAGTTCTGCCTCTAAGGTAGTCAAAATCACTCATTAACAAACAGTTGGACTGTTACTGTCCATTTTTGAACTGTTACTGTCTGACCTCTCCTCAGATTTTTAACTATATCTAGAGTTATAGAACTCCGATTCAAGCGAAAATTTATGGCGTTGGAAAGGTAAGAAATGAGGCTACAAGTTCTATGTTTTGGGAAGAACCCAGTTCTGCCTCTAAGGTAGTCAAAATCGCTCATTAACAAACACTTGGACTGTTACTGTCCAACTGTTACTGTCCATTTTTGAAGTGTTCCTGTGTGACCTCTACTTATATTTTTAACTATATCAAGAGTTATAGAACTCTGATTCAAGCAAAATTTATGGCGTTGGAAAGGCAAGAAATGAGGGTACAAGTTCTATGTGTTGGAAAGAACCCAGTTCTGCCTCTAAGGTAGTCAAAATCGCTCATTAACAAACATTTGGATTGTTACTGTCCATTTTTAAAGTGTTACTATCTGACCACACCTCAGATTTTTAACTATATCTGGAGTTATAGAACTTTGATTCAAGCGAAATTTATGGCGTTGGGAAGGTAAGAAATGAGGCTACAAGTTCTACGTTTTGGGAAGAACCCAGTTCTCCCTCTAAGGTAGTCAAAATCGCTTATTAACAAACACTTGGACTGTTACTGTCCATTTTTGAACTTTTACTGTCTGACCTCTCCTTATATTTTTAACTATATCTGGAGTTATAGAACTCCGATTCAAGCGAAATTTATGGCGTTCGAAAGCTAAGACATGAGGCTACAAGTTCTATGTTTTGGAAAGAACACAGTTCTGCCTCTAAGGTAGTCAAAATCACTCATTAACAAACAGTTGAACTGTTACTGTTCATTTTTGAAGTGTTATTGTCCATTTTTGAACTGTTACTGTCTGACCTATCCTCAGATTTTTAACTATATCTAGAGTTATAGAACACCGATTCAATCGAAAATTATGGCGTTCGAAAGCAAAGACATGAGGCTACAAGTTCTACATTTTAGAAAGAACCCAGTTCTGCCTCTAAAGTAGTCAAAATCGCTCATTAACAAACACTTGGACTGTTACTGTCCAACTGTTACTGTCCATTTTTGAACTGTTACTGTCTGACCTCGCCTCAGTTTTTTAACTATATCTAGAGTTATAGAACTCCGATTCAATTAACATTTATGGCGTTGGAAAGGTAAGACTTGAGGCTACAAGTTATTTGTTTTGCAAAGAACCCAGTTCTTCCTCTAAGATAGTCAAAATCGCTTGTTAACACACATTTGGACTGTTGCTGTCCAACTGTTACTGTCCATTTTTGAACTGTTACTGTCCATTTTTGAACTGTTACTGTCTGACATCTCCTCAAATTTTGAACTATATCTGGAGCTATAGAACTCCGATTCAAGTAAAATTTTTGGCGTTGGAAAGGGAAGACATAAGGCTACAAGTTCTAAGTTTTGAAAAGAACCCAGTTCTGCCTTTAAAGTAGTCAAAATTGCTCATTAACCAACACTTGGACTGTTCCTGTCCACCTGTTACTGTCTGACCTCTCCTCAGATTATTAACTATATCTAGATTTATAGAACCCAGTTCTACCTCAAAGGTAGTTAAAATCACTCATTAACAAACACTTGGACTGTTAGTGTCCAACAGTTACTGTCTATTTTTGAACTGTTACTGTCTAACCTCTTCTTAGATTTTTAACTATATCTGGAGTTATAGAACTTCGATTCAAGTGAAAGTTATGGCGTTGGAAAGGTAAGACATGAGGCTACAAGTTCTATGTTTTGGAAAGAACCCAGTTCTGCCTCTAAGGGAGTCCAAATCACTCATTAAGAAACACTTGGACTCTTACTGTTCATTTTTGAAGTGTTACTGTCTGACCACTCCTTAGATTTTTAACTATATCTTGAGTTATAGAACTTCGATTCAAGCAAAATTTATGGCGTTGGGAAGGTAAGAAATGAGGCTACAAGTTCTATGTTTTGGGAAGAACCCAGTTCTGCCTCTAAGGTAGTCAAAATGGCTCATTAACAAACACTTGGACTGTTACTGTCCAACTGTTACAGTCCATTTTTGAACTGTTCCTGTTTGACCTCTACTTATATTTTTAACTATATCTGGAGTTATAGAACTCCGATTCAAGCAAAAGTTATGGTGTTGGAAAGGCAAGAAATGAGGGTACCAGTTCTATGTTTTGGAAAGAACCCAGTTCTGCCTCAAAGGTAGTCAAAATCACTCATTAACAAACACTTGTATTGTTACTGTCCAACAGTTACTGTCTATTTTTGAACTGTTACTGTCTGACCTCTCCTTAGATTTTTAACTATTTCTGGAGTTATAGAACTTCGATTCAAGCAAAATTTATGGCGTTAGAAAGGCAAGAAATGAGGGTACAAGTTCTATGTTTTGGAAAGAACTCAGTTCTGCCTCTAAGGTAGTCAAAATCGCTCATTAACAAACACTTGGACTGTTACTGTTCATTTTTGAAGTGTTACTGTCTGACAACTCCTCAGATTTTTAACTATATCTTGAGTTATAGAACTTTGATTCAAGCAAAATTTATGGCGTTGGAAAGGTAAGAAATGAGGCTACAAGTTCTATGTTTTGGGAAGAACCTAGTTCTGCCTCTAAGGTAGTCAAAATGACTCATTAACAAACACTTGGACAGTTACTATCCAACTGTTACTGTCCATTTTTGAACTGTTCCTGTCTGACCTCTACTTATATTTTTAACTATATCTTGAGTTATAGAACTCTGATTCAAGAAAAATTTATGGCGTTCGAAAGGCAAGAAATGAGGGTACAAGTTCAATGTTTTGGAAAGAACCCAGTTCTGCCTCTAAGGTAGTCAAAATCGCTTTTTAACAAACACTTGGACTGTTACTGTCCATTTTTGAAGTGTTACTGTCTGACCACACCTCAGATTTTTAACTATATCTAGAGTTATAGAACTTCGATTCAAGCAAAATTTATGGCGTTGGGAAGGTAAGAAATGAGGCTACAAGTTCTATGTTTTGGGAAGAACCCAGTTCTGCCTTTAAGATATTTAAAATGGCTCATTAACAAACACTTGGACTGCTACTCTCTAATTGTTACTGTCCATTTTTGAACTGTTCCTTTCTGACCTCTCCTTATATTTTTAACTATATCTGGAGTTATAGAACTCCGATTCAAGCAAAATTTATGGCGTTGGAAAGGCAAGACATGAGGCTACAAGTTCAATGTTTCGAAAAGAACCAGTTCTGCCTCTAAGGTAGTCAAAATCGCTCATTAACAAACACTTGGACTGTTACTGTCCAACAGTTACTGTCCATTTTTGAACTGTTACTGTCTGACCTGTCCTCAGATTTTTAACTATATCTGGAGTTATAGAACTCCGATTCAAGTAAAATTTATGGCGTTCGAAAGGGAAGACATAAGACTACAAGTTCTACTTTGGAAAGAACCCAGTTCTGCCTCTAAGGTAGTCAAAATCACTTATTAACAAACACTTGGACTGTTACTGTCCAACTGTTACTGTCCATTTTTGAACTATTACTGTCTGACCTGTCCTCAGATGTTTAACTATATCTGGAGTTATAGAACTTCGATTCAAGAGAAATTTATGGCGTTGGAAAGATAAGACATGGGGGCTACAAGTTCTATGTTTTGGAAAGAACCCAGTTCTGCCTTTAAGGTAGTCCAAATGACTCATTAACAAACACTTGGACTGTTACTGTTCATTTTGAAGTGTTACTGTCTGACCACTCCTCAGATTTTTAACTATTTCTTGAGTTATAGAACTTCGATTCAAGCAAAATTTATGGCATTGGAAAGGTAAGAAATGAGGCTACAAGTTCTATATTTTGGGAAGAACCCAGTTGTGCCTCTACGGTAGTCAAAATGGCTCATTAACCAATACTTGGACTGTTCCTGTCCAACTGTTACTGTCTATTTTTGAACTATTACTGTCTGACCTGTCCTCAGATGTTTAACTATATCTGGAGTTATAGAACTTCGATTCAAGTGAAACTTATGGCGTTGGAAAGGTAAGCCAGGAGCCTACAAGTTCTATGTTGGAAAGAACCCAGTTCTACCTCTAAGGTAGTCCAAATCACTCATTAACAAACACTTGGACTGTTACTGTTCATTTTTGAAGTGTTACTGTCTGACCACTCCTCAGATTTTTAACTATATCTTGAGTTATAGAACTTCGATTCAAGCAAAATTTATGGCCTTGGAAAGGTAAGAAATGAGGCTACAAGTTCTATGTTTTGGGAAGAACCCAGTTCTGCCTCTACGGTAGTCAAAATGGCTCCTTAACAAACACTTGGACTGTTACTGTCCAACTGTTACTGTCCATTTTTGAACTCTTCCTGTCTGACCTCTACTTATATTTTTAACTATATCTAGAGTTATAGAACTCCAATTCAAGCAACATTTATGGCGTTGGAAACTCAAGAAATGAGGGTACAAGTTCTATGTTTTGGAAAGAACCCAGTTCTGCCTCTAAAGTAGTCAAAATCGCTCATTAACAAACACTTGGACTGTTACTGTCCAACTATTACTGTCCATTTTTGAACTGTTACTGTCTGACCTCTCCTCAGATTTTTAACTATATCTTGAGTTATAGAACTCCAATTCAAGCAAAATTCATGGCGTTGGAAAGGTAAGACATGAGGCTACAATTTCCACGTTTTGGAAAGAACTCAGTTCTGCCTCTAAGGTAGTCAAAATTGCTCATTAACAAACACTTCGACTGTTACTGTCCAACTGTTACAGTCCATTTTTGAACTGTTACTCTCTGACCTCTACTCAGATTTTTAACTATATCTAGAGTTATAGAACTCTGATTCAAGAAAAATTCATGGCGTTGGAAAGGTAAGAAATGAGGCTACAAGTTCTATGCTTTGGAAAGAACCCAGTTCTGCCTTTACGGTAGTCAAAATGGCTCATTAACAAACACTTGGACTGTTACTGTCCAACTGTTACTGTCCATTTTTGAACTATTCCTGTCTGACCTCTACTTATATTTTTAACTATATCTAGAGTTATAGAACTCCAATTCAAGCAACATTTATGGCGTTGGAAACTCAAGAAATGAGGGTACAAGTTCTATGTTTTGGAAAGAACCCAGTTCTGCCTCTAAGGTAGTCAGAGTCGCTCATTAACAAACACTTGGACTGTTACTGTCCAACTATTACTGTCCATTTTTGAACTGTTACTGTCTGACCTCTCCTCAAATTTTTAACAATATCTGGAGCTATAGAACTCCAATTCAAGTAAAATTTATGGCGTTGGAAAGGGAAGACATGAGGCTACAAGTTCTAGGTTTTGAAAAGAACCCAGTTCTGCCATTAATGGAGTCAAAATTGCTCATTAACCAACACTTGGACTGTTCCTGTCCAACTGTTACTGTCTGACCTCTCCTGAGATTTTTAACTATATCTGGAGTTATAGAACTCCGATTCAAGCACAATTTATGGCGTTAGAAAGGTAAGACATGAGGCTACAAGTTCTAAATTTAGGAAAGAACACAGTTTTGCAGCAAAGGTAGTCAAAATCGCTCTTTAACAAATACTTGAATTGTTATTGTCCAACTGTTACTGTCCATTTTTGAACTGTTACTATCTGACCTCTCCTCAGTTTTTTAACTATATCTGGAGTTATAGAACTCTGATTCAAGCAAAATTCATGGAATTGGAAAGGTAAGATATGAGGCTACAAGTTCCACGTTTTGGAAAGAACCCAGTTCTGCCTCTAAGGTAGTCAAAATTGCTCATTAACAAACACTTCGACTGTTACTGTCCAACTGTTACGGTCCATTTTTGAATTGTTACTGTCTGACCTCTACTCAGATTTTTAACTATATCTTGAGTTATAGAACTCCAATTCAAGCAAAATTCATGGCGTTGGAAAGGTAAGACATGAGGCTACAAGTTCCATGTTTTGAAAAGAACGTAGTTCTGCCTCTAAGGGAGTCAAAATTGCTCATTAACAAACACTTTGACTGTTACGTCCATTTTTGAACTGTTAGTCTCTGACCTCTCCCCAGATTTTTAACTATATCTAGAGTTATAGAACTCTGATTCAAGCAAAATTCATGGCGTTGGAAAGGGAAGACATGAGGCTACAAGTTCTACATCTTAGAAAGAACCCAATTCTGCCACTAAGGTAGTCAAAATCGCTCATTAACAACCACTTAGACTGTTACTGTCCAACTGTTACTGTCCATATTTGAACTGTTACTGTCTGACCTCTCCTCATATTTTTAACTATATCTGGAGTTGTAGAACTCTGATTCAAGCGAAATTTATGGCGTTGGAAATCTAAGGCATGAGGCTACAAGTTCTATGTTTTGGAAAGAACCCAGTTTTCCCTCTAAGGTAGTCAAAATCGCTCATTAACAAACACTTGGACTGTTACGGTCTATTTTTGAACTGTTACTGTCTGACATCTCCTCAGATTTTGAACTATATCTGGAGTTATAGAACTCCTATTCAAGCGAAAGTTATGGTGTTGGAAAGCTAAGACATGACGCTACAAGTTCTATATTTTGGAAAGAACCCAGTTCTGCCTTTAAGGTAGTCAAAATTGCTCATTAACAAACACTTAGACTGTTATTCTCCAATAGTTATGGTCCATTTTTGAACTGTTACTGTCTGACCTCTCCTCAGTTTTTTAACTATATCTGGAGTTATAGAACTCCGATTCAAGCAAAATTCATGGAATTGGAAAGGTAAGACATGAGGATACAAGTTCCACGTTTTGGAAAGAACCCAGTTCTGCCTCTAAGGTAGTCAAAATTGCTCATTAACAAACACTTCCACTGTTACTGTCCAACTGTTACGGTCCATTTTTGAACTGTTACTCTCTGACCTCTCCTCAGATTTTTAACTATATCTAGAGTTATAGAACTCTGATTCAAGAAAAATTCATGGTGTTGGAAAGGTAAGACATGAGGCTACAAGTTCCACGTTTTGGAAAGAACCCAATTCTGCCTCTAATGTAGTCAAAATCACTCATTAACAAACACTTGGACAATTACTGTCCAAATGTTACTGTCCATTTTTGAACTGTTACTGTCAGACCTCTCCTCAGATTTTTAACTATATCTGGAGTTATAGAACTCCTATTCAAGCAAAAGTTATGGCGTTCGAAAGCTAAGACATGAGGCTACAAGTTCTATGTTTTGCAAAGAACCCAGTTCTGCTTCTATAGTAGTCAAAATCGCTCATTAACAAATACTTGGACTGTTACTGTCCAACTGTTATTGTCCATTTTTCGACTGTTACCGTCTGACCTCTCCTTAGATGTTTAACTATATCTGGAGTTATAGAACTCCGATTCAAGCGAAATTTATGGCGTTGGAAAGTTTAGACATGAAGCTACAAGTTCTATCATTGGGAAGAACCCAGTTCTCCCTCTAAGGTAGTCAAAATCGCTCATTAACAAACACTTGGACTATTACAGTCTATTTTTGAACTATTACTGTCTTACCTCTCCTCAGATTTTTAACTATATCTGGAGTTATAGAACTCCTATTCATGCGAAAGTTATGGCATTGAAAAGCTAAGACATGAGGCTACAAGTTCCACGTATTGGAAAGAACCCAGTTTTGCCTCTAAGATAGTCAAAATCGCTCATTAACAAACACTTGAACTGTCACTGTCCAACTGTTACTGTCCATTTTTGAACTGTTACTTTCTGACCTCTCCTCAGATTTTTAACTATATCTATAGAACTTCGATTCAAGCGAAATTTATGGCGTTCGAAAGCTAAGACATGAGGCTACAAGTTCTATGTTTTGGAAAGAACCCAGTTCTCCCTCTAAGGTAGTCAAAATCGCTCATTAACAAACACTTGGACTGTTACGGTCTATTTTTGAACTGTTACTGTCTTACCTCTCCTCAGATTTTTAACTATATCTAGAGTTATAGAACTCCTATTCAAGCGAAAGTTATGGCGTTGAAAAGCTAAGACATGACGCTACAAGTTCTATGTTTTGGAAAGAACCCAGTTCTGCTTCTATGGTAGTCAAAATCGCTCATTAACAACCACTTCGACTGTTACTGTCCAACTATTACGTCCATTTTTGAACTGTTACTGTCTGACCTCTCCTCAAATTTTTAACTATTTCTGGAGTTATAGAACTTCGATTCAAGCAAAATTCATGGAGTTGGAAAGGTAAGACATGAGGCTACAAGTTCCACGTATTGGAAAGAACCTAGTTCTGCCTCTAAGATAGTCAAAATCGCTCATTAACAAACACTTGGACTGTTACTGTCCAACTGTTACTGTCCATTTTTGAATTGTTACTGTCTGACCTCTCCTCATATTTTTAACTATATCTAGAGGTATAGAACTTCGATTCAAGCGAAATTTATGGCGTTTGAAAGCTAAGACATGAGGCTACAAGTTCTATGTTTTGGAAAGAACCCAGTTCTCCCTCTAAGGTAGTCAAAATCGCTCATTAACAAACACTTGGACTAATACGGTCTATTTTTGAACTGTTACTGTCTTACCTCTCCTCAGATTTTTAACTATATCTAGAGTTATAGAACACCTATTCAAGCGAAAGTTATGGCGTTGAAAAGCTAAGACATGACGCTACAAGTTCTATGTTTTGGAAAGAACCCAGTTCTGCTTCTATGGCAGTCAAAATCGCTCATTAACAAACACTTCGACTGTTACTGTCCAACTATTACGTCCATTTTTGAACTGTTACTGTCTGACCTCTCCTCAAATTTTTAACTATTTCTGGAGTTATAGAACTTCGATTCAAGCAAAATTCATGGAGTTGGAAAGGTAAGACATGAGGCTACAAGTTCCACGTATTGGAAAGAACCCAGTTCTGCCTCTAAGATAGTCAAAATCGCTCATTAACAAACACTTGGACTGTTACTGTCCAACTGTTACTGTCCATTTTTGAATTGTTACTGTCTGACTTCTCCTCAGATTTTTAACTATATCTAGAGTTATAGAACTTCGATTCAAGCGAAATTTATGGCGTTTGAAAGCTAAGACATGAGGCTACAAGTTCTATGTTTTGGAAAGAACCCAGTTCTGCCTCTAAGGTAGTCAAAATCGCTTATTAACAAACACTTGGACTGTTACTGTCCAACTGTTACTGTCCATTTTTCAACTGTTACTGTCTGACCTCTCCTCAGATGTTTAACTATATCTGGAGGTACAGAATTCCGATTCAAGCGAAATTTATGGCGTTGGAAAGCTAAGACATGAGGCTACAAGTTCTATCATTGGGAAGAACCCAGTTCTCCCTCTAAGGTAGTCAAAATCGCTCACTAACAAACACTTGGAGTGTTTCTGTCCAACTGTTACTGTCTATTTTTGAATTGTTACTGTCTGACCTCTCCTCAGATTGTTAACTATATCTAGAGTTATCAAACTTCGATTCAAGCGAAATTTATGACGTTCAAAAGCTAAGACATGAGGCTACAAGTTCTATGTTTTGGAAAGAACCTAGTTCTCCCTCTAAGGTAGTCAAAATCGCTCATTAACAAACACTTGGACTGTTACGGTCTATTTTTGAACTGTTACTGTCTTACATCTCCTTAGATTTTTAACTATATCTAGAGTTATAGAACTCCTATTCAAGCGAAAGTTATGGCGTTGAAAAGCTAAGACATGACGCTACAAGTTCTATGTTTTGGAAAGAACCCAGTTCTCCCTCTAAGGTAGTCAAAATCGCTCATTAACAAACACTTGGACTGTTACTGTCCATTTTTGAATTGTTAATGTCTGACTTCTCCTCAGATTTTTAACTATATCTAGAGTTATCAAACTTCGATTCAAGCGAAATTTATGGCGTTCAAAAGCTAAGACATGAGGCTACAAGTTCTATGTTTTGGAAAGAACCCAGTTCTCCCTCTAAGGTAGTCAAAATCGCTCATTAACAAACACTTGGACTGTTACGGTCTATTTTTGAACTGTTACTGTCTTACCTCTCCTCAGATTTTTAACTATTTCTGGAGTTATAGAACTCTGATTCAAGCAAAATTCATGGAGTTGGAAAGGTAAGACATGAGGCTACAAATTCCATGTATTGGAAAGAACCCAGTTCTGCCTCTAAGATAGTCAAAATCGCTCATTAACAAACACTTGGAGTGTTTCTGTCCAACTGTTACTGTCCATTTTTGAACTGTTACTGTCTCACCTCTCCTCAGATTTTTAACTATATCTAGAGTTATAGAACTCCTATTCAAGCGAAAGTTATGGCGTTGGAAAGCTAAGACATGAGGCTACAAGTTCTATGTTTTGGAAGGAACCCAGTTCTGCTTCTATGGTAGTCAAAATCGCTCATTAACAAACACTTCGACTGTTACTGTCCAACTGTTACGTCCATTTTCGAACTGTTACTGTCTGACCTCTCCTCAAATTTCTTACTATTTCTGGAGTTATAGAACTCCGATTCAAGCAAAATTCATGGTGTTGGAAAGGTAAGACATGAGGCTACAAGTTCCACGTATTGGAAAGAACCCAGTTCTGCCTCTAAGATAGTCATAATCGTTCATTAACAAACACTTGGACTGTTACTGTCCAACTGTTACTGTCCAATTTTGAACTGTTACTGTCTGACCTCTCCTCAGATTTTTAAATATATCTAGAGTTATAGAACTCTGATTCAAGCGAAATTTATGGCGTTCGAATGCTAAGACATGAGGCTACAAGTTCTATGTTTTGCAAGGAACCCAGTTCTGCTTCTATGGTAGTCAAAATCGCTCATTAACAAACACTTGGAGTGTTTCTGTCCAACTGTTACTGTCCATTTTTTAACTGTTACTGTCTGACCTCTCTCAGATTTTTAACTATATCTAGAGTTATAGATCTCCGATTCAAGCGAAATTTATGGCGTTCGAAAGCTAAGACATGAGGCTACAAGTTCTATGTTTTGCAAAGAACCCAGTTCTGCCTCTAAGGTAGTCAAAATCGCTCATTAACAAACACTTGGACTGTTATTGTCCAACTGTTACTGTCCGTTTTTCGACTGTTACCGTCTGACCTCTCCTCAGATGTTTAACTATATCTGGAGTTTTTGAACTCCGATTCAAGCAAAATTTATGGCATTGGAAAGGTAAGACATGAAGCTACAAGTTCTATCATTGGGAAGAACCCAGTTCTCCCTCTAAGGTACTCAAAATCGCTCATTAACAAACACTTGGAGTGTTTCTGTCCAACTGTTACTGTCCATTTTTCAACTGTTACTGTCTGACCTCTCCTCAGATTTTTAATTATATCTAGAGTTATAGAACTCCGATTCAAGTGAAATTTATGGCGTTCGAAAGCTAAGACATGAGGCTACAAGTTCTATGTTTTGGAAAGAACTCAGTTCTGCCTCTAAGGTAGTCAAAATCGCTCATTAACAAACACTTGGACTGTTACTGTCCAACTGTTACTGTCCATTTTTCAATTGTTACTGTCTGACCTCTCCTCAGATGTTTAACTATATCTGGAGTTATAGAATTCCGATTCAAGCGCAATTTATGGCATTCGAAAGCTAAGACATGAGGCTACAAGTTCTATGTTTTGCAAAGAACCCAGTTCTGCCTCTAAGGTAGTCAAAATCGCTCATTAAGAAACACTTAGACTGTTACTCTCCAACTGTTACGGTCCATTTTTGAACTGTTACTGTCTGACCTGTCCTCAGATTTTTAACTATTTTAGGAGTTATAGAACTCCGATTCAAGCAAAATTCATGGCTTAGAATATATAAATTCAAAATCGCTCATTAAGGTAGTTCTTTACTTTAACAACTCTTACTTTTTACTCAATTCAAGTCTAACAACTCAATATATAAATTAACATTCAGGCATCAATTCATAATCGACTTGAAATGACTCATAAGACCAGGTTTAGAATATCCTACCTGATGCGAATCAAGGCTTCGATCCCTCCTTTTCTTTCTAATGACAGCCGACCCTCCCATCTTCTCTTCTTGTTCAATTTTTCTTGTTAATCCCTTTCCCACCAGAGTTTATTTTACCTATAACCCTCAATCTGGGATGGGTTTTTTTTT
Source organism: Populus nigra (assembly GCF_951802175.1). NCBI lineage: Eukaryota > Viridiplantae > Streptophyta > Magnoliopsida > Malpighiales > Salicaceae > Populus > Populus nigra. The sequence goes on along the minus strand of NC_084862.1, from coordinate 8,802,836 downwards.
TGAATTTTTGGTGTTTCTCTCTTGATTTGTAAAAATAGATATAAAATCTCCATCTTTTCTTTCTTTACGTAGCTGCAGATCTATTTTTTGTGAGAAGAGGTGTATTTATGCTCTATAATTATTCTTATTTGCATTTAGGCCCTATTTTCTTTAAGTGTATTCGTTCTTGCCCCCACTTCTTTTTATTTTAGTTTATTTTCTTTAATTTAATCCAGCCTTGGTTTTTTTTTGTCGGGATTTACAATACAGTTTTGCTACTGATTGCTAAATCGATAGCGACACAGTCCACATCACCAATTTCTGAATCGGCAGCGACACAGGCCTTATTGCCGATTTCTAAATCGACAGCGATAGGACTCTCGTTGCCGATTTCTGAATCGACAATGGCTGTGTACGCTAACGAATCCATGTGTTTTGTAAAACCTTGATAAAATTTAGTATTGGGCCTACCCATGTTAGGAAGAACTGAGGAGTATGGATTGGCCTGCTCTAAGGGGAAATGTGAGGGAGCAGAACCGACCTACTCTAAATGGGAACTATGAAGGACATGACCAACCCTAGGATGAACCAAATAGGGATAAGAACAATGGTCAATGTAAATCCCAAGAAAATCAAGGCTGGATTAAATTAAAGAAAATAAACTAAACTAAAAAGAAGTGGGGGCAAAACGAATACACTTAATGAAAATAGGGCCTAAATGCAAATAAGAATAACTATAGAGCATCAATACTCCTCTTCTCACCAAAAACAAATCTGCAGCTATCTTGAAGAAAAAACAGAGAGACTAATATCGCTTGAAACGAAGTTTTATTACTCAAGATATAGCTAAAAATCTTAGAAGAAGTCAGACAGTAACAATCCAAATGTTTGTTGATGAGCAATTTTGATTGTCTTAGAGGCAAAACTGGGTTCTCCTTCCTTCAGAGAACTTGTAGCCTCATGTCTTAGCTTTGCAAGGAGACTAATCTCGCTTGTATCAGAATTCTATAACTCTAGATATAGTTAAAAATCTGAGGTGAGGTTAGACAATAACAGTTAAAAAACGAGACAGTAACAGTTGGACAATAACAATCCAAATGTTTGTTGATGAGTAATTTTGACTGTCATAAAAACAGAACTGGGTTCTCCTTCCTTCAGAGAACTTGTAGCCTCATGTCTTAGCTTTCCAACGAGACTAGTCTCGCTTCAATCAGAGTTCTATAACTCTAGATATAGTTAAAAATATGAGGAGAGGTCAAACAGTAACATTTCAAAAAAGAGACAGTAACAGTCTAAATGATTGTTTATGAGCAATTTTGACTGTCTAAGAGGCAGAACTGGGTTCTCCTTCCTTCAGAGAACTTGTAGCCTCATGTCTTAGCTTTTTAATGAGACCAATCTCGCTTGAATCAGAGTTTTATAACTCTAGATATAGTTAAAAATATGAAGAGAGTTCAGACAGTAACATTTCAAAAAAGAGACAGTAACACTCCAAATGTTTGTTGATGAGCAATTTTGACTGTCTAAGAGGCAGAACTTGGTTCTCCATCCTTCAAAGAACTTGTAGCCTCATGTCTTAGCTTTCCAACGAGAATACTCCCGCTTGAAACGGAGTTCTATTACTCAAGATATAGCCAAATATTTTAGTAGAGGTCAGATAGTAACACTTCTAAAACGAGACAGAAACGATCCTAATGGTTGTTGATGAGCAATTTTGACTGTCTTAGAGGCAAAACTGGATTCTCCTTCCTTCAGAGAACTTGTAGCCTCATGTCTTAGCTTTGCAAAAGACTAATCTCGCTTGAATCGGAATTCTATAACTCTAGATACAGTTAAAAATCTAAGGAGAGGTAAGACAATAGCAGTTCAAAAACGAGACAGTAACAGTTGGAGAGTAACAATCCAAATGTTTGTTGATGAGCAATTTTAACTATCATAAAGGCAGAACTGGGTTCTCCTTGCTCAGAGAACTTGTAGCCTCATGTCTTAGCTTTCCAATGAGACTAATCTCGCTTGAATCGAAGTTCTATAACTCTAGAAGTAGTTAAAAATATGAGGAGAGGTTAGACAGTAACAATTGAACAGTAACAGTCCAAATGTTTGGTGATAAGCAATTTTGTAGCCTGGGTTCTCCTTGTTTTAGAGAACTTGTAGCCTCATGTCTTAGCTTTCCAACGAGATATAGTTAAAAATTAGAGGAGAGGTCAGACAGTAACAGTTTGAAAAAGAGATAGTAACAGGTGGACACTAACAATCCAAAGTTTGTTGATGAGCAATTTTTACTATCTTAGAGGCAGAACTGGGTTCTCCTTCCTTTAGAGAACATGTAACCTCATGTCTTAGCTTTCCAACGAGACTAATCTCGCTTGAATCGGAGTTCTATAACTCTAGATATAGGTAAAAATTTGAGGAGAGGCAGACAATAACAGTTCAAAAACGGGACAGTAACAGTTGAATAATAACAATCCAAATGTTTGTTGATCAGCAATTTCGGCTGTTATAAAGACAGAACTAGGTTCTCCTTTCTTTAGAGAACTTGTAGCCTAATGTCTTAGCTTTCCAACGAGAATCATGTCGCTTGAATCGGAGTTTGATAACTTTAGATATAGCTAAAAATCTGAGTAAAGGTCAGATAGTAACAGTTCAAAAAAGAGACAGTAACAGTCCAAATGTATGTTGATGAGCAATTTTGAATGTCTAAGAGGCAGCACTGGGTTCTCCTTCATTTAGAAAAGTTGTAGTCTATTGTTTTAGCTTTCCAACAAGAATATCTCGCTTGAATCAAAGTTTGATAACTTTAGATATAGTTAATAATCTGAGGAGAGCTCTGATAGTAACAATTCAAAAACGAGACAGTAAAAGTCTAAATGTGTCTTGATGAGCAATTTTGACTGTCTTAGAGGCAAACTGGGTTCTCCTTCCTTCTGAGAACTTGTAGCCTCATGTCTTAGCTTTCCAATGAGACTAACCTCGCTTGAATCGAAGTTCTATAAATCTAGATGTACCTAATAATCTGAGAACGAGACACTAACAGTTGGACAGTAACAGTCCTAATGATTGTTGATGAGCAATTTTTAGTCTCTTAGAGTTAAAACTAAGTTCTCCTTCCTTCAGAGAACTTGTAGCCTCATGGCTTAGCTTTCCAACGAGAATCATCTCGCTTGAATCGGAGTTTGATAACTTTAGATATAGATAAAAATCTGAGTAAAGGTCAGATAGTAACAGTTCAAAAAAGAGACAGTAACAGTCTAAATGTATGTTGATGAGCAATTTTGATTGTCTAAGAGGCAGCACTGGGTTCTCCTTCCTTTAGAAAAGTTGTAGTCTATTGTTTTAGCTTTCCAACAAGAATATCTCGCTTCAATCAGAGTTTGATAACTTTAGATATAGTTAATAATCTGAGGAGAGGTCTGATAGTAACAATTCAAAAACGAGACAGTAAAAGTCCAAATGTGTCTTGATGAGCAATTTTGACTGTCTTAGAGGCAAACTGGGTTCTCCTTCCTTCTGAGAACTTGTAGCCTCATGTCTTAGCTTTTCAATTAGACTAATCTCGCTTGAATCGGAGTTCGATAACTCAAGATATAGTAAAAAATCTGAGGAGAGGTCAGACAGTAACAGTTCAAAAAGGAGATAGTAATAGTTGGACAGTAACAATCCAAATATTTGTTGATGAGCAATTTTGACTGTCTAAGAGGCAAAACTGGGTTCTTCTTCCTTCAGAGAACTTGTAGCCTCATGTCTTAGCTTTCCAATGAGACTAATCTTGCTTGAATCGAAGTTCGATAACTTAAGATATAGTTAAAAATATGAGGAGATGTCAGACAGTAACAGTTCAAAAAAGAGACAGTAACAGTTGGACAGTAACAATCCAAATGTTTGTTGATAAGCAATGTTTGACTATCTTAGAGGCAAAACTGGGTTCTCCTTCCTTTAGAGAACTTGTAGCCTCATGTCTTAGCTTTCCAATGAGACTAATCTTGCTTGAATAGGAGTTTGATAACTCAAGATATTGTTAAAAATATGAGGAGATGTTAGATAGTAACAGTTCAAAAAAGAGACAGTAACAGTTGGACAGTAATAGTCCAAATGATTGTTCATAAGCAATTTTGACTGTCTTAGAGGCAAAATTGGGTTCTCCTTCCTTCAGTGAACTTGTAGCCTCATGTCTTAGCTTTCCAATGAGGCTAATCTCCTTTGAAATGAAGTTCTACTACTCAAGTTATAGCTAAAAATTTGAGTAAAGGTTAGACAATAACATTTCTAAAACGAAACGGTAACAATTGGACACTACAGGCCTAATGGTTGTTGATGAGCAATTTTGACTATCTTATATGCAAAACTGGGTCCTCCTTCCTCTAGAGAACTTGTAGCCTCATGTTTTAGTTTTCCAATGAGACTAATTTCGCTAGAATTGGAGTTCTATAACTCTACATATACCTAAAAATCTGAGTAGAGGTCAGACAATAAAAATTCAAAAACGAGACAGTAACAATCCTAATGGTTGTTGATGAGCAATTTTGACTATCTTAGAGGTAGAATTGGGTTCTCCTTCCTTTAAAGAACTTGTTGCCTCATGTCTTAGCTTTCCAATGAGACTAATCTTTCTTGAATCGGAGTTCTATAACTCTAGATATACCTAAAAATCTGAGTAGAGATCAGACAATAAAAGTTCAAAAACGAGACAGTAACAGTTGGACAGTAACAGTCCTAATGGTTGTTGATGAGCAATTTTGACTCTCTTAGAGGCAAAACTGGGCTCTCTTTCCCTTAGAGAACTTGTAGCGTCATATCTTAGCTTTCCAACGAGACTAATCTCGCTTGAATCGAAGTTCGATAACTCAAGATATAGTTAAAAATATGAGGAGAGATCAGACAGTAACAATTCAAAAAAGAGACAGTAACAGTCGAAATGTTTGTTGATGAGCAATTTTGACTATCTAAGAGGCAAAATTGGTTCTCCTTCTTTTAGAGAACTTGTAGCCTCATGTCTCTTAGCTTTCCAACAAGACTAATCTCTCTTGAATCTGAGTTCTATAACTCTAGATATAGTTAAAAATCTGAGGATAGGTCAGATAGTTAAGCTGGTTAGGAGTGTGATTAGTACTTAAAAGTGCATTCTCATTTAGGCTTTATATCATCATATTGCACTAAAGTATCATTAAATTCCCTAACTAAAACATGTTTTATAATAACAAGTCTGATAATATAATATATCTTTAATTTATGGTAAATGCTTGTTTTGAATGCAAGGATATCTCACAATTCAAATGATTGATTGATGTGATTAACTATTGAAAATGAAGAGACAAAAAGAGGACTAGGCTAAGAGAAGTGATGTTGGTTCAATTCCAAACTGAAACACCATTCGATTATTTGATCATAACTAGATTTATAGAACTCGGATTTAGGTCTACTTTATATGGATCGAAAGGTAAGACATAGACCTAAAACTTTCATGAAGAATCCAAGACTCAATTCTACCATTTTCAAGTTCAAATCTTAGCAACAACGGAGAAGTCAGAACTTGTCCTATAGCTCAGACACTGTTCGGTTTTCAGCTCATATCTTGAGTTCTAGAAGTCCATATGAGCTCTGGTTCTTTTTGTTGGAAAGCTAAGACAATTGCCCACAGCTTTCATGGAACAAAGGGCTCAAATTTTGATGTTAGCAATGATGTTTTGGTCAACCAACAATATCAATAACCAGCAGCCAACAATGTCAAAAACCAGCCACCAAATCAATGGCTGGCCACCAACTATTTTCTTAGTCAACCAATCAATAGTTCTGAATCTTAGCCTATAAAAGGAGGCATTTTCCATGTATTTAGTCATCTTGGTTTTCATATCAAGATCATGTTCTTACTTTCTTTCTTTATATTTTTGTAATGTTTAAGTTTTGCTTTCATTAATCTCTTGTTTATGCTTTTCATCATAACTATGTTCTTGTCTAGTTTATTTATGTTCTTCTTCTTCATTATGTTTAGCTAAGTTAATTGTGTCAAGGTGAAAAGGTTTCTCTAATGGTGTTAGAATATGTATAATATAAACTCAACATGGACTTCAATGTTTATATCTAAGAAAGTTTGCTATTAACATGTCTTATCTTTTTATCTTACTAATTCTTAATATCTTGCTTGTTAAATGGTTAATCTAGATTGGAACCTCCTTTGTGTGTGGTTTCCAATTGAGTAATAAAAAGAGTTTATATTATATTTATTTGAAATACCATTAGTGAATCCTCTAACCTTGACATTTGTTTTATCATTATTTAATCCTTACACCAATATCACATCCCAAAACTCTTTTCAACTCCTTTTCTATTATTATTCTCTTCAAATCTTTTTCTTTATTTGTAATTTATATAGTTGACCTCCATGTGGTTTGACCCTGGTCTTGCCGGGTTATTTATTACTTTGACACTCCTGCACTTGGGATAAGACATCAACTCTTTGATCGTGTCAGAGAGCAAGCCACCACAACCTGCATTGAACTTGTTAAATTCATGAGGTATGAACCATACTACTCCTCCACTTGTTCTTGAGGCCTTAGAATTAAAAAGGGAGAAGAAAACCTAAAGTAAATAGCCTAAGATTCTCACATGATCTGTTAAGGAAAACTAGACAAGGATGAGGGATGAAAATGGGGTTGATTGGGGGACCTAATTTCAGAACATTTAACAGAGGAAATGTATAATTTTGAATGCAAAAACTTAAAGAGGTGGCTGGCCATGGTGATGGTTGGACAAAACATAGATTAGAGGGATAAAAAGCAGAGATGATGATCTTGTTAGAGTTGCTTAATTATGTGAAACCAAAACAGAATTATAAATGTGTTAATGTCATGAATTCTACATATGTGGTTGAAGAACTTGTATGAAAATGTGTTGGTGGATGTTAAGTGCAAAAAACATGTGTTTGTAGCCTTGAAATTGAAAGCATGCTACAACCGAAATAGGAATCTAATGAAAAAGTATGTACTGGAATTGAATTTGCATGTGTGTTCATGCTAAAATTGTATGATTCTACTGGATTTAAAGAACGAATTGTATTGTCGGCAGCAAATTAGGTGTTTGCTGCCAGATTGTGTATTCCGCAGCGAATCATGTGTTTGCTGCTAAATTTGTGTGGTCTACAGTAAATTAGGTGTTTGCTGCCAAATTTGTGTTGTCCGCGACGAATTAGGTGTTCACTGTCCACAATGAATTAGGTGTTCGCTGCTGAATTTGTGTTGTCCGCTGATATAATCATATTATTTGATAGTTTCACCCACATCTACCTAATGTTTTGTCCATGTTTTATATATAAAATGCCTTGATATTCTTTGTTTTATGTTTTGAAGGCACTTTTGGATGAAAGATGCAAAAAGGAGTAAATTGGAGGTAAATGGTGGATTTGAAGTTCAGTCGATATTTTGTGTAGAGCGTGAGTTCTAGAGATCAAAATGAAGTGATTCCAGTGGCACTAAAAAGCTAACATCCATACCTTTCTAAAAATGTAATGCAAGAAAAATAAAAAGAGAAAGATCATGGAAATCACATCCTGCAAAGTCAAATCTTGCATTCTGCCAGTGTTGACCTTTGACCATTCAAAATTTAATATTTAGAGCTACAGAAGTCCAATTTATGAAAACTCAATTTTCTTGAATTCCTAATTCAAAGATCTATCCAAATGTAAGCCAAAAACGATGTCATATGAGGGAGATATGATTTTTCAAAGATGACAACTAAATTCTACCAGCAAACAGGTTTCGTGAAGAAATAAATCCAAATTACATTCCGAAGCATCTAAACTGACATCCAAGTTTTTATATCAGCAATTTAGCTCCTCTAAGTCAGAGCTTGAAGATTTCATGCATGGCTATTTCTCCTTTTTAGGGAAAATAGTTATTGCAGTACTTAAATGTAAACTGCCAACTTAAGGAAGGACTATTTTGTAAAATAGAGACTAGGGTTTCTTAGCATATAAAAAGAAAGAGAGAAGGGGCTAGCAGCCAGCAGAAAAGAGGGAGCAGAAGGAGGCAGCAACTAGCAGAGAATAAACACAAGTTCTCTCCTCTACAAATCCAAAAATAGTTGTTCAAAAGTTATGCAAGGCTAAGCTCTTTTTTTTTGTTGCAAGGACGCAAAAACTTTTGGATTTCAAGAACCGTGAGATTTATTCTTCCTTTTATTTTCAGTTTATGTTATGAATGAGTATGATTGTTTTCCTATGCATATTTCCTATGATTGTTGTTGATGATTGCTAGAGCGGACTCTAAGGTATTGTTGTGAACAATCTATTGTTAAGTTTAATATCAAAACCGGAGTTGTGATATATGAACTTGTGAAGCAACTAAGCTTGATAATTGTGGCGGAACTACGTTATTGAACTTAGGAAGAACATTTGAACAAAGTGACACAAGCTGTGGACAGCTTGTATGTTAATCTTGATGAAATTATCTAGTTCTTAAAGCTACCATTAAATTGAATCATTAGTGCGTACACTTTGATTGTTTGTTGGTTAGGATTAGTTATACGACGGATCCGTTAATTAAACAACGTTAAGAAAATATAAAATTTTAGAACATAAACTGCAATTTTTTTTTCAAGGATCGGTTCTAATTTCCGTAGGTGGATGTGTGCTTGCGACCAAGATTTGTTTTCTTGATAAGTTTCCGTTTTAATTGATTTTGTTTGCTAGTTTAATTGCTGCCATAGTTTAGATAATCACAAACCAAATCCCCCGAATTACATAATGTACAACATAAAAATCTGACTTAAAACTTTCTCGTGGGATCGACCCCTTGCTTGCTCGATACTATCTTGTGTGTTGTGTTTTAAGCCAGGGTAATTAATTTGTGCAACTGCGACATCGCAACATCTGCGGCGAATTAGGTGTTCACTGTCCACAATTAATTAGGTGTTCACTACCGAATTTGTGTTGTCCGCAGCGAATCAGGTTTTCGTCGCCGAATTGTGCAGTCAACAACGAACTAGTTTTCGCTGTCAAAGTGTGTGGCCTGCAGCGAACCAATTTTCACTACTGAAGTGTGTGGCCTGCAGTGAATCAATTTTCATTGTCGAATTGTGTGGCCAACAACGAATCAGTTTCGCTACCGATTTTCTACACTAGACCCCCGAAGAAAAAAATAATTAAATGTTTGTAACAATTTCATTGTATGATGGTGTAAAATATGGAACACTTGAATGTGAATATATGGACTCTTGAAATAAGTATGGTGATGAATGTGATTTAAAGATGCAAATGTATTGATTTGTGGTCATTGATGTCTTAGGTGGTGTGGTTGGGATTGGACCATCGCCAGGACAAGAACAACCCGCAAGTAGAGCAGGTAGGTGGTTTCCACCTTTTTCTCGTATGATATTTATGTTTTAAAATGATTTACTTATGATGATATTTTATTAAATCCTTGTTGAATGATGAAAAGATGATGAAGTGTTTGATTGAATTCTTGATGATTGTCGAAATGACTTTGAAATGTCGATCACGTTCTTGATGAATGTTGAAACAATGACAAAAATGTTAATGTTCTAAAATTACCCATTTGAGGTGGATATATTATTATGTTATGATGAATATTAAACCGAATATGAGATGTTGATTGGGCTATTATGAATTTAGGTTGTTGATGAATGGTAGTATGAGTATTATGAAGGATGTACTGTTTTATTATATTGAATGTAATTGTGATGAATGTATTACGAAGGATCTACCATTGTATTATATTGAATGAAATTGTCACGAATGGTTGTATGAGTATTACGAAAGATCTACCATTGTATTATACTGAATGTTAATTATCACGAATGGTTGTATGAGTATTACGAAAGATCTACTATTGTATTTTTATTGAATGTAATTGTAACGAATGGTTGTGTTGCGATGTCGCGGTCGCACAAATTAATTACCCTAGCTTAAAACACACAAGATAGTATAGAGCAAGCAAGGGGTCGATTCCACGAGGAAGTTTCAAGTCAGATTTTTATGTTGTACGTTATGTAATTGGGGGGATTTGGTTTGTGATTATCTAAACTATGGCAGCAATTAAACTAGCAAACAAAATCAATTAAAACTGAAACTTATCAAGAAAACAAACCTTGGTCGCAAGCACACATCCACCTACGGAAATTAGAACCGATCCTTGAAATTTTATCTTTTCTTAAATTTGATTAATTAACGGATCCGCCGTATAACTAATCCTAACCAACAAACAATCAAAGTGTCCGCACTAATGATTCAATTTAATGGTAGCTTTAAGAACTAGATAATTTCATCAAGATTAATATACAAGTTGTCCGCAGCTTGTGTCACTTTGTTCAAATGTTCTCCCTAAGTTCAATAACGTAGTTCCGCCACAATTATCAAGCTTAGTTGCTTCACAAGTTCATATATCACAACTCCGGTTTTGATATTAAACTTAGCAATAGATTGTTCACAACAACAACTTAGAGTCCGCTCTAGCAATCATCAACAACAATCATAGGAAATATGCATAGGAAAACAATCATACTCATTCATAACATAAACTGAAAATAAAGGGAAGAATAAATCTCACGGTTCTTGAAATCCGAAGGTTTGTTGTGTCCTTGCAACCAAGAAAAGAGCTTAGCCTTGCATAACTATTGAACAACTACTTCTAAAGAATGAAAAGAGCATGATTTTTGGGTTTGTAGAGGAGAGAATTTGTGTTTATTCTCTACTGGCTGCTGCCTCCTTCTGCTCTCCCTCTTTTCTACTAGTTGTTGCCCCTTCTCTCTTTCTTTTTATATGCTAAGAAACCCCTAGTCTCTATTTTACAAAATAGTCCTTCTTTAAGTTGGCAGTTTACATTTAAGTACTTCAATAACTATTTTTCCTAAAAAGGGGAAATAGACTTGCATGAAATCTTCAAACTCTGACTTAGAGGAGCTAAATTGCTGATATAAAAACTTGGATGTCGGTTTAGATGTTTCAGAATGTAATTAGGACTCGTTACTTCACGAAACCTGTTTGCTGGCAGAATTCAGTTGTCATATTTGGAAAATCATATCTCCCTCATATGACATCGGTTTTGGCTGAAATTTGGAGCGTGGATAGGTCTTTGAATTAGGAATCCCAAACAATTGAGTTTGCATCAATTGGACTTCTGTAGCTCCATATATTAAATTTTAAATGGCCAAAGGTCAACACTGGCAGAATGCGAGATTTGACTTTGCAGGATGTGATTTCCATGATGTTTCTCTTTTTATTTTTCTTACATTACATTTCCAGAAAGGTATGGATGTTAGCTTTTTAGTGCCACTAGAATCACTTCATTTCGATCTCTAGAACTCACGCTCTGCACAGAACATCGACTGAACGTCAAATCTGCCAATTACCTCCAATTTACTCCTTTTTGCATCTTTCATCCAAAAGTACCTTTAAAACATAAAACAAAGAATATCAAGACATTTTATATATAAAACATGGACAAAACATTAGGTAGATATGAGTGAAACTATCGAATAATATGGTTACATCAAATACCCCTACACTTAGCTCTTGCTCTTCCTCGAGAAAGGATAAATAAAATCAAATTGAAAATAACTATGATCAATCTCTTAATCTCCCATCAATATCCAAGAATATATGCATTATAAATAAGAATACAATCATGAAGGATAAATAGTATAATTCTCATGAATTCATTTACGTGCAAACTTCAAAACTCAATTAATCGTCGGGATTTAAATGAAATCTATGCCATGCCAAAGTGATAGGTCCTCTCATTAATATACACTCCAACACTCATGTGTTTAGGGTTTATGTGTTTAAATCTCTCAAATTCAATCAAAGAGTATGTTCTACCATAAGCTTGTTTTTCAATCTCATCTCCATTAGCAACTTATTACAAGTACTACATGAATCAAAAGGTCATATTTTCCGGTTGTAATGGGGCTAAGGTTAAGGTGAGGTAAAAGAAAGTAAAAGGAAAGGTTCAAACCAAAGAAAGTAGAGCATTCTGAAAAATGATATTTCAAACAAGATATTCCATCAAAGCACATACATTTTTCATCTTAAATCACTAATGCTTAACTTCTTTTGATTTCAAGATTTTTCAACATAAAATCTTAAGAACCTAAAGGAACACCTTTTTTTTTCTTTTTCTTTTTCTTTTTCTTTTTCTTTTTTTTTTACCTTTGGCAACTTTGCCCATCTTTTCATCAAGCATCACTTCTTCTTTCTTTTCATATAATTTCCAACCATAATTCCATGAAATATCATAAGTATATGCTCTACTAATCCTAGGCTAGGGGAAAAGGAAAACATATAAAAAGTTAAAGCTTATACATGGATAAAGCAAAGAAAAGATAAACAAGCTCAAAAGGGGCTCACTAAGGATAATATGCTTTAGGTTGGCTTTTTGGTTCAAGAGATTAAAATTCCTAATGCCTTTATCATCTTCATGTATATTTGTAATGGAATATAATCTCAATAAGATATGAAGCAAGTTCTAGAGATACATATCATTGAAAGAATGAACACTTAAAGAATATAATGTTGAAAGCTCAAAAGCTTGCATTGGTATAACACTATAAAATCAACATGACATATTCTCAAAGTCAATCCCTAAACCAATTACACCTTAAAATTTGCATGCATACTCCTTCATTTGATTTATATCTTCATCTATCTCAATTAATTCTCATACATAATACTCATATTCTCAAAAACCAATGGGAGTTAAAAAGATCAAACATAATTTTTTTTTTAAAAAGAACAACAAAGAAAACTACAATTCTCCCAATACCCCCACACTTAAAACACAACATTGTCCTCAATGTTGAAATAAAAGCAAAGGAACATAAGAGAATGACAGAAAATAAATTAAAATGTGAAAAAATAAAAGATAAGGAAAAAGAAAGCAAATCTGATTTTTTTTTTGTGCTGGGTTGCCTCCCAGTAAGCGTTTTTGTTTTATGTCATTGGCTTGACATGTGGCATGCTCATTATTCATAGATTGGTTCAGCTAACTCTATAGAAGCAGTGAGTTCTACCGTCCAACCTTCATAGAAAGGCTTTAAACGATACCCATTGACCTTGAGTACTTTGTTGGTTTCTGAACTTGTAATTTCAACTGCACCATAAGGAAAAACATTAGAAACAACAAGGGTCCAATCCAACGAGAGCGCAATTTTCCAGGAAAAAGTTTCAAACGTGAATGATAAAGAAGGACTTTGTCTCCAACATGAAACTCCTTTCTTGTAAGCATTCGGTCATGAAGATTCTTAGTCTTTTCTTTGTAAATCCTTGCATTATCCTAAGCATCATTTCAAATTTCTTCAAACTCTTGCAGTTGCAGTTTCCTTGCAATCCCAGCAGCATCATAATCCAAGTTACATTGTTTAATGGCCCAAAAAGCTTTGTGGTCAAGCTCCACCGGTAGATGACATGCTTTCCCATAAATCATTCTATAAGGTGACATTCCCATAGGTGATTTATAAGCAGTCCGATAAGCCCAAAGTGCATCTCCAAGACGTAGACTCCAATCTCGCTATTTAGGTTGCACTTTTTTCTCCAAAATGGACTTGATTTCTAGATTTGAAATTTCAGCTTGGCCATTCGTTTGAGGATGATATGCTGTGGAAGTTCGATGAGTCACATGATATTTGCGTAGTAATGCTTCCATGCAACGATTCCAGAAATGAGTGCCACGATCACTAATGATAGCTTTAGGGATTCCAAACCTGTCAAATATGTGAGTCCTGACAAAATCTAAAACAACCTTAGCATTGTTAGTTCGTGTGGCTTTCGCCTCAATCCATTTGGACACATAATCAATAGCAAGAAGAATATAAAGATTGCTAGATGAAGAAGGAAATGGACCCATAAAGTCAATACCCCAAACATAAAAAATTTCACTTACAAGAATATTTGTTAAAGGCATTTGATTCTTATGAGTGATATTACCTGTTTTTTGGCATTTTTCACATGATTTGCAGAAGTGATATGCATCTTTAAAAATAGAAGGCCAATAGAAACCACTTTCAAGTACCTTGTGGGCTGTTCTTTTTGCTCCAAAATGCCCACCTCAAGAATGAGAATGACAAAAGGTGAGAATGGAATGAAATTCATCTTGTGGTACACACCTCCTAACTACTTGATCTGCACAAAATTTCCAAAGGTAAGGATCGTCCCAAAAATAATATTTAGCATCAGCTCGTAACTTATCTTTTAGGGGTTTAGACAAACCTGGAGGGAATTCTTTGGTGACTAAATAGTTTACCAAATCAGCATACCATGGTCTTGTAGAGGAATGCAACATATACAACTGCTCATCTGGGAATGTCTCTCTTATTATTTCGATCTGTATATCCTCGGTCCTTAGTCGTCTCAAGTGATCAGCCACATGGTTTTCGGCACCTTTTTTGTCTTTGATCTCAAGATCGAATTCTTGTAAAAGCAAGATCCACCTAATCAGTCTTGGTTTGGACTCCTTCTTCTTCAAAAGATACCTGAGAGCTGCATGGTTAGTAAAAACAATGACTTTTGTACCAAGTAGATATGACCTGAATTTTTCAAGAGCAAACACCACTGCAAAAAGTTCCTTTTCAGTTGTATGGTAATTGTATTGTGCTCCATCCAACATGCGAGAAGCATAGGCGATAACATGCAAATTCTTCCTAATTCTTTGCCTAAGCACAGCTCCTACCGCATAGTCACTCGCATCACACATTATCTCAAAAGGTTCATCCCAATTTGGTGGTTGGATGATAGGGGCAGATGTGACACGTCTCTTAAGCTCATCATAAGCATCTTTACATGCTTGATCAAACACAAAATCCACTTCTTTGGCTAATAGTTTGCACAAGGGTGTTGTAATCTTCGAGAAATCTTTGATAAAGCGTCGATAAAAACCTGCATGGCCTAGAAAAGAACGAACTTCCCTCACGCATGAGGGGTAAGGCAATGATGAAATAACGTCTATTTTAGCTTTATCAACCTCTAATCCACGTGAAGACACAACATGCCCAAGAACTATTCCTTGTTCTACCATAAAATAACACTTCTCATAGTTTAAGACAAGGTTAGTTTCAATGCACCTTTTCAAGATCAAAGATAAATTTTCTAGACATTTATCAAAAGAATCATCATACACCGTGAAATCATCCATGAAAACCTCAATTATTCTTTCAACATAGTCAGAAAAAATACTCATCATGCATCTTTGAAAAGTTGCAGGTGCATTACAGAGACCAAAGGGCATTCTCCTATATGCATATGTACCAAATGGACATGTAAATGTAGTCTTTTCTTGATCCTCAGGATTAATAACAATCTGATTGTATCCACTATATCCATCAAGAAAGCAATAAAAAGACTTACCTGCTAGGCGTTCAAGCATTTGATCCATGAATGGTAATGGAAAATGATCTTTGCGTGTAGCAAGATTTAGCTTTCTGTAATCAACACACATTCTCCATCCACTCGAGATTCGAGTAGGAATGAGCTCATCATTTTTGTTTTTCACCAACATGATTCCGGTCTTTTTGGGCACCACATGGATTGGCGCGACCCATTTACTGTCAGTGATGGGGTAAATGACTCCTGCATCTAACAGTTTCAAAATTTCAGCTTTCACTACCTCCATCATAGGCGGGTTCAACCTCCTTTGCATTTCCCTTGTTGGTTTTGCGTTTTCCTCCAATAGTATGTGATGCATACACATTGAGGGACTAATGTCCTTGATGTCGGCTAAAGTTCATCCAATGGTCGTCTTGTGATCACACAACAACTTCACAAGTTTTTCCTCTTGCATACTTGTCAAACCTTTTGCTATGATAACGGGAAGTGTATTGTTGTCGCCAATGAATACATACTTCAAATTATCGGGCAAAGGTTTTAATTCTAACTCGGGGGCCTGTAAAATAGATGGCAAAAGCTTTTTATGTGAGAGTACTAAATCAACAAAGACATTACCATGGGGAATGGTTTGCAAAGCTTGTAAGGCTAATATTGATTCGTGCACGTTTTGGGGAACACACACGTGCCTCTCCATCTCTTATATCTTGGTGAAATCATAGCCATAGCTCAAAGCTATGCTTAATCCGTCTTCGCAATCAAAATCACAAACTTGATGCACACATTTATCAATTTGGTCATAGCATGTGATAGAATAAACATTACTAGAAGGATATTTCATTGCATCATGAAAATTGAATTCAATTTTTTCATCTGCTACCTCCATAGATAAGGTATCCTTACCATAATCAATCTTTATGTTGGCAGTTTTCAAGAATGGTCTCCCAAACAATATAGGAGTGCTGGTTGATGAATCACAAGAATCATGTTCCATATCAAGAATATAAAAGTCGCATGGAATGACCAAACTATCAATCTTGACTAGGACATCTTCTATCACACCAAGTGGGTAAACAAAACTACAATACGCAAGTTGTATTACAATGCTAGTTTTATTCAAAGGTTCAAGACTAAGAGAATCATAAACATGTTTAGGCATAACACTAATGGATGCACCTAAATCGCATAAAGCTCTTTTAAAACTAGCATTACAAATAACACATGGGATAGTAAACGCACCTGGGTCTTTTTGTTTCAAAGGCAGATTCTTTTGAACAATGGCAGATACAACTTCACCCAAACTTACCGTTTCATGACCTTTTAGTTTGAAAGCTGTCTTGGTAGTACACAACTCCTTCAAGAATTTTGCATACTTAGGAATTTGCTTGATAGCATCAAGCAAAGGAATGTTGAGTTCCACTTTCTTGAATACCTCTAAAATCTCCTTTTCTTTGTCTTCTTTCTTTGACCTAGAAGAACTCACAGGAAAGGGTGGAATTGTTTTAAAACTGGAATTAATTGAGTGAGAAGTTACCTTTGGAGTGTTGGTCTTTGTTTCAGTTTGTGGAGGAGGAGGATGTTCCTTCTTTGTACTCAATTCAGTTTCTATCTCTTTGTCTTCCTCCATCTCAATTTGTTTCAACTTTTTCTCTTCAAGTTCTTTCCCACTTCACAGCATGATAGCACTAAAATTCTCTTTTGGACTCAATGCTTGGGAGGGCAACTTTCCATTCATTTGTGCTTCTAATTTCCCTACACTTGAAGCTACTTGCCCCATTTGTTTTTCCAAGTTGTGAATACTTGACCTTGTTTCCTGTTGAAAAGACATGAGATTTTGTTGCAAGGTAACAGTATTAGAAGCCAAAGTTTTCATCATCTCATGAAGATCATCATTGGATGATGACCCCATAACATTAGAGTTTGTGAATGGAGTGGGTTGTCTTGCTTGATAATTCTATTGGGGCTGAAATCCATGGGGATGAAATTGTCGACCTTGATTGCCTTGTTGAGGCTGGTTCCCATACCGTAGGTTGGGATGATCTCTCCATCCAGGATTGTATGTGTTGGAAAAGGGATCATATTTACGCTAGGGTTGTCCGTTGAATGTTCCATCAATTGCATGAGCTTGTTCAATGTAGTCTTCTTGCATTGTTGGGCACATATCCGAAGCCTGTCCTTGTAAGGAGCATATGCTACAAACTTTCACCTGGTGCACATTTCCACAAGCCAAAGAACGCACAAGAGAAGTAAGATCATTAACTTTATTTTCAAGGTTAGAAATACTTACCTCATTTACTCATTTGTTGGAGAAGTCTCCACGAGTGCCAAATTGTTTTGAGTTGGCTGCCATGTTGAGATCAATTGGCGTGTAGCCTCGGGTGTCTTATCCACCAATGTGCCTCCACTTGCAGCATCAATGATACTACGGTCAGTAGGCATCAATCCTTCATAGAAATATTGAATGAGCAGTTGATCGGGTATTTGATGATGAGGACATTTAATGCAGAGTTGCTCAAATCTTTCCCAATATTCGGAGAGTGTCTCTCCATGAGATTGCTGAATCCCACATATGTTGGCAACTCGAGATGCCGGGAAATACTTCTCAAGGAAAATCTTCTTCATAGCATTCCAAGTTCCAATAGATCCTGGGAGAATAGAGAAAAGCCATGCCTTTGCTGCCCCCTTTAAAGAGAAAAGGAAAGCTTTCAACTTAACTTGTTCTTCATCAACTCCGTTCGGTTTCATGCCAACACAAACCATATGGAACTCCTTGAGATGAGTATGAGGATCTTCTCCTGCAAGACCATTAAATGTTGGTAGCAAATGTATAAAACCAGATTTGAGCTCAAAGTTTACATTATTGTCAATGTTTATGCACAATGGTTGATTTTCCATGTTAGGAGCAGCAAGCTCCTTGAGTGTTTGTTGTTGTGCAACCGCCATGGTGTTGAGGCAAGCTTCCTTTCTTAACCTGCGTAAAGTGATTTCTATTTCAAGATCAACCTGCACTTGAATTTGATTAGTAGAATGGGTCACAAGCATAAATTGCTAAGAAAACTCAAAAAAAAGTAACCACACAAGAGATTGAAAACAATGCAAATTGCACGAAATTCCTACGGTAGAAAACTAAAATTGCCTAAAAACACTAGAAAACAGCGGAATTTGGCCTCAATAGGGTGGGGCTAGTGATTAATCACAAGTCTTGTTCAGAACATCGTTTCCCAAAAAAAGGTCGATACCTAATTCCACCAAAAACTCTATTTTGAACAGTACCGCTGCCGCAAGTGAACAGTACCGTCGTAAGCAAAAATTTTGTTTCTCTTTTTTTTTGAATCACAGCAAATAAAAATAACAATACAAGCACAAGAATCAATTAAAATTATCTCCCCGGCAACGGCACCAAAATTTGTTGTGATGTCGCGGTCACACAAATTAATTACCCTAGCTTAAAACACACAAGATAGTATAGAGCAAGCAAGGGGTCGATCCCACATGGAAGTTTCAAGTCAGATTTTTATGTTGTACGTTATGTAATTGGGGGGATTTGGTTTGTGATTATCTAAACTATGGCAGCAATTAAACTAGCAAACAAAATCAATTAAAACCGAAACTTGTCAAGAAAACAAACCTTGGTCGCAAGCACACATCCACCAACGGAAATTAGAACCGATCCTTGAAATTTTATCTTTTCTTAACGTTGATTAATTAATGGATCCGCCGTATAACTAATCCTAACCAACAAACAATCAAAGTGTCTGCACTAATGATTCAATTTAATGGTAGCTTTAAGAACTAGATAATTTCATCAAGATTAACATATAAGCTGTCCGCAGCTTGTGTCACTTTGTTCAAATGTTCTCCCTAAGTTCAATAACGTAGTTCCGCCACAATTATCAAACTTAGTTGCTTCACAAGTTCATATATCACAACTCCGGTTTTGATATTAAACTTAGCAATAGATTGTTCACAACAACAACTTAGAGTCCGCTCTAGCAATCACCAACAACAATCATAGGAAATATGCATAGGAAAACAATCATACTCATTCATAACATAAACTGAAAATAAAAGGAAGAATAAATCTCACTGTTCTTGAAATCTGAAGGTTTGTTGTGTCCTTGCAACCAAGAAAAGAGCTTAGCCTTGCATAACTATTGAACAACTACTTCTAAAGAATGAAAAGAGCATGATTTTTGGGTTTGTAGAGGAGAGAATTTGTGTTTATTCTCTGCTGGCTGCTGCCTCCTTCTGCTCTCCCTTTTTTCTGCTGGCTGCTGCCCCTTCTCTCTTTCTTTTTATAGGCTAAGAAACCCTAGTCTCTATTTTACAAAATAGTCCTTCCTTAAGTTGACAGTTACATTTAAGTACTTCAATAACTATTTTTTCTAAAAAGGAGAAATAGCCTTGCATGAAATCTTCAAACTCTGACTTAGAGGAGCTAAATTGCTGATATAAAAACTTGGATGTCGGTTTAGATGCTTCGGAATGTAATTTGGACTTGTTTCTTCACGAAACCTGTTTGCTGGCAGAATTCAGTTGTCATCTTTGGAAAATCATATCTCCCTCATATGACATCTTTTTTAGCTGACATTTGGAGCATGGATAGGTCTTTGAATTAGGAATCCTAGACAATTGAATTTGCATCAATTGGACTTCTGTAGCTCCAGATATTAAATTTTGAATGGCCAAAGGTCAACACTGGTAGAATGCGAGATTTGACTTTGCAGGATGTGATTTCCATGATGTTTCTCTTTTTATTTTTCTTGCATTACATTTCCAGAAAGGTATGGATGTTAGCTTTTTAGTGCCACTAGAATCACTTCATTTCGATCTCTAGAACTCACGCTCTGCACAATACATCGACTGAACATCAAATCTGCCAATTACCTCCAATTTACTCCTTTTTGCATCTTTCATCCAAAAGTACCTTTAAAACATAAAACAAAGAATATCAAGACATTTTATATATAAAACATGGAAAAAACATTAGGTAGATGTGGGTGAAACTATCGAATAATATAGTTACATCAGGTTGTATGAGTGTTACAAAGGATCTACCATTTTATATTATTGAATGTAATTGTGATTGTATTACGAAGGATCTATCGTTGTATTATATTGAATGAAATTGTTACGAATGGTTGTATGAGTATTACAAAAGATCTACCGTTGTATTATATTGAATGTTAATTATCATGAATGGTTGTATGAGTATTACAAAAGATCTATTTTTGTATTGTATTGAACATTAACTATCATGAATGGTTAGATGAGTAATACGAAGGGTACTGTTATGTTATACCGAATGCTAAACTGTTATGGAATGTTTGTTTGTGTATTACAAAGGATCTATTATCGTGTTACTGATTGTTAAATTATTACGGAATGCTTGTACGAGTGAAGGGTCTGCCATTATGTTGCAATGAATGTCAAATTGTTATGAATCATTTGAATGACCAAATCAAGGGATATTACCATGTTATAGTGATTTCACAAACCACCTCTAGAATGTTTGATTGGTTGACAATTAGCTTCGGCTAATGGCATCCTAAGCGGATGATCGAGATGAGCAAATGGTTAGCTATGGCTAATGGCACCCTAAGTGGATGACCAGGATGAATAAATGATTAGCTTCGGTAAATGAAATCTTAAATGGATAATCAGGATGAATAAATGACTAGCTTCGGCTAATAACATCCTAAGTGGATGACTGGGATGAACATATGATTAGCTGCGGCTAATAGCACCCTAAGTGGATGACCAGGATGAATAAATGATTAGCTTCAGTATATGACATCTTAAATGGATAATCGGGATGAATAAATGACTAGCTTTGGCTAATAACATCCTAAGTGGATGACTGGGATGAACAAATGATTAGCTACGGCTAAAGGCACCCTAAGTGGATGACCAGGATGAATAAATGATTAGCTTCGGTAAATTTCATTATTGCAATGTCGCAGTCGCACAAATTAATTACCCTAGCTTAAAACACAACACACAAGATAATATAGAGCAAGCAGGGGGTCAATCCCACAAGGAAGGTTTAAGCCAGATTTTTATGCTAGATGATATGCAATTTAAGGGAGGGTTTGAATGTTATTTAGGCTAAAGTAAAAGAAAACAAAAAACTATCAAACAAAATTAAATAAAATCAGAAAATTATCAAGAGAACAAACCTTAGTCGCAAGTAAACATCCACCTACAGAAATCAGAACTGATCATGGAAACGAGACATCAATTTATATTCTAAAATATTTATCTCATCTTAACATTGGTTAGTCAATGGATCTGCTGTATAACTAACCCTAACCATCAAACAACCATAGTGTCCGCACTAGTAATTTAATTCAATGGCAGCCTTAAGAACTAGATAAATTGATTAACCAAGAAAACATAACTGTCCGCAATCTATGTTTGATTTGATTGAATGTTCTCCCTAAGATTAATAACGTAGATCTACCATAATTATTAAACTCAGTTGCTTCATGATTAGTACTTAAAAGTGCATTTTTATCAAGGTTTTATATTATCATTTTGCATTTAAAGTATTAATAACTCCTTAACTAGAGCATGTTTTATGATAACATGTCTAATAATATAAGATACCTTTAATTTATGATAAATGTTCATCTTAAATACAGGCCTATCACATAAATCAAAGAATTGATTGATGAGTTTAACTACTGAAATTGAGAAGACAAAGAGAGGGCTAAGCTTAAAAAAGAAGATGTTGGTTCAGTCCAAACTGGAATACCATTCGGTTATTGGATCATAACTAGAGCTGTAGAACTTGGATTTAGGTCTGGTTTATATGTATGGAAAGCTAAGACATAGGCCTAAAACTTTCATGGGAGTCCGAGATTTAAAAATGCCATTTTTGAGTTCAAATGGTAGCAACAACGGAAAAGTCAAAATCTATCCTGCAGCCCAAACACTGTTCAGCCCATATCTCGAGTTCTAGAAGTCAAAATGCACCAATTATTATTTTGTTTGAAAGCTAAGATAATTTCTGAGAACTTTCATGAAGACTATCTGTTCAAATTCTGATGTTAGCAATGACGTTTTCTATAGATAAGAAGATAAAAAGTGTTACCAAGTCAAGAAGTGGCCACCCACTCAACAATTAGTCATCAAATCAATAGTTTCAAATTTTGGCTTATAAAAGAAGGCATTTACCATGCATTTAGGTATCTTGGTTTTCAGATCAAGATCATGTACTTGCTCTCTCTCTTTATATTTTTGTAATGCTTATGTTTTGTTTATATTAATCTTTTGTTTATACTTTTCATTTCCTTTCCTTTAGTTAGTTAACTTATATCTTATTTATGTTTTTATCTTGTTTATTTATGTTTCTCTCTTTCATTATGTTTAGCTAAGTTTATTATGTCAAGGTGAAAAGGTTACATTAATTGTAAATCCCGAGAAAATTAAGACTAGATTAAATTAAAGAAAATAAACTAAACTAAAAAAAGTGGGGGCAAAACGAATACACTTAAAGAAAATGGAGCCTAAATGCAAATAAGAATAATTATAGAGCATAAATACAATTCTTTTACCAAAAACAAATATGCAATTATCATGAAGAAAGAAAAGGGGGAGTTTTGGTATCTATTTTTACAGATCAAGAGAGAAACACCAAATTTCAAGAACCCTTCCAAGATTAAGGGTTATAGATAAAATAAACACTGGTGGGCAAGGGATTAACAAGAAAAAAATTAAACAAGAAGAGGAGAGGGGAGGGCCGGCTGTCATTAGAAAGAAAAGGAGGGATCGAGACCTTGATTCGTACCGGGTAAGATATTCTAAACATGGTATTATGAGTTGTTTTAAAGTCGATTATGAATTCATGCCCAGATGTTAAATGATAGATTTGAGTTCCATAATTCCAGATATAGTTAAAAATATGAGGAGAGGTCAGACAGTAACAGTTCAAAAACAAGACAGTAACAGTTGGACAGTAATAGTCCAAGTGTTTGTTATGAGCAATTTTGACTATCTTAAAGGCAGAACTGGGTTCTTCTTAATTCATAGAACTTGTAGCCTCATGTCTTAGCTTTCGAACGAGACTAATCTCACTTGAATCGGAGTTCTATAACTCTAGATATAGTTAAAAATTTAAGGAGATGTCAGACAGTAACAATTTAAAAACGAGACAGTAACAGTTGGACAGTAACAATTCAAGTGTTTGTTGATAAGCAATTTTGACTATTTTAGAGGCAGAACTGGGTTCTTCCTAATCATAGAACTTGTAGCCTCATGTCTTAGCTTTCCAACGAGACTGATCTTGCTTGAATCGGAGTTCTATAACTCCAAATATAGTTAAACATTTGAGGAGAGGTTAGACAGTAACAGTTCAAAAACGAGACAGTAACAATCCAAATATAAAGAAAGGAATGATAACTGGGGTTGGACAAAGAACGACAATATTAATGGGTGAAATGAGAAAAACATAAAATATTAAGAAATGATTAAAAGAAAGACTAATTGGTTGTTGATATGGTTATTATAAAACATATCCTTGAGTGAGGAAAATTTATGAGATAAACTTGTGATTTGCAGGAGGGACCACAAGCATGGTGGAACAGCAGCAGCAGGGGAGCACGAGTAGAGCTTCTATTGCAGGTAGGTGAATCGCATCTATACCTTCTAGTTAAATTCCATGATTTAATATATATTACGAATATGAAATGTGAATTTCTGAATGTATGTTTATTCAAGGGGAAAGGTTGTTGTGTGAATTACTAAGTGATGAAACTATCACTGACAAAGGAAACATGAGAAGTGTGACTTGAGGCGTAAACTAGCATATATATAGTGTTTGTTAGGATCCTAGGTAAGTGGATCGCCATGTTTGGACTAACATACATTTAGTGTAATGGGATCATCGCGTATTGGCTAGCATACATTTAGTGTATGTTAGGATCCCAAGTAAGGGATCACCATGTATTGGCTAGCATATATTTATTGTATGTTAGGATCCCAGGTAAAGGTATCACCTTGCATTGACTCCTACGGGGTGATGCTGATGATACCGGTGAAATTGGTATCAGTAATGTATTAAACAAAAATAATCATGTTTGATCTTATAAAGTCTTGAAATGGAGGTTAATAGTGGTAGAGGGCACGATTACTAATAGTTGAATAAGGAAGAGATTCTAATGAAAATCAGAAGGGAGCAGTGAACAAAATATGAATGCATGTTACCTGTTGATATTGTTAGATTTTCATGTTGTTGTATTTATGTGATATTCACCTTTCAATAATATGTATTTTGTTTCAGGATCATCGTATGCACGATAGGAGTAGATCCTAGCTTATGTTCCCTTTTTATAATTTAGGTTCTAAGGGGTACACCCTTGTATTTTGTAAACATAAAAATGTTTGTGTAACTTAATCTGTATAATTAATGTTTAAAATTGTTTGAATGAACTTAACTCTGTAGTTCATATAACCATATTTCATGTCTATGTATTTATATTTTTTATCCATCCATAATGATATTTTGTTATATAATGTATATTATAAATATTGTGGTTGATAGGTGTGAGAATATTTGTGGAAATTGAAACCCAGGCTGATTGGGTTGGGATTTAAGTTATGAGATGCGAGTTTTTAGAAGTGTAAGCAGGTTACATGTCGATAACTTGGGACCTCCCGGTTTAGGGGGGACTCCATCAAAATTTCGATAGATTTTAATACGAAAACCATGAGTGTGTGTGTGTATATATATATATATATATTAATTACTCTGTTTTTCGGTGGACATGAGATTGTTGTTTTTTATCCCGGAATGGGGGATGTTATACTAATGGTGTAAGAATAAGTATAGTATAAACTCAACATGGACTCTAATGTTTGATACTAACATGTTTTGTATTTGTTATCTTATTCACTTTTAATACTTTGCTTGTTAAATGGTTAATCTAGATTTATGTTTTGTATTTGTTATCTTATTCACTTTTAATACTTTGCTTGTTAAATGGTTAATCTAGATTTATGTTGTATAACTCTTAGTACAACAAATACTTGACACTTTTATAGCCCAACCATATGGTATAACTGACACCTGTGCTATGAAAGGTACTTGATTTGTTGTTAACATAAGTTATAATCATGAATACCTGACAACATTTACAAGTATTAACATTATTCGAAAAAGATAACTAATATAATCATGTTAACAATTTATAATCCAATTGGAACCTCCTTTGTGTCTGGTTTCTAGTTGAGTAATAAAAAGAGTTTATATTATACTTATTTGAAATATCATTAGTGAATCCTCTAACCTTGATAATTGTTTTATATTTGTTTAAATCCTTACATCAATATCACATCTCAAAGCTCTCTTCAACTCCTTTTCTGTTATTGTCTATTTCTTTATTTGTAGTTTACACAGTTAACCTCCCTGTGGTTCGACCCCGGTCTTGCCAGGTTATTTATTACTTCGACATTTCTACACTTGGGAGAAGACATCAACTCTTTGGTCGTGTCACTTCACAAGTTCATATACCACAACTCCGGTTTTGATATCAAACTTAGCAATAGATTGTCTATAATAATAACTTAAAGTCTGCTCAACAATTAAAATAAACCATCATAGGAAAAATAAGCATAGGAGGGCAAACATATTTATCATATAAACTGAAAAGAAAAGGTAAAATAGATCTCACAGTTCTTAAAATCCGAAGGTTTTCGTGTCCTTGCAACAAAAAAAAAGTTTAGCCTTGCATGTTTATTGAACAACTAATTAAAAATGAGGAATGCATGATTTCGGGTTTCTTAGAGGAAGGGGGTCTCTTTCTCTTCTTGGCTGTCTACCCCCTTCTCTTCTCTCATTTTTTTTATATCCTAGGAA
Organism: Populus nigra; assembly: GCF_951802175.1. Taxonomy (NCBI): domain Eukaryota; kingdom Viridiplantae; phylum Streptophyta; class Magnoliopsida; order Malpighiales; family Salicaceae; genus Populus; species Populus nigra. The sequence continues at coordinate 8,776,677 of NC_084862.1, read as the reverse complement.
ACCCTAATCTCTATTTTACAAAATAGTCCTCCATTGAGTAGAAGTTTACATTTATGTACTTCAATAACTATTTTCCTAAAAAAAGAGAAATAGCCTTGCATGAAATCTCAAGCTTTGACTTAGAGGAGCTAAATTGCTGAAATAAAAACTTGGATATTGGTTTAGATGATTCGGAACATAATTTGGACTCGTTTCTTCACGAAACCTGTTTGCTTGTAGAATTCAGTTGGCATCTTTGCAAAATCATATCTCCTTCATATGACATCATTTTTGCCTGAAATATGGAGCGTTGATAGTTCTTTGAATCAGGAATCCATAAAAAATAAGTTTGTATCAATTGGACTTCTGTAGCTCCAAATATTCAAGTCGGAATGGCCGAAGGTCAACATTGGCAGGTTGGGAGATTTGACTTTGAAGGCTAGGATTTCCATGCTCTTCCTTATTTTATTTTCTTGCCTTAGATGTCCAGAAAGGTATAGATGTTAGCTTTTTGATGCCACTGGAATCATTTCATTTCGACCTCTAGAGCTCACGTTCTGTACAAAACATCAACTGAAGGTCAAATCTGTCAATCACCTTCAATTTACTCTTTTTTGCATCTTTCATCTAGAAGTACCTGCAAAACATAAAACAAAGAATATCAAGGCATTTTATATATAAAACACAGGCAAAACACTAGTTAAATGTGGGTGAAACTAGTGGGTGAAACTATCGAATAATATGGTTGCATCAAATACCCTCACACTTAGCTCTTGCTCGTCCTCGAGAAAGGATAGGTAAAATCAAATTAAAATTAAATTAAATCAAATCACTATGACTAATCTACTAATCTCCCATCAATATCCAATAATATATGCATTATAATTAAGAATACAATTGAGAATGATAAAGAGTATAAATTTTCATGAATTTATTTATATGTAAACTTCAAAACTCAATTAATCATCGGGATTTAAATGAAATCTATGTCATGCCAAAGTGATAGGTCCTCTCATTGATATACAATCCAACACTCACGTGTTTAGGGCTTATGTATTTAAATCTCTCAAATTTAGTCAATGAATATGTTCTACCATAAGCTTGTTCTTCAATCTCATCTCCATTACTAACATATTACAAGCAATGCATGAATCAAAAGGTCTTATTTTCTTATTGTAATGAGGCTAAGGTTAAGATGAGGTAAAAGAGAGTAAAAGAAAAGGTTCAAACCAAAAAAAGTAGAGCATTCTGAAAAATGATATTTCAAACAAGATATTCCATTAAAGCACATAAATTTTCCATCTTTAATCACCAATGCTTAACTTCTTTTGATTTGAAGCTCTTTCAACATAAAATCTTAAGAACATAAAGGAACACTTTTTTTTTCTTTTCTTTTTCTTTTTTTTTTGTTTTTCATGTTTTTTCACCTTTGGCAACTTTGCCCATCTTTTCATCAAACATCACTTCTTCTTTCTTTTCACATAATTTCCAACCATAATTCCATGAGATATCACAAGTATATGCTCTACTAATCCTTGGCCAGGGGAAAAGGAAAACATATAAAAAGTTAAGGCTTATACATGGGTAAAGCAAAGCAAAGATAAACAAGCTCAAAAGGGGCTCACTAAGGATAATATGCTTTAGGTTGGCTTTTTGGCTCAAGTGGTTAAAATTCCTAATGCCTTTATCATCTTCATATATATATGTAATGCGAATGTAATCTCAACAAGATATGAAGCAAATTTTAGAGAAACATATCATTGAAAGAAAGCACAAACAAAGAATATAATGTTGAAGGCTTAAAAGCTTGCATTTGTATAACACTATAAAGTCAACATGACATATTCTCAAAATTAATCCCTAAACCAATTAAATCTTAAAACTTGCATGAACACTCTTTCATTCGATTTATATCTTCATGTATCTCAATTAATTCTCATACATAATACTTATACTCTCATAAACCAATAGGAGTTGAAAAAGATCAAATGATTTTTTTTGACGCAACAAAGAAAACCAAAATTCTCTCAATACACCCACACTTTAAACACAACATTTTCCTCAATGTTGAAATAAAAGAAAAGGAATATAAGAGAATGACAAAAATAAAGTAAAATGCGAAAAATAAAAGATAAGGGAAAAAGAAAGCAAGTCTGATTTTTTTTTGTGCTAGATTGCCTCCCAATAAGCACTTTTGTTTTATGTCATTAGCTCAACATGTGGCATGCTCATTCTTCATAGATTAATTCAGCTAACTCTACAAAAACGGTGAGTTCTGTCATCCAACCTTCATATAAAGGTTTCAAGCGATGCCCATTGACATTGAGCACTTAGTTTGTTTCTAAACTTGTAATTTCAACTGCACCATAAGAAAAAATATTAGAAACAACAAAGGGTCCAATCCAACGAGAGCGCAACTTTCTAGGAAAAAGTTTCAAACGTGAATGATAAAGAAGGACTTTGTCTCCAACATTAAACTCTTTTCTTGTAATCATTCGGTTATGGAGACTCTTGGTCTTTTCTTTGTAAATCCTTGCATCATAAGCATCATTTCAAATCTCTTCCAACTCTTGCAATTGCAACTTTCTTGCAATCCCAGCAGCATCATAATCCATGTTACATTCTTTAATGACCCAAAAAGCTTTGTGTTCAAGCTCCATAGGTAGATGACATGCTTTCCCGTAAATCATCCTATAAGGTGACATTCCTATAGGTGATTTGTAAGTAGTCTGATAAGCTCAAAGTGCATCACCAAGTCATAGACTCCAATCTCGCCGGTTCGGTTGCACTATCTTCTATAAAATGGACCTGATTTCTTGATTTGAAATTTCAGCTTGGCCATTCGTTTGAGGATGGTATGTTGTGGAAGTCCGATGAGTCACATGATATTTGAGTAACAATGCTTCCATTGAATGATTGCAAAAATGAGTGCCACGATCACTAATGATAGCTTTAGGGATTCCAAACCTATCAAATAAATGAGTCCTGACAAAATCTAAAACAACCTTAGCATTGTTAGTTCGTCTGGCTTTCACCTTAGTCCATTTGGACATATAATCAACAACAAGAAAGATATAAAGATTGCTAAAAGAAGAAGGAAATGGACCTATAAAATCAATACCCCAAACATAAAAATTTTACTTACAAGAATATTCGATAAAGACATTTGATTCTTATGAGTGACATTACCTGTTCTTTGGCATTTTCACATGATTTGCAAAAATGATATGCATTCTTAAAAATAGAAGGCCAATAAACCACTTTCAAGTACCTTGTGAGTCGTTCTTTTTGCTCCAAAATGCCCACCACAAGAATGAGAATGACAAAAAGTGAGAATGGAATGAAATTCGTCTTATGCTACACATCTCCTAACTATTTGATCCACATAAAATTTCCACAGATAAGGAGTATCCCAAAAATAATATTTAGCATCAGCTCGAAACTTGTCTTTTTAGGATGTAGACAAACCTAGAGGGAATTCTTTGGTGACTAAATAGTTCACCAAATCAGCATACCATGGTCTTGTAAAGGAATGTAACACATATAATTGCTCATCGGGGAATGTCTCTCGTATTGTTTCGGTTTGTATATCCTCAGTCCTCAGTCGACTCAAGTGATCAGTTACATGGTTTTCAACACATTTTTTATCTTTGATCTCAAGATCAAATTCTTGTAAAACGAAGATCCACCTAATCAATCTTGGTTTGAACTCCTTTTTCTTCAAAAGATACCTTAAAGTTGCATGGTCAGTAAAAACAATGACTTTTGTACCAAGTAGATATGACTTGAATTTTTCAAGAGTAAACACCACTGTAAAAAGTTCATTTCCAGTTTTATGGTAATTACATTGCGCTCCGTCCAACATGCGAGAAGCATAGGCGATAACATGCAAAATCTTCCCTATTCTTTCCCTACTGCATAGTCACTCGCATCACACATTATCTGGGTCATCCCAATTTGGTGGTTGGATTATAAGGGCAGATGTGACACGCCTCTTAAGCTCATCATAGGCATCTTTACATGCTTGATCAAACATAAAATCTACTTCTTTGGCTAATAGTTTGCAGAAGGGTGTTGTAATCTTCGAGAAATCTTTGATAAAGTGTCGATAGAAACCTGTATGGCCAAGAAAAGAACGAACTTCCCTCAAGCAGAAGGGGCAAGGCAATGATCAAATAACGTCTATCTTAGCTTTATCAACCTTTAATCCACGTAAAGACACAACATGCCCAAGAACTATTCCTTGTTCTACCATAAAATAACACTTTTCATAGTTCAAGACAAGGTTAGTTTAATGCACCTTTTCAAGATCAAAGATAAATTTTTTAGACATTTATCAAAAGAATTACCACATACTGTGAAATCATTGATGAAAACCTCAATTATTCTTTCAACATAGTTAGAAAAAATACTCATCATGCATCTTTGAAAAGTTGCAGGTGCATTATAGAGACTAAAGGGCATTCTCCTATATGCATATGTACCAAATAGACATGTAAATGTAGTCTTTTCTTGATCCTCAAGATTAAGAACAATCTGATTGTATCCACTATATCCATCAAGAAAGCAAGAAAAAGACTTACCTACTAGGCGTTCAAGGATTTGATCCATGAATGGTAATGGGAAATGATCTTTGCGTGTAGCAAGATTTAGCTTTATGTAATTAACACGCATTCTCCATCCACTCAAGATGTAAGTAGGAATGAGCTCATCATTTTTGTTTTTCACCAACATGATTCCGGTCTTTTTCGGCACCACATGGATTGGCGCCACCCATTTACTGTCCGTGATGGGATAAATGACTCCTATATCTATTAATTTCAAAATTTCAGCTTTCACTACCTTCATCATAGATGGGTTCAACCTCCTTTACATTTTCCTTGTTGATTTCGCATTGTCCTCCAATAGTATGTGAAGCATACACATTAAGGGACTAAGGCTCTTAATGTCAACTAAAGTTCATCCAATGGTCGTCTTGTGATCACACACCAACTTCACAAGTTTTTCCTCTTGCGCACTTGTCAAACCTTTTGTTATGATAATGGGAAGTGTATTGTTGTCGCCAATGAATACATACTTCAAATTATCGGGCAAAGGTTTCAATTCTAACTCGGGGGCCTGTAAAATAGATGGCAAAAGCTTTTTATGTGAAAGTACTAAATCAACAAAGACATTACCATAGGGAACAATTTGCAAAGCTTGCAAAGCCAATGCTGATTCATGCATGTTTTGGGGAACACATATGTGCCTCTCCATCTCTTTTATCTCTGTAAAATCATAGTCATAGCTCAAAGCTATGCTTAATCCATCCTCACAATCAAAATTAAAAACTTGTTGCATACACTTATCAACTTGGTCATAACATGTGATAGAATAAACATTGCTATAAGGATATTTCATTGCATCATGAAAATTAAATTCAATCTTTTCATCTCCTACTTCCATAGACAAAGTATCCTTACCACAACAATCTTTATATTGGTAGTTTTCAAGAATGGTCTCCCAAACAATATAGGAGTGTTGTTTGATGTATCACAAGAATGATGTTCCATATCAAGAATATAAGAGTCGCATGGAATGACCAAACTATCAATCTTGACAAGGACATATTGTATCACACCAAGTGGGTAAACAAAACTACGATCCGCAAGTTGTATTACTATGCTAGTTTTATTCAAAGGCTCCAGAATAAGAGAATCATAAACATGTTTAGGCACAACACTAATGAATGCACCTAAATCGTACAAGGCCCTTTTGAAACTAGCATTACCAATAACACATAGGATAGTAAACGCACCTGGGTCTTTTTACTTCAAAGGCATATTCTTTTGAACAATAGTAGATACAACTTCACCCACACTTACCATTTCATGACCTTTCAGTTTGAAAGCTCTCTTGGTAGTACACAACTCCAAAAATTTGGCATACTTGAGAATTTGCTTGATAGCATCAAGCAAATGAATGTTGAGTTCTACTTTCTTGAAAACCTCTAAAATCTCTTTTTCTTTGTCCTCTTTCTTTGACCTAGAAGAACTCACAAGAAAGGGTATAATTGTTTTAAAACTAGAATTCATTGAGTGAGGAATTATCTTTAGAGTGTTGGTCGTTGTTTTAGTTTGTAGAGGAAGAGGATGTTCCTTCTTCCTCCATCTTAATTTGTTTGGACCTTTGCTCTTCAAGTTCTTTCCCACTTCGCAGCATGATTGCACTAACATTCTCTTTTGGATTCAATGCTTGGGAGGGCACTTTTCCATTCATTTGTGCTTTCAATTTCCCTACACTTTAAGCTATTTGCCCCATTTGCTTCTCCAAGTTATGAATACTTGACCTTGTTTCCTATTGAAAAGACATAACATTTTATTGCAAGGTCACAGTGTTAGAAGCCAAAATTTTCATCATCTCATGAAGATCATCACTAGATAACGACCCCATAACATTAGAGTTTGTGAATGGAGGGGGTTGTCTCTTTCGATAATTCTGTTGGGATTGAAATCCATAGGGATGGAACTGTCGGCCTTGATTGCCTTGTTGAGGTGGGTTCCCATAGTGTAAATTGGGATGATCTCTTTATTCAGGATTATACGTGTTGGAAAAGGTATCATATTTATGCTTGGGCTGTCCGTTGAATCCTCCATCAACTGCATGAGCCTGTTCAATATAATATTCTTGCATTGTTGGGCACATATATGAGGTATGTCTTTGTAAGGAGCATATGCTACAAACTTTCACCTATTGTTCATTTCCACAAGCCAAAGAACGCATAAGACAAGTAAGATCCTTAACTTTATTTTCAAGGTTAGAAATACTTACCTCATTTACTCGTTTGTTTGAGAAATCTCTAAGGGTGCCAGACTGTTTTGAGTTGTTGCCATGTTTGAGATCAATTGGCGTGCAACCTCGGGTATCTTATCTACCAATGCCCCTCCACTTGCAGCATCAATGATACTACGGTCAGTAGGCATCAATCCTTCATAGAAATATTGAATGAGTAGCTAATCGGGTATTTGATAATGAGGGCATTGAATGCACAATTGCTCAAATCTTTCCCAATACTCGGAGAGTGTCTCGCTATGAGATTGCAAATCCCACATATTTCTTTCCTTATATTGGCAACTTGAGATGCTGGGAAATACTTCTCAAGGAAAATCTTCTTCATGGCATTCCACGTTCCAATGAAACCTGGGAGAATAGAGAAAAACCACGCCTTTGCTGCCCCTTTTAAAGAGAAAGGGAAAGCTTTCAACTTAAACTGTTCTTCGTCAACTCCATCCAGTTTCATGCCAACACAAACCATATTGAACTCCTTGAGATGAGTATAAGGATCTTCTCCTGAAAGACCATTGAATGTTGGTGGCAAATGTATAAAACCAGATTTGAGCTTAAAGTTTACATTATTATCGATGTTTATGCATAATGGTTGATTTTCCACGTTAGGAGCAGCAAGCTCCTTGAGAGTTTGTTATCGTGCAATAGCCATGGTGTTGACGCGAGCTTCCTTTCGTAACCTGCAGAAAGTGTTTTCTATTTCGAGATCCACTTGCACTTGACTTTGGTTAGTAGAACGGGTTACAAGCATAAATCATCAAGGAAACTCAAAAGAAACCAACCACACAAGAGATCGAAAACAATGCAAATTGTATGAAAATCCTATGCTAGAAAACTAAAACTACCTAAAAACCCTTGAAAACAACGGAATTTGGCCTCAATAGGGTGGGGCTACTGGTGCACCACTAGTCCTATTCAAAACGTCGTTTCTCTTTAGGAAACAAAAGGCCAATACCTAATTCCACTAGAAAATCTGTTTTGAATAGTATAACTACAGTAAATGAATAGTACCGCAGCAAGCAAAAATTATCTTTCTTTTTTTTTCAGAAAAATAAATAACAATCATGGCAAATAAAAATAACCGCACAAGAATCAACTAAAATTACTTCAAGGCGCCAAAATTTATTGCGATGATCTGGTCACACAAATTAATTACCCTAGCTTAAAACACAACACACAAGATAGTATAGAGCAAGCAAGGGGTCGATCCCACGAAGAAGGTTTAAGTCTGATTTTTATGCTAGATGATATGCAATTTGGGGGGGGGGGGGTTAGATGTTATTTAAGCTAAAGCAAAAGAAAATAGAAAACTATCAAGCGAAATTAAATAAAATCAGAAAATTATCAAGAGAACAAACCTTTGTCGCAAGTAAAAATCCACCTACAGAAATCAAAACTGATCATGTAAACGAGACATCAATTTATATTCTGAATATTTTGGTTAGTCAACGGATCCGCTGTATAACTAACCCTAACCATCAAATAACCACAGTGTCTGCACTAGTAATTTAATTCAATGGTAGCCTTAAGAACTAGATAAATTGATTAATCAAGAAAATATAATTGTCCGCAATCATATTAATAACGTAGATCCACCACAATTATTAAACTCAGTTGCTTCACAAGTTCATATACCACAACTCCGGTTTTGATATCAAACTTAGCAATAGATTGTCTACAATAATGACTTAGAGTCCGCTTTAGCAATTACAATAAACAATCATAGAAAAAATAAGCATAGGAGAACAAACATATTCATCATATAAACTAAAAAGAAAAGGTAAAATAGATCTCATAGTTCATAAAATCCGAAGGTTTCCGTGTCCTCGCAAACAAGAAAAAGAGTTTAACCTTGCATGTTTGTTGAACAACTAATCAAAGAGGAATGCATGATTTCAGGTTTGTGGAGGAGAAGGGGGCATTTTTATCTTCTTGGTTTGCTGCCCCCCTTCTCTTCTCTCATTCTTTTTATATCCTAGGAAACCCTAGTCTCTATTTTACAAAATAGCCCTCCCTTAAGTAGACAGTTTACATTTAAGTACTTCAATAACTATTTTCCTAAAAAAGAAGAAATAGCTTTGCATGAAATCTTCAAGTTTTGACTTAGAGGAGCTAAATTGCATAAATAAAAACTTGGATGTCGGTTTAGATGCTTCAAAATGTAATTTGGACTCGTTTCTTCACAAAACCTGTTTGTTGGTAGAATTCAGTTGTCATCTTTGAAAACTCATATATCCCTCATATGACATATTTTTTGGTTGACATTTGGAGCGTTGATAGGTATTTGAGTCAGGAATCTAAAACAATTGAGTTTGCATCCATTGGACTTCTGTAGCTTTAAATATTCAAGTCGGAATGGCCAAAGGTCAACACTAGCAGATTGCGAGATTTGACTTTGAAGGCTGGGATTTCCGTGCTCTTCCTTATTTTATTTTCTTGCTTTAGATTTCCAAAAAGGTATGGATGTTAGTTTTTTAATGTCACTAGAATCACTTCATTTCGACCTCTAGAGCTCACGCTTTGCACAAAACATTGACTGAAGGTCAAATCTGCCAATTACCTTCAATTTACTCCTTTTTGCATCTTTCATCCAAAAGTGCCTTCAAAACATAAAACAAAGAATATCAAGGCATTTTATATATAAAACGTAGGCAAAACACTAGTTAAATGTGGGTGAAACTATCGAATAATATGATTACATCAGACATCTTAAATGGATAATCCGGATGAATAAATGACTAGCTTCGGCTAATAGCATCCTGAGTGGATGAGCAAGATGAACAAATGATTAGTTATCGCTAACAACATCCTAAGTGGATGTCCAAGATGAGTAAATGACTAGCTTCGGCGAATAGCATCCTAAATGGATGACCAGGATGAATAAACGATTGGCTTTGGCTAATGGCAACCTAAGAGGATAGTCGGATTTGAGTGTTATGAGTTAGTTTTCAGAACTAATGCATTCATGTATACTACATTTTGTATATACTAAGGATATGAAAGAACTATGATTGTTATGCTTTAAACAAAGAATAACATTAGTTTGGCTAATGGTATTTGAGATGAATGATCGGGTTTAAGTATTGTAATTAGCCTTTGTAATTAACAAATTATTAATGGAGGTATTTATATAACTAAGGAGAAATGAAAGAATTATGCTCTTTTGGTCCATGAATGAAATGTAAAGTTAATATTGCTTTATTATGTTCTCTTAAATTGCCTAGAATTCTTGAAATTACCTTGTGTTGCAACAGGGACATCATACCAACATAATGTGTAAGGAAATTTGTTTCATGGCTCAAACATTTTGAAAAGAACTATATATTCGCATGTTATGGGTGATATGAGTTCTGCATGAACGGACGTGTTAATCACTTAATTAGTCATTCGACCCCTTTTATAAAGACTAGTAATGAAAAATTGAAATGGAACATGAATATGAATGTACAAAAAAGTTGATATGATGTGTATGAATATACATATGAGGTATTCATCTAATAAGGATGTCATGTTGTGAAATTACATAAGGTTAGGATAACGAAAGTACTAGTTGCGTAACATGTTGTTCGACACTCTTGTATGAACTCATGATAATAATGAGAATAGAACAAGAATGTGAATTTATGAGTATGTCGATATGATGTAATGTAAACCTACGAGTATGGAAATATAATATTATGGGCACGTGTATTGAGAATTCGTTATATAGGAATGTTGATTTATGTTATCCTACATAAATTGTGTCTTGTTAATGAACAGAATGCAATGATAAATCTGAAGAATGATATAGTGAAAAACATCCAGAAACTGAATGATTAAAAACAAATTCCAGCGATTTTGGTAGTGAAAAAAGTTGGGTCAAATGAAAGTGTTGATGAGAAGACAATGTGTGCCTAACCATTATTATAACGATTTGTATATGAAATTGTAGGGTTTGAATCAGGGTTCTAGGTCTATGGATGAGTATTTCAAGAAATGGAGATCATAATGATTCGGGCCAATGTGATTAAGGATAGGGCAGCTACTGTGGCTAGATTTCTAAATGGGCTGAATAAATTGTCTTGTTAATGAACAAAATGCAATGATAAATCTGAAGAATGATATAGTGAAAAACATCTAAAAACTGAATGATTAAAAAAAATTCCAGCGATTTTGGCAGTGAAAAAAGTCGGGTCAAATGAAAGTGTTGATGAGAAGACGATACGTGCCTAACCATTATTATAGCGATTTGTATATGAAATTGTAGGATTTGAATCAGGGTTCTAGGTCTATGGATAAGTATTTCAAGAAATGGAGATCATAATGTTCGGGCCAATGTGATTGAGGATAAGGAAGCTACTGTGGCTAGATTTCTAAATGGGCTAAATAGAAAAATTATAAATGTTGTAGAATTACAACATTATATGGAATTGGAGGACATGGTCCATATAGCAATGAAGGTGGAGAGGTAAATAAAGAGAAGGGGCATTACACATTTTTAGACCAATTTGGCTTCATCTTCCTTAACATGGAGGCCGAATTTGAAGATAAAAGGGGTTGTCCAGCCTAAGTGTTATGCAAAGGCCGAACCACCTAAGGCCAAAAGGGATGCTCATACGGATGGAAAAGGTAAATCTAAATTTCAACCTACTTGTGATAGAGATATTAAATGTTTTAAGTGTTTAGGGAAGGAGCACATTGCATCCTAGTGTCCAAACTGAAGAGTTATGCTTACAAAAGATAATAGGGAGGTTGAATCTGAAAGTGACAAATCTAAAAGTGAAGAGATGCCACCTTTGATGCATTATAGTGATGAGGAGATTGCATATCCTATTGAGGGGAGGCCTTTGTTATAAGGCGTGTGCTGAACATGCAAATCAAAGAAAATGATGTAAATCATCAATGGGAAAACATATTTCACACTCGATGTCACATCCAAAACAAGGTATGTAGCATGATAATCAATGGAGGTAGTTGTGCTAATGTAACTAGTGATACTATTGTGAAGAAATTGAATCTAAGTTGTATTAAGCATCCTATGCCTTATAGATTGTAATGGCTAAATGAATGTGATGAAGTCAAAGGTTACTAAGAAAGTATTGATTGTGTTTGCTATTGAGAAGTATTCTGATGAGGTTATGTGTGATATAGTCCTAATGCATGCTAGTCAGTTACTTTTAGGGCATCCATGACAGTTTGATTGGAAGGCAATTCATTATGGGTTTATAAATAGGTTCACTATTGTAAAGGATGGTAAAACCATCACTCTTGTACCTCTTTCTCCAAAACAAATATATGGTGATCAAATAAAGTTAAAAAGGAATGTGAGGATGGGAAGAGTGAAAATTCACGTGAGGAAAATAGTGAGAGAAGACCATCAGATTCGACTAAACCTAAATCATTAATTAAACCGGTTGAGAGTGGAGGTAAAACCTAAAGAGTGCAGAAAGTAAGCTTGTGTGATGATAATAGTATGGAAAAATTAAAGAAACAACCTAATTTTTATGCAAAAGGAGCTCAAATCAGATCTGTGTTTTTCATTGACAAGCCGATGATCTTTTTTTTTATCAAATGTAAGAAATTTTATAGATCAAAACAAAACTAAGCTGGAAACCGGCAAGTCAAAATATACAGGCATTTACAAATAAAGGGAACAAGCTCCCTAGAACACCAATATAGTCATCAACACATGACTAAAAGAACCCATCTATAACGCAGACATACAATCTAGCACAGCTGGTAATAGAAGCGTGGGAAACCACTACTCAAAAAGGGATACAATCATGTACAAATTATAACAACAGAAACCAAACATTAACAGCGAAATACTAATCCGAAAGAGAAGGCAGCCAACTACAACTTCCAACAACTAAAAGTGAGGATCATAACGAGTGAGAAGGAGGATCCGAGTCCACAGGCTTCTCCACAATCTTACTAGCAACTGCAGGCTTAAACAACACAGAACCTCTGCTTGTAGATATAGCAGTAGTGTCAGCAGCTAGTTTCCCAGCTCTGCTATGAGTCATGTAATGTCTCTTACCTCAATTAACATCCATGTTCTCATCCATAGGAGGATGCACTACATCCGGAGAAACACACACTGGAGATGGCATATCTGGAGCACCAGCTGCAAGCTTGGCCTTCTTTCTCCCTCTGATTTCCACCCAACTATCAACCGCTGCGGCAACCTCAACACACATAGGATCCATACAGGGCAAAGGCTGATGATCCACTGTAGCTGTCTCTGCAGATGGCCCTAACCTAGAAGCAGTTGGACCTACCTGCATAGGAATAGAGTCAGGTGTGGAATACTTCCCTTTCTTATGTCTCCTTGCCCTATTACACAAAGATTCAGCATGGCCACGCAAGTAGCAATGCTTGTAGAACTGAAGGAGCGATTCATAGACAACAGACTATAGAAGGGGCATTCCATTAGGCAACACAATGTTAATGGTTGTTGGTAAAGTGGAGAGCAAACCCACCATAATGAGAACTCTGGCATAGGAGAGCCTGAACATAGAGGAGGTGAGGAGATCACACTGGATCGGTTTTCCAAGAACACTTGCAATCTTGGACAGACAAGTTGGGGACCAATACTGGAGCGAGAGATTTGGAAAACAAACCCAAACCGGGATCATGGATATGTTAGTAGCTGCAAAATCAAGAAATTCTGGCATACATTTTAAGACCACTGGCCTTCCAAAAACAGAGTATGGACCTTCAAATAGAACAACAAGCTTATCAACCTCGGAATGAAAAATGTATATCAACCATCCAAAATCATGGACAATTAACTTAGCAGAACATTTCCATACACTGGAAATGAGGTTGTTTAGAACTGTGTAGCTAGGGAATCATGGACAAACAAGTTGATGATCTTACTTATGTATAAGGAGGCTTATTTTAACATTAACGATCTTGATTCTGCTATTCCTAGTGTGGCTGTTAGTTTGTTGTAGGAGTTTGATGATGTATTCCCTAAAGACATCCCTAGTGGATTACCACCATTAAGGGGAATTGAACATAAGATTGACCTTATAGAAGCTACCCCAAAGAGATGAAGGATGTAATATCCCACATCGACGGGTGAGGGAGTGGTAGCTGGCCTTATTAAGAGTGCTGGTTGCCAACTTGTCATACACATTTTAGGGCATCAGGCGCAGAAGTTGGCTCGTGTTACCAGGAACAAAACCGTGAGGGCAGTAAGGCCCAAAGACTGTAACATCCCCCATTCTGGAATAAAAACAACACTCTCATATCAACCAAAAACAGAGTAAATTTTTTTTCTATCTCTGATATATATATATATATATATATATATATATATATATATATATATATATATTCATGGTTTTCATATTAAAATCTACCGAAATTTCAACGGAGTCCCCCTTATACTAGAAGGTCCCAAGTTATTGGCATGTAACCTGTTTACACTTCTAATAACTTGCATCTCATAACTTAATCCCGACCCAATCATCTTGGGTTTCAATTTCCACAAATATTCTCACACCTATTACTCACAATATTTATGATATATATTATATAACAAAATATCATTATGGATGGATAAAAAAATAAATACTTAGACATGAAAAATGGTTATATGAACTACAAAGATTAAGTTCATTCAATCAAGTTTAAACATTAATTATACAAATTAAGTTATACAAACATTTTCATGTTTACAAAATACAAGGGTATACCCCCTATAATCTAAATTACAAGAAGGGAACATAAGCTAGAATCTACTCTTGTCATGCATGTGATGTTCCTGAAACAAAATGCATATTATTGAAAGGTGAATATCACATAAAAATAACAACATGAATATCTAACAATTTCAATAAGGTAACATGCATTCATATTTTGTTCACTTCTCCTTTCTCGTTTTCATTAGAATCGTTTCCTTATTCAACTATTAATAATTGTTCCCTCTTTCACTATTAACCTCCATTCCAGACTTTATAAGATCAAACATGATTATCTTTGTCTAACACATTACTGATACCCCTTTCACTGGTATCATTGTCATCATCATGTAGGAATCGATGCAAGGTGATCCCCTTACCCAGGATCCTAACATACATTAAATGTATCCTAGCCAATACATGGTGATCCCCTTACCCGGGATCCTAACATACACTAAATGTATGTTAGCCAAAACATGGTGATCCCCTTACCTGGGATCCTAACATACACTAAATGTATGTTAGTCTATGCCTCAAATCACAATTCTTATATTTCATTTGTCAGTGATAATTTCATCACTTAGCAATTCACACAACAACCTTTCCCTTTGAGTACACATACATTCAGTAATTCACATTTCATATCAGTAATATATAGTAAATCACGATGTAAAGGTGCGATTCACCTACTTCCTTCCAACAAATTAGGGTACGACATTTCCTCCCATACGATACTTCATATGAAGCCATACCAATAGTAGTTTGGTGGCTATTATTATAAGTAAACTCCACCAAGGACAGAAGATCCTCCCAATTCCCTCCAAACTCCAGCACACAAGACCTTAGGAGATCCTCTAGAGTTTGAATGGTCCTTTCAGATTGACCATCCATCTGAGGATGAAATGTCGTGCTCAGATTCAACTTTGTCCCCATTGCTTGTTGTAAGCTAGGCCACAACCTCGATGTGAACCTTGGATCTCGATCAAATATAATTGAAACTGGCACTCCATGAAGTTTGATTACTTCATTTACATATAATTTTGCTAGTTTATCCACCGAATCAGTCATCTTCATAGGCAAAAACAAAGCAGATTTTGTTAGTCGATCCACGACCACCCATATGGCATCATTCCCCTTCTTTCCCCTGGGTAATCCCGTCATAAAATCCATAGAAATATCCTCCAATTTCCATTTTGGAATTGATAATGACTGTAATTCCCCTATAGGTTTCTAGTGTTCTATCTTTACTTGTTAACAGATCCCACAGTTTAACACAAATTCTACTATTTCCCTCTTCATATTTGGCCACCAGTAGTATTGCTTTAAATCCCTATACATCTTTGTACTCCCAGAATGAGTAGCAAATCGAGATTCATGTGCTTCTCTTAATACTTCATCTTTCAAAGTCTTATCCTCAAGCAAATAAATTTGCCTTCCCATAGCTATTAGCCCATCGGATAACATTTGAAATGATGTCTCTATACCCTTGTTTACCCTCCCTTTGATCTCTTTGACTTTCCCATTTGCTTGTTGAGCCACCAAGACCTTGTCTCGAAGCACAAATCGGATCTTTAACTGAGCAAACAGTGACCCCTCGGGCCCTACACTTAACCGCAAGCCCATTTTTTTTAATTCCACTATACTTTCCTATTCCTTTAGCTCCATATCATTCATCACTGTTTTTCACTTCATACTCAAGGCATCGGCTACTACATTAGCCTTACCAGGATGGTAGTCAATAACGCAATCGTAATCTTTTATTAACTTTATCCATCTTCTCTGACACATGTTCAACTCCTTCGGTGACATCAAATACTTCAAACTTTAATGGTTTGTAAAGATTTGAACTCGTGTCCTATACAAGTAATGTCTCTATACTTTTAAGGCAAACACAACACTACAAGTTCTAGGTGATGAACCGGGTAATTCACCTCATGCGACTTTAGTGTCTTGATGTATAAGCAATCACACACCCGTGTTGCATCAATACACATCTCAGACCCCCTTTTGAGGCATTACTATATACCATAAACCCTTCTGTCCCCGATGGAAGGGCCAGTATAGGAGTAGAAGTAAGCCTCTCCTTCAATTCTCGAAAGCTTGTATCACACTCTTCCGGCCAAACAAACCTGACTTCCTTACCAGTCAGCTTAGTTAAAAGTGATGTTATGGTGGAGAACCCCTCAATAAACCTCCGATAATATCTTGCAAGGCCCAAAAAGGTCCGGATTTTAGCCACATTAGTAGCCACACTTATCCAGCTTGACATATAATTGATTCTCCCTTAAGGTCTGTAGCACAACCCTTAGATGTTATTCATGCTCCAAGTGAGAGTTTGAATACACCAAGATATCATCAATAAATACAACCACATATTGGTCCAGGTAAGGCCGAAACACCCAATTCATCAAGTCCATAAACATGGCCGGAGCATTGGTTAACCTGAAAGGCATCACTAAAAACTCGTAATGCCCATAATGGGTTCAGAATGCAGTCTTTTATATATCTTGTTCCTTGATTCTTAATTGGTGGTATCCAGATCTCAGATCTATCTTAGCGAACACCCTAGCACCTTTCAACTGATCAAACAAGTCATCTATTCATGGAAGTGGGTACATGTTCTTCACCGTCATTTTATTCAATTAACAATAATCGATGCACAAACGAAGGGTGCAATCCTTCTTCTTTACAAACAATACCGAAGCTCCCCAAGGCGAGTTACTAGGCTGGATGAAGCCTTTATCTAACAATTCCTGAAGCTGGACCTTCAGTTCTGCCAATTCCATAGGTGCCATCCTATAAGGAGATTGTGCTATAGGAGAAACTGCTAGAATAGTTTCTATGAAAACTTCAATTTCTCTAACTTGAGGTAATCTAGAAAACTCTTCTAGGAATACATCTTGAAACTCTCTTACAACAGGGACACTAGTCAAATCTATGCTATCCTTTTCCAGCTCTCTTACATGGGCTAACCAAGCAGAACAACCTTTCCTCAGTAACTTTCTAGCCACCAAGACTGAGATTACACAACTTGGAATTACTTTTCTTTCCCCTTTAAACACTACTCATTTATCACCTATTCCTTGGATTGTCACCGTCCTGGTGAAACAATCCAGTTGTGCCTTATGTTTACTTCGCCAATCCATGCCCAGAATTACATCAAAATCATATAGCTCTAACGGCATAAGATCTACCCTCAATTCTAACCCTCCAATATATAGTTTTACCCCTCTATAAATATCATTAATATGTATATTCTCCCCTATAGGTGTACTAACTGTCACTCCTACACCCAAGTTACTAGATAACACATGCAAGTTATTCACAATTTTATAAGATACAAAGGAATGACTAGCTCCATGATCAGTTAAAGCATAAACTTGCATCGTATCTAACTGTAAATGTAAACACCCACAAGAATATATATATATATGGAATTGATGACTCCACCATCGCTGTCGATTTTTGAATTGGCAGGGACGCAGTTTTCACTGCCGATTCTTGAATCAGTTAGCAGCGATGCAGTTTTCGCTGCCGATTTCCTGAATCTGCAGCGACGTAGTTTTTCACTGCCAAAAATCAACAAGGACACAATTTTCTCCGCCGATTTCTGAATCGGCAATGACACAATTTTTAAAATGTCTTAAGGAGGTGAGAGGGAGGGGTAAAACCGGTTTTTGGAGAGACCAAAACAAGGATAAGAACACATCTCAACTAACCCCAAACACCCCACCTCACTTAATAAAGAGTATAAATACAAGGAGGAGAGAGAAGGTGACCAAAATCATATAGCTCTAACGACATAAGATATACCCTTAATTCTAACCCTCCAATATATAGTTTTACCCCTCTGTAAATATCATTAATATGTATATTCTCCCCTATAGGTGTACTAACTGTCACTCCTACACCCAAGTTATTCACAATTTTATAAGATACAAAGGAATGACTAGCTCCATGATCAGTTAAAGCATAAACTTGCATCGTATCTAACTGTAAATGTAAACACCCACAAGAATATATATATATATATATATATATATATATGGAATTGATGACTCCACCATCGCTGTCGATTTTTGAATTGGCAGGGACGCAGTTTTCACTGCCGATTCTTGAATCAGTTAGCAGCGATGCAGTTTTCGCTGCCGATTTCCTGAATCTGCAGCGACGCAGTTTTTCGTTGCCAAAAATCAGCAAGGACGCAATCTTCTCCGCCGATTTCTGAATCGGCAACGATGCAATTTTTAAATTGTCTTAAGGAGCTGAGAGGGAGGGGTAAAACTGGTTTTTGGAGAGACCAAAACAAGGATAAGAACACATCTCAACTAGCCCCAAACACCCCACCTCACTTAATAAAGAGTATAAATACAAGGAGGAGAGAGAAGGTGACCAAAATCATATAGCTCTCACGGCATAAGATATACCCTCAATTCTAACCCTCCAATATATAGTTTTGCCCATCTATAAATATCATTAATATGTATATTCTCCCCTATAGGTGTACTAACTATCACTCCTACACCCAAGTTACTAGATAACACATGCAAGTTATTCACAATTTTATAAGATGCAAAGGAATGACTAGCTCCAGGATCAATTAAAGCATAAACTTGCATCGTATCTAACTGTAAATGTAAACACCCACAAGAATATATATATATATATACATATATATATATATATATATATATGGAATTGATGACTCCACCATCGCTGTCGATTTCCTGAATCTGCAGCGACGCAGTTTTTCGCTACAAAAAATCAGCAAGGAAGCAATTTTCGCTGCCGATTTCTGAATCGGCAACGACGCAATGTTTAAATTGTCTTAAGGAGCTATGAGGGAGGGGTAAAACCGGTTTTTGGAGAGACCAAAACAAGGATAAAAACACATCTCAACTAACACCAAACATCCCACCTCATTTAATAAAGAGTATAAATACAAGGAAGAGAGAGAAGGTGACCCTTCCTCTTCCCATAGTTGTCTTAGCAACTGCATGTCCAGATGCATGTTACTCTTCCCTTCCTCCTTCCTAACAGAAACCTAAACCAAACCAGCAGAGAATGCCTTGTGAACATGTGAGGGAGAGTTGAGGCCTTGAGAGAAGAGTGGACAGCTGCCTAGAGGAAAAGAAAAAGGGGGCCAAAAAATATGAGAGGAAGAAGGAGGAGACCTAGCAGGAGAGGAGAAAGAATTCTATCAAACTTTCCCCAAACTTAGTTAGATTCGAAAGGTATGGGTCATGAAACTCCCTTCCTCTTCTCCTTAACACCCAGAACGGGGAAATGATGAAGAAGACCTTAAAAAAATTAACCTAAGACCTAAGCTAGTTGTGAAGGAAACTGAAATTAACTAAGAGGACAAGGAAACAAGAACAAAATGAAGCTAATTCCCAGAACATCTAACAAAGAAAAATGAATAAAATGGAAAGAGCGAATCATGGTAGAGGTTGGTCTTAACTATGGGGTTGGCCAGCATGCATGTGTGTGTTCTGTTGGAATTTGTTGAAAGATGATATGCTGTAATTGATGGTTTTCAATGTGTTAACAAAAGATTATGTGTTGAAATGGATGGTTTTCAATGTGTATTTTGTTGGAATTGATGGTTTCAATATGTGTGTTCTGTTAGAAATTGTTGAAAGATTTTATGTTGAAATTGATAGTTACAATGTGTGTGTTCTGCTTCAACTTAGTGACAATTTATGTGCTGGGGTTGTTACATGTGTGATGTGTGTTCATGCCAAAATGTGTGTTCCTGCAGCGAATTAGCATTCGCTGTCGAATCGTGTGTTCTACAACAAAGTTGTGATTCGCTGCCGAAGTTGTATTGTTTGCAGTGAATTTGTGCCTCACTGCTGAAATTGAGTTGTCTGCAGTGAAGTAATATTCGCTGCCGCTAAACATGTTGGCTGCAGCGAATCAGTCTTTGCTGTCAAAATTGTGGCGCCAGCAGTGAAACAGTTTTTGCTGTCGAATTGGCAGCCTGTAGCGAACCAGTTTTCACTACCGAATGGGGAGCCGGCAGTGAACTAGTTTTTGCTACCGAATTGGGTAGCCAACAATGAACCAATTTTTGTTGCTGATTTTTACAATAGGTCTCTGATTGTGCATCAAAAGTATCATTAAGTCTCTTATTTTACATATGTATTTATTATTTTTATTTGGGTTTTTTTTATAATAATTGATGTGCTTTTTAGTAATGAAGTTTCTTTTAATGTTTCGATAGGTTTTTGGAGCTTAAATGAATTATTTCAGAAAATTCAACGTCGGAATTCGGAACAAAGAATTGAAGAGAAATTTAGTTGAAGATTAAAGCAAATCTTGGTTCAAATAAGTGCTCCAAATTTGCCCCAAAAATCAATTCTAGTCCAATTCTAGAAAAGAATATCATATGATCTATTTCAAGCCCAAACATGCCTTATGTTGCGTGCAAACTTCAACCATCAAACACTCAAGGTTTCAATGTCAATCTTAGCCCAAATAATAGGTACATTTGTATCCTTATTTGATGCTTAAATTCAGCCCCAATTCAACCCCAAATCACCTTCCAAATTAGCCCAAACACAATCCATGATCCTACATGTCCACACAAAAAATAACATTTGATTTATTTGGGTAATTCATTGATCCAAGAGGGCAAGCATGGATGGAAAGCTGGAGGGGACATTGTGACATTATTTTGGGTCAAAAGAAGAAAGAGACAACTCATAAAGGAGGAAGAAAAACGTGCACCAAAGTATTCTCCAAGCTGGTCTATTGAAGGAATCACCAATACATCACCATTAAAATTGATTTGGACCAAGAATTACTTTTTCTTGTCATTCAAAATCTATTTACACTTTTTCAACTTTGAAAACAAATCCATCAATTATTTTCAACCAAGTTATTGTCAATTTAATTTCTCTTGAGTTTTTTTTGTTACCTAGCTTAATTTCCAAATCTAGCTCTCTGTGGATATGACCTCGATCTTACCGAGTTAATTGCTACATCGCACACTCGTGCACTTGTGAGTTAAAACAAGCCGAACATAAAAAGCGGTCAAGCAATTTTGGCGCCGTTGTCGGGGAGCTAGTAAACAAAGGTAACAAATTTCTATTTGATTATTGGAAAACCAAAAAAAATACATAAAAATAAAAAAATCAAATGGCTGGTTTTACCGCCTAAAAAAAAAAAAATTGACCTCAACTTTTTGGATATTGGACTGTGGACTAGACTATTAATTATTGGATTTTGGTTGGTTCAACCATTTTTCTTTTATTGTCTATTCTAATTAGTTTCTAAAATTTATTGTTTATATTATAAGGCTGGTTTTACCGCCTCTTGTTTATTTTATTTTATTTTGTTGTTATTATTTTTCTTATATTTATTGTCTGAAGTGCTTGGCCGGTATTACCGCCTCTTGTTCATTTTATTTTATTTTGTTGTTTGGTTGTGATTATTTTTCTTATATTTATTGTTTGAAGTGCTTGGCCGGTATTAACGCCTTTTTATTCATGCTTGTTAAATTATCTTTTAATGTTTATTGTTGTTATTTTTCTTATATTTATTGTCTGAAGTGCTTGGCCGGTATTACCGCCTTTTTATTCATGCTTGTTATAATTATCTTTTAATGTTTATTGTTGTTAATATTGCTTATTAGTTGGAGAATTTCTTAATTTGTTGTATTTTTTTTGTGCTATTACTTTATCTTTTATGTTTCATTTACTTTTATTTGCAATCTTCTTTTTCTTTTTCTTTTTCTTTGTTTTTCCTTTCCCTTCGTATTCATATAATTGTTATATTATTTTTTTTATCATGGCTAATGTTGAAGATGTAGAGGGTGAAGGGAGTGTTCAAGGTAATGGACCTCCACAATTCAATGATCAACCTAATTTTCAAACTCTTAGAGAGTATCTTCACCCGGCTAGACAAAGTACACCTTCGTGTATTATCTTACCTCTTAACCAACAAGCTTTCAATTTGAAACCGGGCATGATTCAACTTCTTCCCACATTTCACGGTATGGATTCTGAAAATCCATACATACACATTAAGGACTTTGAAGAGGTATGTAATACTTTTATTGATAGAACATGCACCGAGGAAACTATTCATCTTAAATTGTTCCCATTCTCTCTAAAGGATAAAGCCAAGCTTTGGCTAAACTCCTTGCGTCCTAGGTCTATAGGTACATGGAGAGAAATGCAAGCTGAATTTTTGAAAAAATACTTTCCCACTCATAGGACGGCAGCCTTACAACGTCAAATGATGAATTTTTCTTGTAGTCCAAATGAGTCATTTCACCAAGCTTGGGAAAGGTTCAAAGACTTGTTAAATGCATGCCCTCACCATGGTTTTGAGATGTGGAGGTTAGTGAGTTTCTTCTACGACTCTCTTACCGCAGATTTTAAAAAGCTAGTGTCAACCATGTGTAATGGTGAGTTTTATGACAAAGAACCAAGTGAAGCCTTTGATTTCTTTGATCAATTGGCTGAAAACACAAAGCAATGGGAGACTTCTCTCCCACTTCACAAGTGCATTGATTATCGTAAATTGAACATGGTGATTAGGAAGGACCATTTTCCGCTTCCATTTTTAGACCAAGTGCTTGAAAGAGTAGCTGGAAGAGCTTTTTATTGTTTTCTTGATGGATACTTAAGTTACAACCAAATTGAGATTTCTTTAGAAGACCAAGAAAAAACCACTTTCACTTTCCTTTTTGGTACCTATGCTTATAGAAGAATGCTTTTTGGCTTGTGTAATGCACCAGCCACTTTTCAAAAGTGTATGATGAGTATCTTTAGTGACATGGTGGAAACTTTTTTGGAAGTTTTCATGGATGATTTTTCAGTTTATGGGGATTCTTATGAGTTGTGTCTAATGCATTTAGAAAAAGTTCTTGAAAGGCGTGAAGAGAGCAACCTTGTACTCAATTGGGAGAAGTGTCATTTTATGGTGACACATGGCATTGTCTTAAGTCACATTGTCTCTTCAAAAGGGATAGAGGTAGATAAGTCAAAAGTTGAAGTCATTCAAAAATTACCTACCCCTAGGACTGTGAAAGATGTGAGATCCTTTTTAGGATACGCTGGTTTTTACCGAAGATTCATTCATTCTTTTAGTACCATTTCCAAACCATTATGTAACTTGTTGTCACAAGATATTCAATTTGATTGGACATCAAAATGTCAAGAAGCTTTTGAAAAGCTTAAAGGGTTGTTGACCACTACACCAATCATGCAAGCTCCTGATTGGTCTTTACCATTTGAACTGATGTGTGATGCTAGTGATTTTGCGGTAGGGGCTGTTTTAGGGCAAAGAAAAGATAAGAAGCCTCATGTCATTTATTATGCTAGCAAGATTTTGAATGATGCTCAATTGAATTACACTACAACTGAAAAAGAACTCTTAGCTGTGGTCTTTGCATTAGACAAGTTTAGGTCTTATTTGGTTGGATCTCTTGTTATTGTTTTCACTGATCATGTAGCATTGAAATACTTGCTCACAAAACAAGATGTCAAGCCACGTTTGATTCGATGGATCCTCCTACTCCAAGAGTTTAACCTTGAAATTCGAGATAAAAAGGGAGTAGAGAATATAGTGGCTGATCATTTGTCCCGTCTTTCAAGCTATGAGACCATAATTGATGAATCTCCAATAAATGAATTCTTTGCTGATGAAAATTTATTTTGTGCAGGTATTGTTTCCTACATTGGCTCTCCATGGTATGCTGACATAGCAAATTACCTAGCCACATGTCAGATTCCTTCTCATTGGTCTAAACTTGACAAACCAATATTCTTCCGCAACGTGCGTACCTTTTTTTGGGATGACCCCTACCTATTTAAATACTGTCGTGACCAAATTGTTAGGCGGTGCATCCCTGATCATGAAATTCCAAGTGTCATTAATTTTTGTCATGCATTAGCCTGTGGTGGGCATTTCTCTTCCAAGAAAACCACTGCCAAGATCTTGCAGTGTGGTTTTTATTAGCCCACCATGTTCAAAGATGTCCGTGCCTTCTGTGTTGCATGTGACTGATGCCAACGACTAGGTAACCTTACTAGGCGTAACATGATGCCCCTAAACCCCATTCTTGTTTTGGAAATATTTGATTGTTGGGGGATTGATTTCATGGGACCTTTTCCAAGTTCATTTGGTTACCAATTCATCCTTGTAGTTGTTGATTATGTGTCTAAATGGGTGGAGGCCATTGCATCTCGAATTAATGACCATCAAGTTGTGGTCAAATTCTTGAAAGAAAACACTTTCTCTCGTTTTGGCATGCCCCGGGCTATGATTAGTAATGGTGGTAAGCATTTTTGTAACAAGCCCGTTGGGATTTTGATGAGAAAATATGGTGTAATTCACAAAGTCAGTACCCCCTATCATCCACAAACTAGTGGCCAAGCTGAGTTGGCAAATAGGAAGATCAAGAACATTCTAGAGAAAACAGTCAATCCAAACTGTAAAGATTGGTCCCTACGACTAGTTGATGCTTTGTGGGCATATCGCACTGCTTACAAGACCTCTTTAGGAATGTCTCCTTATAGGCTAGTTTATGGAAAGCCTTGTCATCTCCCTGTTGAGAATGAGCACCGTGCATATTGGGCCATCCGGCAATTCAATGATAATGAAAACGAGGTTGGAAAAAATAGAAAGCTTCAATTGGATGAATTAGATGAACTGAGAAGTGATGCATTTGAAAATGCAAAAATTTCAAAACATAAGATGAAAACCTTGGATGATAAACATATTCTTAGAAAATCCTTTCATGTTGGTCAAAAGGTTCTCTTGTATAATTCACGATTACATCTCTTTCCTGGGAAGTTGAGGACAAAATGGATTGGTCCATTTGTGATTAAATCCATATCTGAGCATGGTGCATTTGAGGTAGAAAATCCTAATAATGAAAATGTTTTCAAAGTAAATGGTCATCGATTGAAACCTTATCTTGAAAACTTTGTGGCTGAAGTTGAGACATTGGATCTTGAAGATCCAATACCATTGTAGTATCAGAAGTAATGAGTTTTTATTTTTATTTTTTTCATTTTTATTTTTATTTTTTTCTCTTTCTTCCATCTCTTATATTTTCTTGTCCATGCATTAGGGACAATGCATTTTTTTAAGTTGGGGGGGTGTGAGGTTCTTTATTTCAAAAAAAAAATTGATGTTTTCTTTTAGTTGTAATATGCAGGTTAAAAAAAATCAAGCAAGAAGTCAGCTCATATCCAATTCAATCAGACATTCATCCTTGAAAAAAAAGGGAAGTAATAGTTTTCTAATCTTTATACTTTTCTTCTCTTCCATTTTTTTTTTACATTGAGGATAATGTAAAACTTAATTTTAGATATTTGATTATGTTGAATGCTTGAGATGACCATGCTTGTTTGAAAAAAAAAAAAAAACTTGCATTCGTATGTGAATGAGACTTGTTTAGGATCAACATTACATTTTTGGATTCATTATTGTGTTGAACATTGCATGCTTTAATTTGGGATAGATAATATCTTATAAAGCAAGATATAACATACTTTTTTTTAAGATTATTGAAGTACATCTTTCCTTGTAAAAGTTGTGTGAGTTGTGTGATTATGCATGAAAGATGAGTGTGATGCTTTACTTGTGATCGTCCCTTTTGATCTAGTCCTAAACAAGATTTAAGTAAATAGAGTAATCATTATTACACAAATGTGTACAAAGTTCTATATACTCCAATGTTTTGAGTTGCTCAGTAACTAGAGGTATTCATCACAAATGTTTATCTTTACGCCAAATGACAGCTTGAAATATGAGTATGCAAAGCACTTTAAGTTTGTGACTTTGTGAGTAACCGGGTGCATTCATCACAAATGTTTGTATTCGCGTCAAAAGGGAAGTGACCACTTAAAGAAAAAGAATAAATAATATCATCAAATATATATATATATATATATATATATATATATATATATATATATTTCTCTAGTTTGCTACCTTGTTTGTAGTAGTGAGAAGGGAAGATTACAAGTTGAGTTTTCGCGTGAATCAATTATGTTGGTTGCATGATAAATACGATTGAATTTGGAATTTTATATGGATGTTTGATTTAGAGAATGTGAGTATGCTTATTTTTCTTTATTCGTTATTGTGTACCCTAAGTTAAAGATACCAATGTTTGCATGATATGTCCGTTAAGTGTGATGAATCAAGCCTAATTATGTTATTATTATTCTTTATATTTCAAAGGTTTTATGTTTTGTTTTGCTTGAGGACTAGCAAAATCTAAGTTGGGGGGTGTGATTGTGCATCAAAAGTATCATTAAGTCTCTTATTTTACATATGTATTTATTATTTTTATTTGAGTTTTTTATAATAATTGATGTGCTTTTTAGTAATGAAGTTTCTTTTAATGTTTCGATAGGTTTTTGTAGCTTAAATGAATTATTTCATAAAATTCAACGTCGGAATTCGAAACAAAGAATTGAAGATAAATTTAGTTGAAGATTGAAGCAAATCTTGGTTCAAATAAGTGCTCCAAATTTGCCCCAAAAATCAATTCTAGTCCAATTCTAGAAAAGAATATCATTTGATCTATTTCAAGCCCAAACATGCCTTATGTTGCGTGCAAACTTCAACCATCAAACACTCAAGGTTTCAATGTCAATCTTAGCCCAAATAATAGGTACATTTGTATCCTTATTTGATGCTTAAATTCAGCCCCAATTCAACCCCAAATCACCTTCCAAATCAGCCCAAACACAATCCATGATCCTACATGTCCACACAACAAATAACATTTGATTTATTTGGGTAATTCATTGATCCAAGAGGGCAAGCATGGATGGAAAGCTGGAGGGGACATTGTGACATTATTTTGGGTCAAAAGAAGAAAGAGACAACTCATAAAGGAGGAAGAAAAACGTGCACCAAAGTATTCTCCAAGCTGGCCTGGTTTGATTTTCCAGAACACCTTTCAGTGTTTTGCCCATAACTTTTGACTCCGATGTCCAAATGAGCTGTTATTTAATGATTTGGAAAGCTAACAGAATGGCCTATAAATATGTCTTTAATAGCCATCTCCAGGGGAGGCTTCTAAGAGGGTCGCATTGCTGTCCAAATTTAGAGTCAGATTTGTGTCCGAATTTTTACTGCAATGGTGTTGTGTTCTTCTTTATAAATTTCGGTTCTTTAGATTGTAAAACTTATTATTTCAGTTTGATTTAAGTTATTTCATATTTATTAAAGTGTTATTACATATAATCATGGTTGGCTAATCTCCTTCTTGGATCCAAATCAAGGATGATGGTGGTTGAGGTGAGTTCTTTAAGATATGAATGAATCTTAATGTCTATCTTTTCATTTTCTTCATGAATGTTTATTATTGAAAAGAAATTTTAGAAATCATTTAGGTAATGTTATAATCTTGAATTTTTATGCACAAACCTTAGTTTTGGTATAGAGATTGCTTGATTCAATGTCTTACTTAATATGAAAGTACTTGTTCATTCATAAGCAATAATCAATCTTCATCTTTTTAAACTTCATTGTAATATCTTCCGATCTAATATCACCATCGTTGATATTAGGTTGAGTTATCTTATATATGTTGAAGGAATCACCAATACATCACCATTAAAATTGATTTGGACC
The DNA here is from genome assembly GCF_951802175.1 of Populus nigra. Taxonomy (NCBI): domain Eukaryota; kingdom Viridiplantae; phylum Streptophyta; class Magnoliopsida; order Malpighiales; family Salicaceae; genus Populus; species Populus nigra. Next base: position 8,748,592 of record NC_084862.1, on the reverse strand, counting down.
AAGAATTACTTTTTCTTGTCATTCAAAATCTATTTACACTTTTTCAACTTTGAAAACAAATCCATCAATTATTTTCAACCAAGTTATTGTCAATTTAATTTCTCTTGAGTTTTTTTTGTTACCTAGCTTAATTTCCAGATCTAGCTCTCTGTGGATATGACCTCGATCTTACCGAGTTAATTGCTACATCACACACTCGTGCACTTGTGAGTTAAAACAAGCCGAACATAAAAAGCGGTCAAGCAGTCTCCTAGGCATAAATGATTGAATTCTTAGTAACAATTTCATGGTATGATGGTGTAAAATGTGGAACACTTGAATGTGAACAAATGAACTCTTGGAATAAGTGTGGTGACAAACGTGATTCAAAGATGCAAATGTACTGATTTGTGACCATTGATGTCTTAGGTGGTGCGGTCGGGATTGGACCATCATTAAGACAAGAACAACCTACAGGTGGAGCAGGTAGGTGACTTTCACCTTCCTTTTTCATACATTGAATAATGAAATACTTTAAAATGAATGTTACCATATGGTGTTAGAACATATATCAGATTGTCAATTGCTTAAATGTTGACAAAGGGTCGATTAGCTTTGGCTAATGGCATCCGAATCGATGACCAGGACAAACGATTGATTAGCTTCGGCTAATGGCATCCGAAGGGATGACCAGGACAAATGAATGATTAGCCTCAGCTAATGGCATCTGAATGGATGACCAGGACAAATGAATGATTAGCTTTGACTAATGGTATCCGAATGGATGACTGGGACAAACGATTGACTAGCTTCGGCTAATGGCATCCGAAAGGATGACCGACAAAAATTATTGATTAGCTTCAACTAAAGGCATCTGAATGGATGACCGGGACAACGGTTGATTAACTTTGGTTGATGGCATTCGAAGTGGATGACCAGGGTGTGTGAACGATTAACCTCGATAAATGATGCCTTAAGAAGATAGCCATGTTTAAGATTATGGTTGATTGCAAAAAATTGATGCATCTATATGTACTACGAGTTGATTATACCAAGTACATGAAGAAACTATAAATGTCATGCTTCAAATATGGGATAGTGTTAACGCTTCATTAAACTGTCAGACTGTTTAATTATCATTATTATTATTAAGTAATTGCATTCTCTTAAATGTTTTGTACTGCAGCAAAGACGTCACACCAACGAGGTGCCTAGGAAATGCAATACACGGGGACCTACTTTTGCAAGGAATCATGTAGTTTGCATTCTAAATCATGATGTATTTTGTATGAATCAATGTACTGAACGTATAACTTTTATTAGATCTTTTTGTTTAAATTCATGATGACTATTAGTAGGATAGGAATGCAAACTCATGTCTATGTATGTATATTTTTAATGTGAACTTCTAATCATGCAAACATAATATTATGTGTTTATGTAAGATTCACTTTTAAATGAAAGGTTGATTGTTGTTGATGTACGAATTGTATCTTGATAATGTGAGGGAACAGGTTCACCAATTACCGACATGATGTGTGTCAAGTACAAAAAACAAAATTACCATTGTTTTGGGCTTGAAAAACAGGGTTGTTACAGTTGGTATCAGAGCACTTGGTCTAGATCCCGAGGATCACTGATAATTGTGTTGTTGTGGTGAATTTCAGGTTGGTACGCACCCGACAAAGGACACGAACTGAGCCGCCCTCCTTAGAAAGGAGGGGCGGGAACTAACGTGCCTAAGGTTGGCAAGATGAAGATCCCTTGGATGATACGACATCTCATGCTCCGATAATACCACCTAAAACCTTGCAGGGGCCGCTATAGCGGGGGAAGGCCGGAGGCCTAACCAGATAGAGGAAGTACCCCCAGTTGCAGCAGAGCAACAACAAAGATCAGAAGCACAACCGTCAACTATTCCAACTGGTGTGCCCCCATAATATGTAGACGCGAGCCTCCTTGTACAAATAGTTAAAGCAGTGATGGAGGGCATGGTTGGTTTGGTGACACAAACAACTCCCACTACACAAATGCCATATGCAGCCCTTATGATTAGCACTACCACGGACAACGTGGTGCTGATGGTGCAACTAGTTAAGAGTATGAGGGAAATGGGTTGTGAACCGTACGTATATGGGGGAACAAGATGCAGAGATAGCTAGGAGATGGATTAGAAAGGTAGAAAAGACCATGATTCAAATATGCATACCCGAGGGTTTGAGGGTAAATTGTGCAACCCAGTTATCGTCTGATAGGGCCATGACATGGGGGGAAACATTTCAGCTGAGGCATGCAACCGAGACACTAAGTTGGAGTGACTTCAAGACAGAGTTTGAGAATCAGTTTTATTCCAGGTACCATCGCATGGTGAAAGAACAAGAGTTCTTGTCATTAAGACAGGGTGATATGTCGGTATTAGAGCACAAAAAAAGGTTCCATGATCTCTAACACTACCAAAAGATTGATGTCTTCTCCCAAGTGCAGGAGTGTCGAAGTAATAAATAACCCGGCAAGACCGGGGTCGAACCACAGGGAGGTTGCTTGTATAAATTATAAGCAACAATAATACTATAACAATAGTAACAATAATAATAATAGTGAAGAAGAAGAGGAAGAAGTTGATGAGAACTTTGAGATGAAAGATTAATGTAAGGATTAAACAATGATAACAACAAATGTCAAGGTTCGAGGATCCACTAATGGTACTTCAAACAAGTATAGTATAAACTCTTATTATTTAATTGGAAACCACACACAAAGGAGGTTCCAATCAGATTATAAATTGTTAACATGATTACATTAGTTATCTTATTCGAATAATGCTAATACTTGTAAATGTTGTCAGGCATTCATGATTATAACTTATGTTAACAACAAATCAAGTTCCTTTCATAGCTCAGGTGTCGGTTATACCATACAGTATGGGCTATGAAAGTGCCAAGTATTTGTTGTACCAAGTGCTATACAACATAAATCTAGATTAACCATTTAACAAGCAAAGTATTAAAAGTGAACAAGATAACAAATATGAAGCATGTTAGTATCCAACATTAAGGTCCATGTTAAGTTTATATTATACTTATTCTTACACCATTAGTGTACCCTTTTCACCTTGACATAATTAACTTAGCTAGACATAATGAAAGAAAGAAACATAAATAAACAAGATAAGAACATAAGTAAGATAAAAGTTAACTAAGTAAAGGAAAGGAAATGAAAGGCATAAACTTGATATTAATGAAAGTGAAGCATAAGCAATACAAAGAGAGAAAGCAAGAGCATGATCTTGATCTCAACACCAAGATGCCTAAATACATGGCAAATGCCTCCTTTTATAGGCCAAAATTCGGAACTATTGATTTGTTGACTAATTGATGAGTGGGTGGCCACATCTTGACTTGGTGACAATTCTTATCTTCTTGTCTGCCAAAAACGTCATTGATGACGTCATAATTTGAACAAACTTGAATCATGAAAGTTCTAGGAAATTGTCTCATCTTTCCAGGGTAAAACTATGAGATCATTTGAACTTCTAGAACTCGAGATATGGGCTGAACACTGAACAGTGTCTGGGCTGCAGGACAGATTCGGACTTCTTCTTTGTTGCTACAATTTGGACTTGAAAACGGCCTTGTTAAATCTTGGGCTCCACATGAAAGTTGTAGGCCTATGTCTTATCTTTCCATCCATATAAAATGGACCTAAATCCAAGATCTACAGCTCCAGATATGACCCAATTACCGAACTGTGTTCCAATTTGGACTGCACCAGCATCTCTTTTCTAAGTTTGGCCATCTCTTTGTCCTTTCAATTTCAGTACTTCAACTCATCAATCAATTCTTTCATTTATGTGATAGGCCTGCAGTTAAGATGAACATTTACCATAAATTAAAGGTATCTTATATAATTAGATATGTTATTATAAAACATGCTTTAGTTAAGGAGTTATTGATACTTTAAGTGCAAAATGATGATATAAAACCTTGATAAAAATGCACTTTTAAGTACTAATCACCCCCCCAACCAGCTTATTACTAGTCCCTAGTAATTAAGGCGTTAAAATAGAAAAACAATTTGCAAATTTCACAAAGCAAGGCATTCATCATTCAACTTCCATTAATCTATCCAGATAAACAAACTCTCATTAAATTTTATATATCTGCTCAATACCTCTTAAACAAAATATTAACAAACCTTCCTTGTTATGTGCTCAATGTATGAAACATAGATGATGGGGCTTTTGTTGGAAGAAAACAATATTTTGTTCTAATGTTTAAGGTTAACTTCCTTGGGTTGGGATTATTTTATTTTATTTTACTCTTTTCTTTTTTTTTCTTTTTTAATATCTATACATATAACATAAAACACAATGCATCTTTAACCCATGTAACGAGCTTTCGGCTAATGACTCCCAGACCAGTTGATCTTAGGGCATTAGGTGTTGAGACACCCCTACGAGCTTAGTAACTCGGGTTGCAGATACTGATACGTAGATAGTGCAATGTTTGATTCCCTTAAGCTTTTCTCCTTAACCCATGTAACAAGCTTTGGGCCAATAGCTCCCAAGTCAGTTGACTTTAGGGTATTAGGTGTTAAAACACCCCTTCGGGCTTAATTGCTTAGGTTAGGGAGGCTACGAAACCAAACTTATCTATGTTTTTATTATCATCATTTTTATTTTTTTATTTTTTTTTGCAAATTATAGACTATCCCTATCCCTTAGTTGTTACCTTTAACAAAAGAACATAAATAATGTAATAATCCAATATGCAACCCACAATCATATGTTAAAGTGTGTGTGTGAAAATGAAGGTTTAATAATACTTGTTAAATGAGTATATGAGCAGAATTAAGTGATAATAATGCGAGAGTTTGTAAACCTGAATATTTTAAGAAGTATTCTAATAGGCCTTGTTATGAATATTGCAAATAACCATTAGAAAATGTTTACTAAAATGCGTCTCAAGAGTCATTCCCCCTTACTCTGCCATCCTAGTAATAACAGTTTTGCCAAATGGTTTTTAAAACAAAAACAGTTAGTTGGTTAGTTTTTTTTTTTTTAAATACTACTACCCTCTCCCCCCAACCAAAACGAGACATTGTCCTCAATGTCCTAAGGTAGAAAGATAGAGTATAGAAGACATCACCTGAAACAACGAACACTGACAAACCTGAAACACACTTAAACAAATATAAGAAATAACAGAACAAAATACTATGTTAGAAATAAAACCAAAAGACACAAGGATTCACAAACGAAGGCTCAAATCGTAGTTGTGATTGTGGCTCACATCTTCCCTTGGTTTTACGTCCAAGAACGGCTTAAACGCCCTCTATGGGTCGGGGATAGGCTTCCCATCCAGTTTTCTTAAAAACTGGCAAACAGGGTCTTTTTTAGTCAGATTCCCAAGACTAAGTCTATCATGTTCTTTATGAAAATGGGGCCATAAATCATGAATTGCACGATGCACATCTCCACTAGGATGCGTCTCAAGGGTCAACAAAAGATTATCTAAAGACCCCTTACTCAGGCCATCCTTAATGAATTGTATTTTATCTTCACGGTTTATAGATACCATTCCTAAAGAACGACATGTTGCATTACAAGTCCATCTGGCACATCGGTGACAGACTTTCAGTCGTTTTGCACGATGTTTCTTTGCAAAAGTGCTTTTACCTGTTCCAGGCATGTGTGAAATGAAAGAATTGGAGGACTCACCTGATAATCAAACCTTAGCTTCAATCAGCCAGCGAATATCTTCAGGAATTCCATGATTCATTAACAACTTCAATCTTGCACACCTAGCATGGTAAATTTTTGTAATCGCATTCTGAGGCAGAGCGGGAAAGTACTTTTTCAATTTTTCAAGAATGGTGTCCATTTTGAAATGAGAATTGGAGAAGAGATTCAAAGAAGAGAGAAAGAGCAAAGAATTGCACAAATATATACAGATATCAATTATTATGGGAAACTGAAAGAACCGACTGAAGTCACGGAGTACCGTTGTCCGCCATTTGACCGGGATGAGAGACTAGCAAAACAAGAGTCACACCAAAAGGAAACACAAAAACAATGTGAGAAAAACAAAATAATCAACCTTTATCTACAGGATCATTCAAACCAATGGATTCATTTTCACTAGGAAAATTATCAAAGTAAGTTTTCAAACGATGTCCATTTACCTTAGAAACATTGTCATTCTTTGGATTCTCAATATCAAAGGCCCCATAAGAATAAACATGTTTCTCAATAAATGGACCGCTCCATCTTGATCTTAACTTTCCAGGAAATAAATGGAGTCGAGAATTATAAAGCAAAACTTTTTGACCAGTATCAACTTTTTGACAATTTTCACAAGTTTTGCAGAATGCATGTGTGTCCTTGAACATGGTGGGCCAATAAAATCCATTTTGAAAGATTTTCGCTATGGTCTTTTTTGACGAGAAATGACTCCCACATGCTTCAGAATGACAAAATTTAATGACACTACTTACCTCATTGTCCGCAATGCATCTTTGAAATATTTGATCAGGACAATGTTTAAATAAGTTAGAGTCATCCCAATAAAATTTCTTCACTTCGTTCAAAAACTTACCTCTGTCTTCGGTACTCCAATGAGTTGGCAAGTCTCCTGAGGCAAGGAAATTGATATTTTTAGCAAACCAAGGCATTGGACTAAGAGAAAGTAAGGATTTGTCAGGAAAGTAATCATCGGTTGGTGTGATGTCAGATATCGAATCTGTTGTCACTCTTGACAAAAGATTCGCATCAACATTTTTAATGCCTTTTTCATCCGTGATTTCTTCCTGAGAATAAGTCATTTGCAAATCTTCAAATTCATCAAACTCAGTATTACTCAAAGTAGATTCAAGTTGATCACAAACTAATTCTTCAATAAGATCTACTTCTTGTAAATCATTATCATCTCTAGGTTGCTTGCAAATGTTGAAAATATTCATCTCCAATGTCATGTTCCCAAATGATAGCTTCATCAGTCCATTCCTACAATTAATCAATGCATTAGAAGTTGCAAGAAATGGACGTCCTAAAATAACAGGAAATGAATTGCATGCTTCAACAGGTTGTGTGTCTAAGACAATAAAATCCACAGGATAAATGAACTTATCGACTTGTACTAACACATCTTCAACTATTCCTCTAGGCACTTTTACGGATCTATCGGCAAGTAAAAGAGTTACAGAAGTTGGTTTTAACTCACCTAGATTGAGACTTTGAAAAACTGAATATGGAAGTAAATTCACACTAGCTCCAAGATCAAGTAAAGCTCTTTCAATTTTATGTTCTCCAATAAAGCATGAAATTGTAGGACAACCAGGGTCTTTATATTTCAATGCATTATTGTTCTGAAGAATGGCACTTACTTGTTCGGCTAAAAAGGCTTTCTTTTTCACATTCAGTTTTCTCTTCACAGTGCACAGATCTTTCAAAAATTTAGCATAAGAAGGAACCTGTTTGATAGCATCCAGCAAAGGTATATTGATCCTTACCTGTTTGAAGGTTTCAAAGATTTCAGAGTTGTAATTGACTTTCCTTTGTTTGGCCATGGCATGAGGAAATGGAAGTGCTGGCGGAGAATTAGTCTTTTCTTTGCAATGATCAGATTCAACCCCTTCCTTACCCTCAGAGATTGACTCATCATCATTCTCACAAGGTTCAAGAATGGGTTTTTTAATAACCTTACCACTACGAAGAGTGATGACTGATTTTACGTGATCCATGTGTTGGCTTCCAGAACTACTTGCATTCACATTGTATTGCCCCTTTGGATTTTGTTGTGATTGAGATGGAAACTTACCTTTCTCTTGGAAACTGAGAGCAGATGTCAATTTTGCAAGAGTATCTTTAAAATTTGTCATGCTTTGAGCAAGTTGAGTGTTAATTGCCTCTTGCTTTTCCATAAATGCATGCAATGTTTCCTCAAGATTTCTTCTAGGAGGGGGAGCATAAGGAGGTGCATATCCATGAGAATTTTGGAAATTAGGGTGTGCTTGAAACGGTGGCTGTGAATTTTGAGCATTATTGTTCTTACTCTTCCAACTAAAATTTGGGTGGTTTCTCCAACCAGGGTTGTATGTTTTTGAATATGGGTTATGATTGGGCCTTTGAAAACTGTTTAATGCATGGGCTTGTTCATGGAGACATTCTTTAAAAGAAGGCAAGGTTGGACAGTCATTGGTTGAATGCTCGTTGGTTTCATAGATTTGACATGCAATGTCTTGAACAGATTTTAATTGACCACTCTTTTTCAATTCTAGTGCTTCGACTTTTTTAGCTAAAGATGCAAACTTGGCTTAGAGGTCATGATCATCCCTAAGGTTGTACATACCCCAACTAGATGTATGAGGTTGGGTTTTACTTGGTGCCTCATAAGTACCTGTGGTGTCCCAATTTTGTGCATTTTCAGCTAGCAAATCTAAGTACTCCATTGCTTCATTAGGGTCTTTATCCTCAAAAGTTCCATTGCACATCAATTCAACCATTTGCCTATCTCTAGGAGTTAACCCTTCATAAAAATGTGAAACTAATCTCCATGTTTCAAAACCATGATGGGGGCAAGTATTAAGTAAGTCTCGATACCTATCCCAACATTGATAAAATGTTTCTCCTGGTTTTTGAGAGAAAGTAATGATTTGTCTTTTGAAAGAGTTTGTTCTGTGGGACGGAAAAAACTTCTTTAAAAATTGTTGTTGCATTTCATCCCAAGCACGAATGGATCCAGGTCTCAAATTTTGTAGCCATGTTTTAGCTTTATCTTTTAATGAAAAAGGAAAAAGCTTCAATCTAATGGTGTTCATGCTACAATTTGAGTCATTATACGTGTTGCAAACCTCCTCAAATTCCTTTAAATGCAAGTATGGATTTTCTAAATCTAAGCCATGAAAAGATGGTAAAAGTTGAATAATGCATGTCTTAAAATTAAAATGAGATGCATCAGGAGGAAAAACTATGCATGAGGGTGCACTTGTTCTTGTGGGATTCATGTGGTCTCTAAGAGTTCTAACCCGAATATTCTCATTATTCTCATTATGAAGCGATTGGTTATCTTCTTCAGCCATATTTTCTGAAAATGATGAGGATACCCTACAAAGTCTACCACTTAATGTACGTGACCACACTCTCATGCACGTGTAAGAAGAGAATAAAAGGAAGAAGAAAATAAAAGAAAGAGAAACAAAACAAAAGAAACAAAGTTAGATACAAGAAAAGAGAAAAGAGAAAATAAAATAAATACTATAATTTGTACAAGAATTTACCTCCCCGGCAACGGCGCCAAAAACTTGACACGACCAAAAGATTGATGTCTTCTCCCAAGTGCAGGAGTGTCGAAGTAATAAATAACCCGGCAAAACCGGGGTCGAACCACAGGGAGGTTGCTTGTATAAATTATAAGCAACAATAATACTATAACAATAGTAACAATAATAATAATAGTGAAGAAGAAGAGGAAGAAGTTGATGAGAACTTTGAGATGAAAGATTAATGTAAGGATTAAACAATGATAACAACAAATGTCAAGGTTCGAGGATCCACTAATGGTACTTCAAACAAGTATAGTATAAACTCTTATTATTTAATTAGAAACCACACACAAAAGAGGTTCCAATCAGATTATAAATTGTTAACATGATTACATTAGTTATCTTATTCGAATAATGCTAATACTTGTAAATGTTGTCAGGCATTCATGATTATAACTTATGTTAACAACAAATCAAGTTCCTTTCATAGCTCAGGTGTCGGTTATACCATACAGTATGGGCTAATGAAAGTGCCAAGTATTTGTTGTACCAAGTGTTATACAACATAAATCTAGATTAACCATTTAACAAGCAAAGTATTAAAAGTGAACAAGATAACAAATATGAAGCATGTTAGTATCCAACATTAAGGTCCATGTTAAGTTTATATTATACTTATTCTTACACCATTAGTGTACCCTTTTCACCTTGACATAATTAACTTAGCTAGACATAATGAAAGAAAGAAACATAATTAAACAAGATAAGAACATAAGTAAGATAAAAGTTAACTAAGTAAAGGAAAGGAAATGAAAGGCATAAACTTGATATTAAGTACTAATCAATCTCTCATTGTTCACCCCACACTATGTGTTGACAGAGGAACATATGATTGAGAAGTTGAGAGATGGTTTGTGACAGGATTTGAGACAAGGATTGATCGCCTTGCGGTTTAAATCTATGAGGGAGTTGATTGAAGCTGTACAAGCTCTAGAGGCTTGTATTGGAGAAAGCCAAGGGGGACATCAGGGTATAGGCAAAAAGAGAGATGGGGACTATTTTAGCGGCAGAACACCACTCCCGAAGAAAGGAAAGAGTGGAATGTTTGAGCAGTACAAGAAAAAGGGGAGTTTGATGTTACCACCCCACAAACAATCAAGTGGGAGAGTGATGGTTGGACAGTCGCACTCAAGGGCAAACTCTTCAACTAGGACCGGTAACCGCAAGGGTATTGACTATCTTTTTTGTGTAAAATATGGACAAAAACATCCTGAGGACTGCTCAATTTCCCTCGGGAGATGGTTTATGTGCAGAGGAGAAGGTCATAGGTGGAGGAACTGTCAGTATCTAGGTCAAAGGTGTCATTACTGTGGTGGAAGAGGTCATCACAAGAGGGACTGCCCCAAAAGGAACACTAAACAGGTACAGAGCTATAGGCAGCCTAGTCAAAGCCACCAACAGTCAGTCACTGTGAATAGGCCAGTGAGATCTTCTCAATCAGGAGCAAACTCCAGTCGAGGGAGACCGAGGGCACAAGGTGATAGAAACCCAGGGAGGGTCTTCCACCTGACACAGGAGGAGGTTAGGGCTGCATCGGATGTGGTGGCAGGTACACTACTAATGAATAATTTTAATGTGCATGTGTTGTTTGATCTAGGTGCCACCCACTCATTCATTGCTAAGAGAATTGTCACTAAACTGTGAAAGGGGGTAGAAATAGTAGAGAAGGGGTTCGTAATTGGAACTTTAATGGAAAACATGGTTGAAACAAATATTGTGTATGTGGATGTGGGGGTTAGTCTATTTGGGTATGAAACAGAAGTAAACTGTATTCCCTTAGAGCTACATGATATTGACATAATCCTAGGCATGAATTGGTTGAGTAAACACAAGGCTCTAATAGATTGTTATGCTAAAACTGTTACTTTCCAAACACCTAAGGGTAAGAGGATGATTTTTTAGGGAGAGAGAATTCTCAAACCGATCGACTTAATATCGGTGGTAATAGCCCAAAAACTTTTAAGAAAGGGATGTATGGGATACCTCGCATACATCTTAAACTTTGACGATGAAGGTCCACGACTGAAGGATATTCCTATGGTGAGGGAATTCCCAGATGTGTTTCCCAAAGAACTATCGGGATTACCCCCGGAGCGAGAAGTAGAGGTGTCTATAGACACTTTTCCTGGAGTCCCACTTATAGCCCAACAACCGTACCGGATGGCTCCGGTAGAGCTGAACGAGTTAAAGACTCAACTACAGGAATTATTAGACAAAGGGTTCATACGACCCAATAATTCTCCTTGGGAGCACCGGTCCTATTTGTCAGAAAGAAAGATGGAACCCATAGACATTGTATTGACCATCGACAGTTGAACAAAATAACAATGAAAAACAAGTATCTGTTACCTCAAATAGATGATTTGTTTGATCAATTAAAGGGAGCGAGGGCATTTTCGAAGATAGATTTGAGATCAGGGTACTATCAGATGAAGATTAAAGAAACGAATGTAGCAAAGACCGCATTTAGAACTCGTTACGGACACTATGATTTTTTGGTGCTATTGTTCGGGTTGACGAACGCCCCAACCCTCTTCATGGACTCGATGAATTGGGTTTTCCAACCATACCTTGATAAGTTTGTGGTGGTATTCATTGATGATATACTGGTGTACTCAAATTCTTTTGAGGAGCACGTAGAACACTTGAGACATACATTACAAACCTTGAGAGATCACCAGTTATATGCAAAACTAATTAAATATGAATTTTGGCTGAAGAGAGTGACGTATCTGGGACATGTCATTTTAGCTGAAGGTGTTTTCGTAGACCACCAAAAAGTCGAAGCAGTCTTGAAATGGGAAAGACCAACTTCGGTCACTGAAATATGTAGCTTCCTAGGACTTGCAGGATACTATCAGAGATTTATCGAAGGTTTTTCCCTAATTGCAATCCCTTTAACCCAGCTAACTAGGAAGAATAAGAAATGGGTGTGGTCGGAAGAATGTGGGAAAAGCTTCCAAGAATTAAAGAGGAGGCTCACCACTGCTCCAGTGTTAACCCTTCCTTTGGGGACCAAGGGTTTTGTGGTATATAGTGATGCATCGGGGAAGGGATTGGGGTGTGTTTTGATGCAACATGGGAAGGTGATCGGCTATACATCAAGGCAGTTAAAGACTCATGAGGTGAACTACCCGGTGCACGACCTGGAGTTGGCTGCTATAGTATTTGCCTTGAGGATATGGAGACACTATATGTATGGGTCTCAAACCCAAATTTTTACTGATCATAAGAGCCTGAAGTATCTGATGTCGTAAAAGGAGTTGAACATGCGACAAAGACGGTGGATGGAGCTCATTAAGGATTATGACTGCACCATAGAATACCACCCGGGGAAAGCAAACGTGGTGGCAGATTCCCTTAGTCGCAAAAATAAAGCCACCCTGGGAAGGCTAATAGTGGGAAAGGAGCGGCAATTAGCGGAATTGAAAGAGATGGGTGCAAGTTTAGGCATTAATGCAAGAGGTGGGTTAGTAGCCCAACTATTAGTTCGACCAACGTATCGGGAACAAATACTACGTGCCCAATTCTGCGACAAGGAGGGGTCCAAGATTAGGAAGAATATGGAGGCTAGGGTAGAAATGAAATTCCAGGTAGTGGATGATGGATCATTGATGATGGGACAACGATTGTACATGCCTAATGACGAAACAGTCAAACGAATGGTTTTACAAGAAGCACATGAGTCCAAGTTCTCCATACATCCTGGCAGCACTAAGATGTATCAAAACCTAAAACATCACTATTGGTGGCCTAATATGAAAAGGGAAATAGCTGAGTATGTGTCTAAGTGTGGGATATGTCAACAAGTCAAGGTTGAACACCAAAGGCCTGCGGGACCATTACAACCATTACAAATTCCAGAATGGAAGTAAAAGATGATCACCATGGATTTCGTGTCAGGATTTACCAAAGGGAGGAAAGGAAATGACGCGATATAGGTCATTGTAGATTGGTTAATGAAATCTGCACTATTCTTGCCTATAAATATGACCTACTCAGTAGACAAGCTTGCCAACATCTACATAAACAAGGTGGTACGGCTCCATGGGATTCTGGTGTCCATTGTATCGGATCGAGATGCCAGGTTCACCTCTCGACTTTGGCCGAGCATACAACATGCCTTGGGGACAAGACTGGACATTAGCACTGCGTTTCACCCTCAAACGGATGGCCAATCAGAAAGAGTCATCCAAGTCTTGGAAGACTTATTACGGACATGTGTGCTAGAATTTGGAGGAAACTGGGAGGAACACATGGCATTGATAGAGTTCACGTATAACAATAGTCACCAAGCCACAATAGGGATGGCCCCATATGAAGCCTTGTATGGTAGGAGGTGCAAGACTCCTTTATGTTTGGAGGAAATTGGGGACCGAAAGTTATATGGTGAGGAGTTGGTCCAAGTCACAACGAAGAAAGTGAGAACTATCAGGGATCGCATCAAAGCCGTATAGGATAGACAGAAGAAGTATGCTGATGTGAGGAGAAGACCTCTTGAGTTTAGTATGGGGGACCAGATGCTCCTGAAGGGATGAATGGGACAAACGATTGATTAGCTTCAGCTAATGGCATCCGAAGGGATGACTGGGACAAATGATTGATTAGCCTCGGCTAATGGAATCCGAAGGACCGGGACAAATGATTGATTAGTCGAGGCTAATGGCATCTGAATGGATGATCGGGACAAATGAATGATTAGCTTTGGTTAATGGTATTCGTATGGATGATCGGGACAAACGATTGCTTAGCTTTGGCTAATGGCATCTAAAGGGATGACTGGGACACCGGTTGATTAACTTTGGTTGATGGCATCTGAAGTGGATGAACGGGGTGTGTGAACGATTAACCTCAACAAATGATGCCTTAAGAGGATAGTCAGGTTTAAGATTATGGTTGATTGCAAAAAATTGATGCATCTATATGTACTACGAGTTGATTATACCAAGTACATGAAGAAACTATAAATGTCATGCTTCAAACATGGGATAATGTTAACGCTTCATTAAACTATCAGACCATTTAATTATCATCATTATTATTAAGTAATTGCATTCTCTTAAATGTTTTGTACTGCAGCAAGGACGTCACACCAACGAGGTGCCTAGGAAACCCAATACACGAAGACCTACTTTTGTAAGGAATCATGTAGTTTGCATTCTAAATCATGATGTATTTTGTATGAATCAATGTACTGAATGTATAACTTTTATTAGATCTTTTTGTTTAAATTCGTGATGACTATTAATAGGATAGAAATGCAAACTCATGTCTATGTATGTATATTTTTAATGTGAACTTCTAATCATGCAAACATAATATTATGTGTTTATGTAAGATTCACTTTTAAATGAAAGGTTGATTGTTGTTGATGTACGAATTGTATCTTGATAATGTGAGAGAACAGGTTCACCGATTCCCGACACGATGTGTGTCAAGTACAAAAAAAATTACCATTGTTTTGGGCTTGAAAAGCCGGGTTGTTACAGTAAAGAACTTGCCACCACATCAGGTATAGCTCCCACATCCTTGTAGGTCATGTGATATACCCAACCTTGAGTCCTCTCCTCATGATTTTTGGGCCTCTCACGAGTAGCTCTCGTCCCTAACTGGGTAGGCCTGATAGGACGATTGACTGTCACCGATTGCTGCTGGCTTTGAACCTCAATCCTCTAACCATGGGCTCCCTTAGTAGTTCTACGAGGACAATCCTTCTTCCTGTGACTCGTTTCCTCATAATAGTAACAGCCTCTTCCTGCATGCGAGCACTCTCTCCATCGATGCCCCTCCTTTCTACAAATATAACATCTCCCCGACATCATAGAGCAATCTCCAAGGTGTCGTTGCTCACACCTCTGACAAAATGGATATACTGGTCCCTTTTGCTCTGTATACCCTCCAACAGTTTTGACTCCCTGTCTAGACTGTCCTCCCCAAGCTCCTCTTCCACTTGACCCGTCTAGATCCTCCTGAGTTCCCTCTTGGGATGAAACTTCAGCCCCTTTTCTAGAACTAACTTGATGATTGCTCGCTCTTCTCTTTCTTTGGGAGAGGAGGTCTCCCAGTTCAAAACTCAAAATCTCTCCTCTAAGCTTCAATTACCTGACTTTGCTCGACCACTGGTTTCGAGGTATCCCTTATTACCCTATTTTAATATCCCACATCGGCGGGTAAGGGAGTCGTAGTTGGCATTATTATGAGTGCTGGTTGCCAACTTGTCATACATTTTTTGGGGCGTCAGGCTCAGAAGTGGGCTTGCATCACCAGGAACAAAACCGTGAGGGCGATAAGGCCTAAAACGGACAATATATGGCAGATTGGGTTGGGCTGTTACTTTTGGTATCAAAGCCGACCTCACTGGCTGTTCGGTTGTGCCGACGGGGTTGTCGGGCTCCTTAAAGGGGGTGGATTGTAATATCCCATATTGGCGGGTGAGGGAGTGGTAGCTGGCCTTATTAAGAGTGATGGTTGCCAGCTTGTCATACGCGTTTTGGGGTGTTAGGCTCAGAAGTGGGCTTGGGTCACTAGGAACAAAACCATGAGGGCAGTAAGGCCCAAAGCGAACAATATATGGCAAATTGGGTCAGGCTGTTACAAAGGAGCTTAAAAGGCAAGTAGATGAGTTGATGATGAAAAGGTACATTCGTGAGAGTATGAGCCTTTGTATTGTGCCAGTGTTACTTGTGCCAGAAAAAGATGGAACATGGAGGATGTGTGTTGACTGTCATGCCATCAACAACATAACGGTAAAGTATCAACATTCTATTCCTAGGCTTGATGACATAATAGATGAGTTACATGGATCATGTACTTTCTCTAAAATTGACTTAAAAACTGGGTACCATCATACTAGGATGAAAGAAGGTGATAAGTGGAAAACTGCATTTAAGACTAAGCATGGTTTGTATGAATGGTTAGTCATACTGTTTAGACTTACAAATGCGCCTAGTATGTTTATGCATTTAATGAACCATGTATTGCATGCGTTTATAAGTAAGTTTGTTGTTGTGTATTTTGATGACATTTTGATCTATAGCAAGAACTTAAATGAGCATCTTGATCATTTGTGTAATGTACGTAGTGTATTATGTAGCGAGCAATTGTATGCTAATCTTAAGAAGTGTACCTTTTGCATGGAGAAAATTATGTTTCTTGGCTATGTCGTAATTGCGCTGGGTATCGAGATAGATAAGGAGAAAGTTAAGGCCATCCAGGATTGGCCTGCACCAAAATCGGTATGGTAAGGAGTTTTCATGGACTTGCTAGTTTTTATAGAAGGTTCGTGAAGGATTTTAGTACTATTACTGCACATTTAACTAAAATTGTGAAAACATTTGTTGGATTTAAATGGAATGATGAACATGATAAGCCTTTTAATTTGTTGAAAGATAAACTTTGTTCGGTGCTCGTTTTAGCTTTTCCAAACTTTACGTGTAACAACCCGGCTTTTCAGGCCTAAAACAACTGAATATATATATATACTTGACACACATCGTGTCAGTAATCGGCGAACCTATTCCCTCTCATTATCAAGATACAATCCACACACCAACATCAAACAACATTTCTTTTAAAAGTGAATCTTACATATACACATAATATTATGTTTGCATGATTATAAGTTCACATTAAAAATATACATACATAGACATGAGTTTGCACTCCTATCCTACTAATAGTCATCACAAATTTAAATAAAAGATTTAATAATAGTTATACATTCAGCACATTGATTCGTACAAAATACATCCTGATTTAGAATGCAACTACATGATTCCTTGCAAAAGTAGATTCCCATGTATTAGGTTTCCTAGGCACCTCGTTGGTGTGACGTCCCTGCTGCAGTACAAAACAATTATAAGAATGCGATTACTCAATAATAATAAGTAGTTTGACAGTTTAATGAAGCGTTAACATTATCCCATGTTTGAAGCGTAACATTCATAATTCTGTTATGTACTTGGTATGCACAGCTTGTTATAAATATAAATCTATCAATTCTTGCAATCAATCATAATCTTAAATCCGGGTATCCTCTTAAGTCATCATTAGTCAAGCTTAACCATTCACTCATATCGGCCATCCACTTTGGATGTCGTTAGCCGAAGTTAACTAACCATTTGTCTCAGCCATCCATTCGGATGCCATTAGCCGAAGCTAATCAATCATTTGTCCTAGTCATCCATTTAGATGCCATTAGCCAAAGATAATCAATTTTTTGTCAACATTTACCCATTTGGCAGTTTGATATCTATATTAACACAATACGGTAACAATTCACGATAAAGCATTTCATAAATCAACATTATGAAAAAGGAATGTGAAGTCACCTACCTGCTCCACTTGCGGGTTGTCCTTATCCTGACGATGGTCCGATCCTGACCGCACCACCTAAGACATCAATGGTCACAAATCAGAACATTTGTATCTTTGAATCACATTCATCACCATACTTATTTCAAGAGTTCATATGTTCACATTCAAGTGTTCCACATTTGACACCATCATACAATGAAATTGTTACAAGCATTTGAGTCATTTATGCCTAGAGGCCTATTGTAGAAATCAGCAGCAAAAACTGGTTCGCTGCAAGCTGCACAATTCAGCAGCGAAAACTAGTTTGTTGTAGGCTGCCCAATTCGACAGCAAAAATTGTTTCACTGCTGGCGCCACAATTTCAGTAGCGAATGCTACTTAGCTGCAACCAATATGTTTTCAGTAGCAAATGCTAAT
The DNA here is from genome assembly GCF_951802175.1 of Populus nigra. Taxonomy (NCBI): domain Eukaryota; kingdom Viridiplantae; phylum Streptophyta; class Magnoliopsida; order Malpighiales; family Salicaceae; genus Populus; species Populus nigra. The sequence goes on along the minus strand of NC_084862.1, from coordinate 8,730,559 downwards.
TCGTTGCAAACAACTCAATTATGGCGGCTAGTGGAAATAATCATGGTTGATCTAAGGGGATCACTTGCATCGACTCCTACAGGGTGATGATGATACCAATGAAATTGGTATCGGTAATATGTTAAGCGGAAATAATCATGGTTAATCTTATGAAATCTTCAATGTAGGTTGATAATGGAAGAGGAAACAATTTTTAGTAGTTGAAGGAGAAAGAGTTTCCAAAGAAAACCAAAAGGGAGAAGTGAATAAAATATGAATGCACGATTGCCTTTTTAAATTGTTGGATATTTGTATTGCTATATTATTGTGATATTCATGTTTCAATAATATGTATTTTGTTTCAGGACCATCACATGCATGATAGAAGTAGATCCTAGCCTATGTTCACTTTTTGTAATCTAGGTTTTAGAGAGTATACCCTTATATTTTGTAATATTAAAACTTTTATATAACTTAATTTGTATAATTGATGTTTAAACTTGAATAGATGAATTTAATTTTATAGTTTGTATAACCATGTTCCATGTATGAATGTTTATATCTTTTATCCATCCATACTGATTACAAATATTATGGTTGACATGAATGATGATGTTTATGGGATTGAGACCCAAGATGATTGGGTTGAATTGAGCTACGAGATGCAGGATATTAGAAGTGTAAACAGGTCATATGTCGATAACTTGGGACCTCACAATATAGGGGAGACTCTACTGAAATTTTAGTGAAAATTTTGATAAATTTTAATATGAACACCATGTGTATATATATAACAATTTAATCACTCTGTTTATCAGTTAACATGAGATTGTTGCTTTATCCCAGATATGGGGATGTCATATTTTGGTATCAGAGCTCAGGTTGCTATTCCGGAGACAGGAATAATTATATGATTTTGAAATGTGTTTCTAGATGGTGAGAACAAGGCAAGGAGCCAGGACTGATTCATCCCCAGTTCGGGGAATTGATCAGAGTCTTCATTATGAAAGTGATCTAGACTGGGATCCCTTAGCAAACATCTCCTCTCATGTACCTGCAACATCATTGAACTCTGAAAGGGGCGAGTCAGTGAGACTTCGAGATGATTCTCTGTCCCATTAGGCAGATGTATGAATGCTCAAGGTATCAGACAAGTAGTGGGGAGATAATATGCCCCCACTTGTGGCACCGGTAGTTGGGTCAAACCCATTTTTGGATCCTACTTTTATAGATCATATAGTGAGAGCTGTAGCAGCAGGAATGGCAGCAGGAGCCTACAGTATAACTCCTAGATCAGAGGGAGTAGTCACCATAGTTCAGTGGGTGAAGGGTATGGGAGAGATGGGTTGTATGACTTACCATGGCGAACAGGATGCTGAAGTTGCTGGGCATTGGCTGAGGAAAGTGGAAAGAGTTATAACTTAGATGCAGGTGCCAGAGGAGCTACAGGTGGATTACGTGACTCATCTATTGATTGAAAGTGCCCACTCTTAGTGGAAGACCATTAGTGAAAGGAGTAAGGGGAGGTATTGAGATGGAGGGACTTTCGTGAAGAGTTTGAGGAGAGGTACTATTCATGGGAGCATAGGAGGGAGAAAGAACAAGAGTTTTTTGGATTTAAGGCAGGGAGATCTGATAGTTCTGGAGTATGAAAGAATATTCTAGGACTTAACAATGTTTGCCTCCACTTACCTTCCCACAGAGCGCCATAGGGTGGAGAGGTTCCGTGATGAACTTAGGCAGGAGTTGAGGATGATATTGATAGCCATGTAGTTTTAGTATGTGCGGGAATTGATACGGGCTGCTCATGGTATGGAGAGGGTAATAAGGGATACCCTGAAGCCAGTGGCCGAGTAGAGTCAGGCAACTGGAGCTAGGAGGAGAGATTTTAAGTTTTTGATAAAGAGACCTCCTCTCCCAAAGAAAGGGAAGAGCGGGCAATCATTAGGACAATTCTAGAGAAGAGGTGGGAGTTTCACCCTAGGAGGTAGCTCAGAAGGATCAAGACAGGTTAGTGGAAGAGGATCCTGGGGAGGATAGGCTAGACAGGGAGTCACAAATGTTGGAGGGTCTACAGAGCAGAAGAGACCCATATATCCTTTCTATTAGAGGTGTGAGCAGCGACACCCTGGAGATTGCTCTACGATGTCGGGGAGATGTTATATTTGTAGAGGGGAGGGGCATCGATGGAGAGAGTGTCCGCATATAAGGAGAGGCTGTTACTATTATGGGGACACGAGTCATAAGAAGAAGGATTGTCCCCGTAGAACTACCGAGGGAGCCCATGGTCAGAGGATTGAGGTTCAGAGTCAGCAACAATCAAAAGATACTTTACAGTTAGATACAATGCAAGTTTATGCTTTAATTGATCCTGGAGCTAATCATTCCTTTATAACTTATAGAATTGTGAATAACTTGCATGTGTTATCTCGTAAGTTGGGTGAAGGAGTGACGGTTAGTACACCTCTAGGAGAGAATATACATATTGATGATATTTATAGAGGGGTAAAACTATCTATTGGAGGGTTAAGATTGAGGGTAGATCTTATGCCATTAGAGTTATATGATTTTGACTTGATTCTGGGCATGGATTGGCTAAGTAAACATAAAGCAAAAATGGATTGTTTCACCAAAAGAATGACAATCCAAGGAATAGGTTATAAAAGAGTAGTGTTTAAAGGGGAAAGAAAAATAATTCCAAGTTGTGTAATCTTAGTCTTGGTGGCTGGAAAGTTACTGAGGAAGGGTTGTTCTGCTTGGTTAGCCCATGTAAGAGAGCTGGAAAATGGTAGCATAGATTTGGCTAGTATTCCTGTTGTGAGGGAGTTTCGAGATGTATTCCCAGAAGATTGCCTGGATTACCTCTAGTTAGAGAAATTGAAGTTTATTAAGGGGTTCTCCACTATAGCATCACCTTTGACTAAGTTGACCCGCAAGGAAGTTAGGTTTGTTTAGTTGGAAGAGTGTGAGACAAGCTTCCGAGAACTAAAGGAGAGTTTCACTTCTGCTCTTGTACTAGCCCTTCCCTCAAGGACAAAAGGGTTTGTTGTATATAGTGATGCCTCAAAAGGGGGTCTGGGATGTGTGTTGATGCAACACGGGCATGTGATTGCTTATGCATCGAGCCAACTAAAGTCGCATGAAGTGAATTACCCAGTTCATGACCTAGAACTTGCAGCGGTGGTGTTTGCCCTAAGAGTATGGCAATATTATTTATATGGGTCACAAGTTCAAATCTTTACGGACCATAAAGAGTTTAAAGTATTTGATGTCACAGAAGGAGCTGAACATGCGACAAAGGAGATGGGTAGAGTTGATAAAAGATTATGATTATGTGATTGACTACCATTCTGGTAAGGCTAATGTAGTAGCCGATGCCTTGAGTAGGAATGGAAAAACAGTAATGAATGATATGGATATAAAAGAACAAGTATAGTGGAATTGAAGAAGATGGGTTTGCGACTAAGTGTAAGGCCTGAGGGATCATTGTTAGCTCGGTTAAAGATCTGATTTGTACTTCGAGACAAGGTCTTGGTGGCTCAATAGGTGGATGGGAAAGTAAAGGGATCAAGGAGAGGGTAAACCATTTCTTGCAACTTCTAATGCATCGATTAATTGTAGGAATGGACTGATGAAGCTATCTTTTGGAAACATGACATTGGAGATGAATATTTTCAACATTTGCAAGCAACCTGGAGATGATAATGATTTACAAGAAGTAGATTTTATTGAAGAATTAGTTTATGATCAATTTGAATCTACTTTGAGTAATACTGAGTTTGATGAATTTGAAGATTTGCAAATGACTTATTCTCAGGAAGAAATCACGGATGAAAAAGGCATTGAAAATGTTGATGCGAATCTTTTGTCAAGAGTGACAACATATTCGATATCTGACATCACACCAACCGATGATTACTTTCCTAACAAATCCTTACTTTCTCTTAGTTCAATGCCTTGGTTTGCTAAAAAATATCAATTTCCTTGCCTCAGGAGATGTGCCAACTCATTGGAGTACCTAAGATAAAGGAAAGTTTTTGAACGAAGTGAGAAACTTTTATTGGGATGACCCTAACTTATTCAAACATTGTCTTGATCAAATATTTCAAAGATGCATTGCGAACAATGAGGTAAGTAGTGTCATTAAATTTTATCATTCTGAAGCATGTGGGAGTCATTTTTCGTAAAAAAAAACCATTGCAAAAATCTTTCAAAATGGATTTTATTGGCCCACCATGTTCAGGGACACGCATGCATTCTGCAAAGCTTGTGAAAATTGTTAAAAGTCAGGATTTATTTCAAAACATAAGGAATCTTTAGATAATCTTCTATTGACTTTGGAGACATATCCTGGTATAACCGACATAAAAAATATTTCAAAACATAAGGAATCTTTAGATAATCTTCTATTGACTTTGGAGACATATCCTGATAATCTTCTATTGGCCCAAAGCAGGTTCCTCAAGTTATCACATAAAAAATATTTGTGTTTTCGGTGGATCCAGTCCTGGGAAGGAAATAGCTTTTTTAGAAGCAGCAAATCATCTTGGTCAGGTACTAGCTGAGAAAAAGATTCATTTAGTGTATGGGGGAGGCAGCCTTGGGTTAATGGGGGGTGTGACAATAGCTGCATTTTTAGGAGGTAGTCAAGTTTTGGGGGTCGTCCCCGAAGCTTTAACAAAAGGGGACATCATTGGAAGAACAATTGGAGAGGAACTACAAGTCTCCACAATGTTTGATCGAATGAATACAATGTTTAACCATGTTGATGCCTTCATTGCCTTACCAGGTGGTCTGGGCACATTGGAAGAGATCTTTCATATTTCCTCTTGGGCCCAACTTCACATTCACCATAAACCTATCGGTTTGCTCAATGTTAATGGTTTTTATGATAATTTGTTGTCTTTTCTTGATCAAGCTGTGGAACAGGAATTTCTAACATCTTCCGCACGACAAATCATAATCTCTGCTGCTACTGCTGAACAATTGATCGACAAACTACAATCTTTCACCCCTGTAATTGATCCTTCCATGAGTCGTATAAATTGGTCAACTACAGAAAGCCGTAAAAAGCTTAGACCTGCAGGGGGATTACAGTTATTGTCGATTCCATAATGGAAATGAGAGGATATTTCTATGGATTTTGTGACGTGATTACCTAGGGGAAAGAAGGGGAATGATGCCATATGAGTGGTCGTGGATCGACTGACAAAATCTGCTTTGTTTTTTCCTATGAAAATGACTGATTCGGTGGATAAGCTAGCAAAATTATATGTAAATGTAGTAATCAGATTTCGTGGAGTGCCAGTGTCAACTATATCGGATCGGGATCCAAGATTCACATTGAGATTATGGCCTAGCTTACAACGAGCGCGGACAAAGTTGAATCTAAGCATAACATTTCATCCTCACACGGATGGTCAATCTGAAAGGACCATTCAAACTCTTGAGGATCTCTTAAGGTCTTGTGTGTAGGAGTTTGGAGGAAACTAGGAGGATCTCCTGCCATTGGTGGAGTTTACTTATAATAATAGCCATCAAACTACTATTGGTATGGCTCCAAATGAAGCATTGTGTGGGAAGAATTGTCGTACCCCAATTTGTTAGGATAAAGTAGGAGAAAGGAAGCTTTTAGGACCTGAAATGGTGCAACTGACAACTAAAAAGGTGATAGTAATTAGAAAGAGGATGAAGGAAGCCCAGGATATACAAAAACATTATGTAAATAATCGAAAAAGGCCTTTGGAATTCCAAGTGAGGGATAAGGTATTTTTAAAGGTAGCGCCTTGGAAAGACATCATTTGATTTAGAGTAAAACGGAAAATAGCTCCGAGATATATTGGCCCTTTCGAGATTAAAGAAAGAATCAGACCAATTGCCTATCGATTAGAGTTGCCTGCAGATTTGGATAAGATTCACAATGTATTCCATGTGTCATTGTTGTGGAAGACCAAGAAAGACCCCTCACGGGTATTGCCACAAGTTCCTATGAAGATTAAAGGCGATATTGAACTGTTACTGTCCAACTGTTATTGTCTTGATATTGAACTGTTACTGTACGACCTCTCCTCGGATTTTTAACTATATCTAGAGTTATAGAATCCATTTAAAGCGAGATGGGTTCATTGGAAAGCTAATATACAAGGCTACAAGTTCTCTCAAGGAAGGAGAACCCAATTCTGCCTCTAAGACAATCAAAATTACTATAAAAAAACATTGGACTGTTAATGTCCAACTGTTACTATCTTGATATTGAACCGTTACAATCCGTTCTCTTCTCAGATTTTTAACTATATCTAGAGTTATAAAACTCCATTTGAAGTGAGATAGGGCTCGTTGGAAAGCTAAAATAGGAGGCTACAAGTTCATTGAAGGAAGGAGAACCCAGTCCTGCCTCTAAGACAGGCAAAATTGCTCATCAACAAACATTGGATTGTTATTATCCAACTGTTACCGTCTTGATATTGAATTGTCACTATCCGACCTCTCTTAAGATTTTTAAATATATAGAACTCAATTTAAAAGCGAGATGGGTCTCGTTGGGAAGCTAATACACGAGGTTACAAGTTCTCTAAAGGAAGGACAACCTAGTTATGCCTCTAAGGCAGGCAAAAAATCTCATCAATAAATATTAGACTGTTACTGTCAAACTATTACTGTCTTGATATTGAATTGTTACTATCCGACCTCTCCTCAGATCTTTAACTATATCTTGAGTTATAGAACTCCATTTAAAGGGTGATGGGTCTCGTTGGAAAGTTAAGACAGGAGGCTGCAAGTTCTTTGAAAGAAGGAGAACACAGTCCTGCCTCCAAGACAACCAAAATTGCTCATCAACAAACATTGGACCGTTACTGTCCAACAATTACCATCTTGATATTGAATTGTCACTGTCCGACCTCTCTTAAGATTTTTAACTATATCTAGAGTTATAGAACTCAATTTAAAAGAGATGAGTCTCATTGGAAAGCTAATACACGAGGCTACAAGTTCTCTGAAGGAAGGACATCCCAGTTCTGCCTCTAAGGTAGGCACAATTGCTCATCAACAAACAATAGATTGTTTTTCCAGTGAGGAAATGTCGAGGGTCCCTGTTTGGGTCAAATTTCCTAACCTTCCCCTGTGCTGCTGGTCACCTACTTGTCTTTCAAAGATAGCTAGTGTGCTTGGGAAGCCCATTCAGTGTGATCATCCTACCTCAACTCTTTCTCGTATATCTTATGCCCGGGTACTGGTTGAAATTGATCTCCTTGAGGATCTCCGACACTCAGTTGAGATCTCTCTGCCTGAAGGGCCTGCTCTACGCTAACCTGTTGTATATGAAGCTATGCCCAAGTATTGTACTTTCTGCCATGTTTTGGGTCACACACGACTCCTCTGCCCTAAAGCCGCTGCTTCTCAAGCTACCCCCTGCAATCAACCCCTGCCTCCGGCAACTCAAGCTGTTAACGGGAATGTCTTTAGTAGATTGGGTCCTCAACCTCCTCTTCAGCCTTCTCTTGCTCAGCCACAGGTGCAAACCCAACAAGATGTTGCCATTCCTGTGGGTTTTACAAGAGATGTTAGGTCTGAAGTTGCTCTTGAACCTACTAATGTCTAGGTTACAGTGGAATCCAGACGCAAATCCATAAAACAGGATAAGGGTAAGGCGGTAGTGGCAATTGAACCCGGGGTGGAGACTATTCCTATCCCTTCCTCTTCCCCTGTTTGCTCTGGACCTGACCAAACCTCCGCTGAAACTACTCCACTGGTGGCATCCCCTTGTGTAGCTGGTGTTGGGGCTTCTTCCCCTCCTTGTACCGTAACCTTAGCTCAACCCCCTTGTGCTGGCAATGAACACTGTCACTCCCCCCCCCCCAAAATACTTTCGTCTCTACTGCTGATGCTGCTCATCTGTATGGTCCACCTATCCCTTCTCCTATAGTGGAGGTGTTGGCCCAGAGTCGAGTCCAAACTCGAAACCAGAAGAAGCGTGGAGGCAGGGAGAGAACTTCCCCTCCACGTGCATATTGATGATCACTTTCAGGTGGTATCAAAGAGGCCTTATTGGCGCAGCATGAGGTTGATTTCTATAATATCTCTGTCTGGGAGTCTTATGGGATGCCATTTTGGTATTGTTCCAGTTGGGGTTATTTAATTGGGATCAGAGGTTCTCGCTGGGTGCTGCTGCCCTCTGTGTACTAGGAATACTATGTGTTTCTCTTGTGCATGCAGGGTGCTGTTGCCTTGTGTATTGCCGCTCCACTACTACATGGTTCATGCATTTTGGTTTCACGTGATTCATCTTGCTGCTGGGGCCCCCGATCGGCTTATGAACTATTGCTGCTAGTGGCTGTCTTTCTATGCTGTTAGCTTGTATTCCTATATTGTTACTGCTTTTGTTCCCTTCAGTTTCAAACGAAGGCTGTTTTCTTAGACTGTTTTTCTCTTATTCATGGTGGGAGTCTGTTCCCACAGGATTGTTTGTTTCCTTTGCCTGGATATTATTATCCAAATGTACTGCTGGTATCCAGCTTGTATCGCAAGCTTGTCTTGCTCTTTTTGATCTATATACTTCTAACATTTGATCGAAAAAAAAAACAATAGATTGTTACTGTCCAACTATTACTGTCTTGATATTGAATTGTTATTGTCCAACCTCTCCTCAGATCTTTAACAATATCTAGAGTTATAGAAGTCCATTTAAAGGGAGATGGGTCTCATTGGAAAGTTAAGACAAGAGGCTGCAAGTTCTTTGAAAAAAGGAGAACCCAGTCCTGCCTCTAAGATAGGCAAAATTGCTCATAAAAAAACATTGGACTGTTACTGTCCAATTGTTACCGTCTTGATATTGAATTATTACTGTCCGGCCTCTCCTCAGATTTTTAACTATATCTAGAGTTATAGAACTCCATTTAAAGTGAGATGCGTCTCATTGGAAAGCTAAAACAGGAGGCTGCAAGTTCTTTGAAAGAAAGAGAACCCACTCCTGCCTCTAAGACAGGCAAAATTGCTCATTAACAAACATTGGATTGTTATTGTCCAACTGTTACTGTCTTGATATTGAATTGTCACCGTCCGACCTCTCTTAAGATTTTTAACTATTTCTAAAGTTATAGAACTCAATTTAAAAGTGAGATGGGTCTCGTTGGAAAGCTAATACCCGAGGCTACAAGTTCTCTGGTTCTACCAATAAGGCAGGCAAAAGTGCTTATCAATAAATGTTAGACTGTTACTGTCCAACTGTTACTGTCTTGATAATGAATTGTTACTATCCGACCTCTCCTCAGATCTTTAACTATATCTTGAGTTATAGAACTCCATTTAAAGGGTGATGGTCTCGTTGGAAAGTTAAGACAGGAGGCTGCAAGTTCTTTGAAAGAAGAAGAACCCAGTCCTGCCTCTAAGACAGGCAAAATTGCCCATCAACAAACATTGGACTGTTACTGTCGAACTATTACTGTCTTGATATTGAATTGTTACTGTCCAACTTCTCAAGATTTTTAACTATATCTAGAGTTATAGAACTCAATTTAAAAGCGACATGGGTCTCGCTGGAAAGCTAATACACGAGGCTACAAGTTCTCTGAAGGAAGGACAACCCAGTTCTGCCTCTAAGGCAGGCAAAATTGCTCATCAACAAACAATAGACTGTTACTGTCTTGATATTGAATTGTTACTGTCCAACCTCTCCTCAGATCTTTAACAATATCTAGAGTTATACAACTCCATTTAAAGGGAGATAGGTCTCGTTGGACAGTTAAGACAGGAGGCTGCAAGTTCTTTGAAAGAATGAGAACCCAGTCCTGCCTCTAAGACAGGCAAAATTGCTCATCAACAAACATTGGACTGTTACTTTCCAATTGTTACCGTCTTGATATTGAATTGTTACTGTTTGGCCTCTCCTCAGATTTTTAACTATATCTAGAGTTATAGAACTCCATTTAAAGGGAGATGCGTCTCGTTGGAAAGCTAAAACAGGAGGCTGCAAGTTCTTTGAGAGAAGGAGAACCCAGTCCTGCCTCTATGACAGGCAAACTTGCTCATCAATAAACATTAGACTAATACTGTCCAACTAGTACTATCTTGATATTGAATTGTTACTGTCCAACATCTCTTAAGATTTTTAACTATATCAAGAGTTATAGAACTCAATTTAAAGCGAGATGGGTCTTGTTTGAAAGCTGATACACGAGAATACAAGTTCTCTGAATGGAATGCACACCCAGTTCTGCCTCTAAAAAATGCACAATTACTCATCAACAAACATTAGATTGTTATTGTCTAACTGTTACTGTCTTGTTTTTGAACCATTACTGCTGACTTTTCCTCAAATGTTTAACTATATCTAGAGTTATAGAACTCCATTTCAAGTGAGGTTGGTTGCGTTGGAAAGCTAAGACACGAGGCTACAAATTCTCTGAGGTAGGAGAACCTAGTTAAGGTTCTAAGACAGTCAAAATCATTCATCAACAAACATTTGGACTCTTACTGTCCAACTGCTACTGTCTAGTTTTTGAACCGTTATTGTCTGACATGTCCTCATATTTTTAACTATAGCTAGAGTTATAGAACTTTGTTGCAAGCGACGTTGGTTGCATTAGAAAGCTAAGACACGAGGCTACAAGTTCTCTGAAGGAAGGAGAACCCAGTTCTGCCTCTAAAACAGTCAAAATCGCTCATCAACAAACATTTGGACATTTATTGTCCAACTGTTACTGTCTTGATTTTGAATTGTTACTGTCCGACCTCTTAGATTTTTACCTATATGTAGAGTTATAGAACTCCATTTAAAGGCGGATGGGTCTCGTTGGAAAGCTAACAGAGGAGGCTGCAAGTTCTTTGAAAGAAGAAGAACCCAGTCCTGCCTCTAAGACAGGCAAACGAGCTCACCAACAAACATTGGACTAATATTGTCCACCTAGTACTGTTTTGATATTGAACTGTTATTGTCCGACCTCTCCTCAGATTTTTAGCTATATCTATTGTTAAAGAATTCCATTTCAAGCGAGATGGGTCTCATTGGAAAGCTAAAACACGAGGCTCCAAGTTCTCTGAAGGAAAGAGAACCCAATTCTGCCTCTAAGACAATTAAAATCGCTCATTAACAAAATGTGGAGTGTTACTGTCCAACTGTTACAGTCTTGTTCTTGAATCGTTACCGTCTGACATCTCCTCAAATTTTTAACTATATCTAAAGTTATAGAACTCTATTTCAAGCGATGTTGGTCGCGTTGGAAAGCTAAGACACAATCTACACGTTCTCTGAAGGAAGGAGAACCCAGTTCTGCTTCTAAAACAGTTAAAATCACTTATGAACAAACATTTGGGACTTTTACTGTCAAACTGTTACTGTTTTGTTTTTGAACCATTACTGTCTGACATCTCCTCAGATTTTTAACTATATCTAGAGTTATAGAACTCCATTTTAAGAGAGGTTGGCTGCGTAGGAAAGCTAAGACAGGAGGCTACAAGTTCTCTGAAGGAAGGAGAACCTAGTTCTATGTCTAAGAGAGTAAAAATCGCTCATCAACTAAATGTGGATTGTTATTGTCCAACTGTTACTGTTTTGTTTTTGAACCGTTACTGTTGACCTTTCCTTAGATGTTTAACTATATCTAGAGTTATAGAACTCTGTTTCAAGCGAGATTGGTCATGTTGGAAAGTTAAGACACGAGGCTACAAGTTCTCTGAGGTAAGAGAACCTTGTTCTGCTTCTAAGACAATCAAAATTGCTCATCAACAAACATTTGCACTCTTACTGTCCAACTATTACTATCTTGTTTTTGAACCGTTACTGTTTGACCTCTCCTTAGATTTTTAACTATATCTAGAGTTATAGAACTCCGTTGCGAGTGACATTGATCATGTTGGAAAGCTAAGACACAAGGCTACACGTTCTTTGAAGGAAGGAGAACCCAGTCCTGCCTCTAAGACAGACAAACTTGTTCATCAACAAACATTGGACTAATATTGTCCAACTAGTACTGTCTTGATATTGAACTGTTACTAACCGACCTCTCCTCAAATTTTTAACTATTTCTAGAGTTATAGAACTCCATTTATAGCATGATGGGTCTCGTTGAAAAGCTAAGACACGACGCTACAAGTTCTCTTAAGGAAGGACAACCCAGTTCTGCCTTTAAGGCAGGCAAAATTGCTCATCAACAAACATTGGACTGTTACTGTCCACCTATTGCTGTCTTGATATTGAACTGTTACTGTCTGAACTCTCCTCAGATTTTTAACTATATTTAGAGTTACAGAAATCCATTTAAAGTGAGATGGGTCTCGTTGGAAAGCTAAAACAAGAGGCTACATGTTTTTTGAAGGAAGGAGAACACAGTTCTGCCTCTATGACAGGCAAAATTGCTCATCAACAAATATTGGACTGTTACTGTCTTGTTTTTAAGTCGTTACCATCTGACCTCTCTCCTCAGATGTTTAACTATATTTAGAGTTATACAACTTCGTTTCAAGTGAGGTTGGTTGTTTTGAAAAGCCAAGACAGAAGGCTACAAGTTCTATGAGGTAGGAGAACCCAATTATACTTCTAAGACAGTAAAAAATGCTTATCAACAAATATTTGGACTCTTATTGTCCAATTGTTACTGTTTTGTTTTTGAAACGATACTGTGGACCTTTCCTTAGATGTTTAACTATATCTAGAGTTATAGAAGTCCATTTGAAACGAGTTGGGTCTCGTTGGAAAGCTAATAGACGAGTATACAAGTTCTCTGATGGAAGGAGAACCCACTTCTGCCTCTAAAACAAGCAAAATTGTTCATCAACAAACATTGGACAGTTACTGTCCAACTGTTACTATCTGGATATTGAATTATTACTGTCCGACCTCTCCTCAGATTTTTAACAATATCAAAAGTTATAGAATCCATTTAAAGCGAGATGGGTCTCGTTGGAAAGCTAATACACGAGGCTACAAGTTCTCTAAAGAAAGGAGAACCCAGTCCTGCCTCTAAGACAGGCAAAATTGCTCATCAACAAACATTGGACTGTTACTGTCCAACTATTAACGTCTTGATATTGAATTGTTACTGTCCGGCCTCTCTTAAGATTTTTAGCTATATTTAGAGTTATAGAACTCAATTTAAAGCGAGATGGCTCTCTTTAGAAAGCTAATACACGAGGATACAAGTTCTCTTAAGGAAAGAGAACCCAGATCTGCCTCTAAGGCAGACAAAATTGCTCATTAAAAAATATTGGATTGTTACTGTCTTGATATTCAATTGTTACTGTCCGACCTCTCCTCATATTTTTTACCATATCTAGAGTTATAGAACTCCATTTCAAGCGAGATGGGTCTCGTTGGAAATCTAAGACACGAGGCTACAAGTTCTCTGAAGGAAAGAGAGCCTAGTTCTGCCTCTAAGACAATCAAAATCACTCATCAACAAAAATTTGGATTGTTATTATCCAAGTGTTACTATCTTGTTTTTGCACCGTTAGTGTCTGATCTCTCCTCAGATTTTTAACTATATCTAGAGTTATAGAACTCCATTGCAAGTGAAGTTGGTCGTGTTGGAAAGCTAAGACATGAGGCTACAAGTTCTCTAAAGGAAGGAGAACCTAGTTCTGCCTCTAAGACAGTCAAAATCGCTCATCAACAAAAAATTGGATTGTTACTGTCCAAGTGTTATTGTCTTGTTTGTGCACCGTTACTGTCTGATCTCTCCTTAGATTTTTAACTATATCTAGAGTTATAGAACTCTGTTGCAAGTGAAGTTGGTCGCATTGGAAAGCTAAGACACGAGGCTACAAGTTCCTTAAAGGAAGGAGAACCCAGTTCTGCCTCTAAAACAGTCAAAATCGCTCATCAACAAAAATTTAGACTGTTACTGTCCAAGTGTTACTGTCTTGTATTTGAAGAGTTACTGTCTAACCTGTCCTCAGATGTTTAACTATATCTAGAGTTATAGAAAACTGTTTCAAGCGAAGTTGGTCACGTTGGAAAGCTAAGACATAAAGCTACAAGTTCTCTACAAGAAAAAGAACCCAGTTCTGCCTTTAAGACAGTCAAAATCGCTCATCAACAAAAATTTAGACTGTTACTATGCAAGTGTTACTGTCTTGTTTTTGAACCGTTACTGCTGACCATTTTTCAAATGTTTAAATATATCTAGTGTTATAGAACTCTGTTTCAAGCGAGGTTAGTCGCGGTGGAAAGCTAAGACACGAGACTACAAGTTATTTGAAGGAAGGAGAATCCAGTTATGCCTATAAAACAGTCAAAATTGCTCATCAATAAACATTTGAACATTACCATCCAATGGTTACTGTCTTGTTTTGGAATCGTTTTTGTCTGATCTATCCTCAGATTTTAAATAATATCTAGAGTTATAGAACTCCATTTCAAGCGAGGTTGGTCGTGTTGGAAAGCTAACACACAAAGCTACAAGTTCTCCAAGGTAGGAGAACCAAGTTCCGCTTCTAAGACAGTCAAAATCAGTTATCAACAAACATTTGGATTGTTACTGTTCAACTATTACTGTCTAGTTTTTGAATCGTTACTACGCTCTCCTCAGATTTTTAACTATATCTAGAGTTATAGAACTCCATTTCAAGCGAGGTTGGTCACATTGGAAAGTTAAGACACGAGGTTACAAGTTCTCTAAGGTAGGGGAACCCAGTTTTGCTTTTAAGACAATCAAAATTGCTCATCAACAAAAATTTGGACTGTTACTGTCCAACTGTTACTGTCCGGTTTTTAAACCGTTACCGTTTGATCTCTCCTCAGATGTTTAACTATGTGAAACCCTGGAAATTTATAATTTAAATATGCAGATGCGTAAACCCTCATGTAAACGTAAGACTGAAAGTGGTAATATTTCAACGAGTGATGGAAACCAAGATTACAAATAATAGATAAATAAAGATATATAATGGAAAAGATGACCTCCATAAAATGAATTTTGATTTAGAATTAATAAGGACAGAGAAATTGGTAATGTGTTTTGATGGATAAAATAATGAGAAAAATAACAAAATATTTCTAGGAAATAAGTGAGGTAATAAAGAATACATTATAATAAAGGATAATGCAATGAAAAGGGTAGGACTGAAGGTGCAAACACCAATTAGAATTAGTGATGTTATTTTAAAACAGTAATAAGCCCGATAAATAAATAAAGGTGGAAATTCTAAAATGAATATATTCCAAAATAATAAAATGACCTTAAAGGGTTAGAAGGACATATATGATTTTATGTGAAGATTGAACAAGAAAAATCTAGATTGTTTATGAAAAGTCATGAAATGACCAATTTTACATTAGAAAGCAAAGCTCTCAATCCAATCGTCGAATCAAGATGAAATTTTGTATGAAGTCTATTAATATGTTTTCCTACCTTGGTTAAAGATCGCATCCCAATCACAGTTCAGTAAAGACTAGCGATTCAAGCAGAAATAAACCGGATAGTTTACATGAAAAATAAAAAAAATACATAAAGGCATAAATGAGGGACATAATTGTAATTAGAGGAAAATGTACATTTAAAACATCCAAAGGCCACCAGTTCAAGGAAAAAGAAAAAAAAAAGAGAAAAGAGGTAGAGACAATGGAGAATTCGGCTAGAGAGAGGGGTGTAGAATTTGGAAGAAACAATAATACTCGGTGGCCATATCTCTATAATCCACCATTGGATCATGTTGAGTATTGGATATATTGTTCTTCTCACACTCCTCTACTAACTGACCGGAGGGATTTGAAGGACCACAATCCGTTTGACAGAAATCATCATCTGAACGTTTCTAGAAAACAAAAGGAAATAATTTTGCAGAGCAGTTTTGGTCGCCGACCGATTTCTCTCTCTTCCACCGTTGGATCATGCTCATTCTTGGATACGTGGTGCGCCTAGAAGTTACCTTCATTCTTGCAAGGTTTCATGCATGTTGAACAGTAGCTTGCCCATTTTCAAGTAAGCTCGGCTTTCTTCAAATCTAGGGAGATTTAACCGTTGGATCATTATGATTTTGAGATATATTATGCACAACTCTATGATATATAGTCTGGCCGTTGGGTTTGAAACAATAAACAGAGGTGGATGACTTATTACCTTTTGAATCTATTGCTAGTTTTGGCAAAATGTAGTAAGCTTGATTAAATACATGTTTTGATGAAATTAGAATTGTGTGGGTGTAGGTTTTATGGAAGATGTAATGGTAAAATATGTTCTTGTTATTAGTATTATTATAGATTAATTGTGTATTCTTTATATGAGGGGAAGAATGATTATGGTGTAAGAATAGTAAGGAACATTGCTATATGAACATGTTGATTGAATAGTAATTATAATTGTGACTTGCACCTTCTCTTTTTTATATACGTTGAATAATAAAATACTTTATCATAAATGTTACCATATTGCGTTAGAACAGATATTAGATCGTCGAACGCTTAAATGTTGACAAATGGTTAATTAGCTTCGGCTAATGGCACCCGAATGGATGACCGGGACGAACGAATGACTAGCTTTGGCTAAAGGCATCCGAATGGATGACCGTGACGAACGAATGACTAGCTTCGGCTAATGGCATCCGAATGGATGCCCGGACGAACGAATGACTAGCTTCGGCTAATGGCATCTGAATGGATGGTCGGGATGAACGACTGATTAGCTTTGGCTAATGACATCCGAATGGATGGTTGAGACAAATGAATGATTAGCTTCAGCTAATGGCATCCGAATGGATGACCGGGATGAACGAATGATTATCTTCGGCTAATGGCATCCGAATGGATGGCCGGGACGAATGACTGACTAGCTTTGGCTAATGGCATTCGAATGGATGGCCAAGACGAACGAATGACTAGCTTCGGCTAATGGCATCCGAATGAATGACCGGGACGAACGATTGATTAGCTTTGGCTAATGGCATCCGATTGGATGGCCGGGACAAATGAATGATTAGCTTTGGCTAATGGCATCCGAATGGATGGTTGAGACAAATGAATGATTAGCTTTAGCTAATGGCATCCAAATGGATGACCAGGATGAATGATTGATTAGCTTTGGCTAATGACATCCAAATGGATGGCCGGGACAAATGAATGATTAGCTTCGGCTAATGGCATTTGAATGGATGACCGGGACGAATGATTGATTAGCTTTGGCTAATGGCATCCAAAGTGGATGACCGGGGTGAGTGAATAGTTAACCTTAGCAAATGATGCCTTAAGAGGATAGCCGGGTTTAAGATTATGGTTGATTGCAAGAATTGGTGCATCTATATGTACTACAAGTTATTTATACCAAGTACATGAAGAAATTATAAATGTTAATGCTTCATTTAACTACCAGACCATTTAGTTATCATTATTATTATTATTAAGTAATTGCATTCTCTTAAATGTTTTGTACTGCAACAGGAACGTCACACCAACGAGATGTCTAGGAAACCCGATACACGGGAACCTACTTTTGCAAGGAATCATGTAGATGCATTCTAAATCACAATGTATTACCGGATTGATTGGCTAACAAAAGAGGTTAGCTAGAGGCTGGGTAATTCATATGGAATTACTAGATTTAGTGGTAACCGAGGAAGGTTAACCAAATGTGTGGGTAATTATATGAAATTACCAAAATTATTGGCAATCAGGATGAGTAGCCGGATAGTTAAGTTTTGAAGAGATTATGTGAATTAATTTATTGAAGTTAGAAGTAGTAAATTCTAAATGTTATGAGTAAAATAATTAAAATATGACTAAGATATTGAGTAAATTAATTAATTTGGTTATTAGGTAGACACAATGACTTGGAGATTGGAGGGGAATTGATAGATAATTGGTTACCATAGTGTGGGTGGACAAGGATACATTACAATGATACTTAACGCCATAATGACGGTGGCTAAGGGCATAAATTGATACTTAGCACTGTGATGATGGTGACCAAAGTTATGTGAAGGATGCTTAGTGACCGTAGTGTCGATAACTAAGATTGTGTGCGAATGATACTTGGCAACCGTGGTTACAATGCATCTGATGTTAATAGGAAAAATGAAAGGGGTTCGGCACGAATGGAAGAATCAAATGGTATTGATTAACTATTCCGGGTCGAGAATAGTTAATGATATCAATAGGTCACATTGGTATTGACAACCATTTCTGGTGTGATTAGCTACTCTAGGTAAGGAGGCTAATGATGTCAAGGGTTCTTGACATCGACAATTTTGATGGTAAACCAGATATGAATAAGATTTAATTAACTATTCTAAGGAAGGAATAGTTAATGATACTGATTGGTTGTATTGATATTGACATGTGAATATAATTGATTAGTCTAGCCCAATATTAGAAGACTAATGATACTAATAAGATTTATTAGTTTCAGCGATTACATTTTAACAACAGATTCAGAAAGGGAATATATGGATTAGTCATTCCAAAAGAATGAGATAAGCTAATGATACCAAGAGAGGAATATCTTGGTATTAAGTGAGAATTGATTTATAAGGAGATAGTGTTCGTAAACCGTTGAGTTGTGTTGAGATTTCCAAAATGGAATTATTCTTGGCAAATGAGATAGGATATTAGATGGATATTGGTAATAGATGGAAAATATATGTTGTAAACCGTTGGATCATGATCATTCTTGGATATGTGGTGCGCCTAGATGTTACCTTCATGCTGGACGGTCGAGATCGGAAAATATTTCTCCGGCAAGGTTTCATGCATGTTGAACAGTAGCTCGTCCATTTTCAGGTAAGCTCGATTTTGTTCAGATCTAGGGAGTTTAACCGTTGGATCATTATGATTTTGAGATATATTATGCACAACTCTATGATATGTAGTTTGACCGTTGGGTTTGAAACAATAATCAGAGGTTGATGACTTATTGCCTTTTGAATCTATTGCTAGTTTTGGCAAAATATAGTAAGCTTGATTAAATACATGTTTTGATGAAATTAGAATTGTGTGGGTGTAGGTTTTATGGAAGATGTAATGGTAAAATATGTTCTCGTTATTAGTATTATTATAGATTAATTGTGTATTCTTTATATGAGGGGAAGAATGATTATTGTGTAAGAATAGTAAGGAACATTGCTATATGAATATGTTGATTGAATAGAACATGTTGATTGAATAGAAAGCTAACTTGTTGGTTGTGTGGATATAAATGGGGTGGAACCATGAAGAAATTGAAATGAAAGAAATTTGGAAAAAATAAAACATATTTAAAGCTAGCTATAAGTGTTTTTAGCAAATGGTTAGTTAATGAAGGTTGTCATGGATCCCAATTAGTAGGGTGAAATTATTGTTGTGATAATGATCTGAGAATATTAATTGTTAAGGTTTGCCATATATGTTTAATCGCACGAGGAGAAAGCGAAAGAAAATGAATAGCTCATCATTTTGTTGTATTAATAATAATAATAGGAGAAAGCTCAAAAGGAATGAGTTTCCTTATTTTGGTCTAATCTTGCTATATTATAGAGGTAGGGAAATTGTTTGAATGTTTTGCTTCAGGATTGGTTTGAATTTGTGATTTAATGATGCCAAATGACCTTGGATGATGTTGATTTTGCATGAAAATAAGTTGGAAGTTGAAAAGGATTTCTAAGGAATGAAAATCGTCGCTGTCCAAAATTTTAGCTATAAAGAAGGGGCTATTGTGATTGTTGATTTTGAGCCTTAAAACAAAATAATTTGGAGTTGGTTTCTTCATAAAAGTTGTATCTCTATGTTTAGCCTTTCATAGAGATAAATCACACCCAAAACTGAGTTTTACAACTTTAGTTATGATTAAGACACTAGATAGTGTTCTGGGTTGGTTAAGCTTAATTGATCGGAATTAGACAATTTTTAATCGTTGCTTGGAATTGTTGTTGAGTGATGGTTTTGATAACAAAATTATAAGAATGAATATAAACATTAAAATGAGTAAGAGTATGAGATCTTAAAGAAAATTCCTTGTGATTAGTTTAAGAATACTAGTTGAATGAGAATTAAATGAAGATGTGATGTTGGTTGTATTGTTGATAACAATTGAATCCCTAGTGATACAAGGAAAGCTGTGGGGACTGGACAATTGCATGGAGTGGCAGCACGTGCACCTATTCTAGGTAGGTGACTTGCACCTTCTCTTTTTTATATACGTTGAATAATAAAATACTTTATCATGAATGTTACCATATTGTGTTAGAACAAATATTAGATCATCGAACGCTTAAATGTTGATAAATGAATGATTAGCTTCGGCTAATGGCATCCGAATGGATGACCAGGACGAATGACTGATTAGCTTTGGCTAATGGCATCCGAATGAATGGCCGGGACAAATGAATGATTAGCTTCGGCTAATGGCATCTGAATGGATGACCGGGACGAACAAATGATTAGCTTTGGCTAATGGCATCTGAATGGATGGTCGGGACAAATGAATGATTAGCTTTGGCTAATGGCATCCGAATGGATGACCGGGATGAACAATTGATTAGCTTTGGCTAATGGCATCCGAAGTGGATGACCGGGGTGAGTGAACGGTTAACCTCAGCAAATGATGCCTTAAGAGGTTAGCCGGATGCTAGGTAATTCGTATGGAATTACCAGATTGATTGTGGCAACTAAGATGGGTTAGCCGGATTTCTTGGGTAATTAAGAGAATTACCAGGTTTATTGGTTAACAAGCAAGTTAACCGAATATGGGGTAATTCGTATGGAATTACCGGATTGATTGGCTAACAAAAGAGGTTAGCTGGATGCTATGTAATTCGTATGGAATTACCGGATTGATTTTGACAACCAGGTGGGTTAGCCAGATTTCTTGGGTAATTAAGAGAATTACCGGGTTTATTGGTTAACGAGGAAGTTAACCGCATATGGGGTAATTCGTATGGAATTATCGGATTGATTGGCCAACAAAAGAGGTTAGCTGGAGACTGGGTAATTCGTATGGAATTACTAGATTTATTGGTAACCGAGGAAGGTTAACCAAATGTGGGGGTAATTATATGAAATTACCAGAATTATTGGCAATTGGGATGAGTAGCCGGTTAGTTAAGTTTTGAAGAGATTATGTGAATTAATTTATTGAAGTTAGAAGTAGTAAATTCTAAATGTTATGAGTAAAATAATTAAAATATGACTAAGATATTGAGTAAATTAATTAATTTGGTTATTGGGTAGACACAATGACTTGGAGATTGGAGGGGAATTGATAGATAATTGGTTACCATAGTGTTGGTGGCTAAGGATACATTACAATTGATACGTAGCACTGTGATGATGGTGACCAAAGTTATGTGAAGGATGCTTAGTGACCGAAGTGTCGATAACTAAGATTGTGTGCGAATGATACTTGGCAACTGTGGTTACAATGCATATGATGTTAGTAAGAAAAATGAAAGGGGTTCGGCAAGAATGGAAGATTTAAAGGGCATTGATTAATTATTCCGGGTCGAGAATAGTTAATGATATTAATAGGTCACATTGGTATCGACAACCATTTCTGGTGTAATTAGCTACTCCAGGTAAGGAGGCTAATGATGTCAAGGGTTCTTGACATCGACAATTTTGATGGTAAACTAGATATGAATAAGATTTGATTAACTATTCTAAGGAAGGAATAATTAATGATACTGATCGGTTTTATTGATATTGACATGTGAAATAATTGATTAGTCTAGCCCAATATTAGAAGACTAATGATACTAGTGAGATTTATTAGTTTCAGCGATTACCTTTTAGCAACAGATTCAGAAAAGGGAATATATGGATTAGTCATTCCAAAAGAATGAGATAAGCTAATGATACCAAGAGAGGAATATCTTGGTATTAAGTGAGAATTGATTTATAAGGAGATGGTGTTCGCAAACCGTTGAGTTGTGTTGAGATTTCCAAAATGGAATTATTCTTGGCAAATGAGATAGGATATTAGATGGATATTGGTAATAGATGGAAAATATATGTTGTAAAAGAGGTTTATGCCTAATTTTATATATCAAAAGACATTTCGTAGAGATTATTGTCTGTCATTGTTATTGCTTGTTACTGTCTTTTATAATTATGTGTACATGTTAATTTCTATTTTCAGGTCCATCAAGGTCGTGTCAAGAGTGATACTAGTTTAGTTTGTCTTTTGCTTTTGACCATGTAAATTATTTGTAAATTAAAAGTCTTATCTCCTAAAACTTGAGATGTAATATCAATCTGTAAATCTGAATGTATGCCTTTAATCTAATGGTTCAAACTCTAAGTACTTATTTAACCATGCATGTTTATAGTTGAAATTGAATCTTTCATTTGAACTACATTATATGATGTTATTGAATAAGACGTGTTGTGTTGATGATAATAAGTCGGGTTGGGACCTAGGACGATTGGGTCGTAATTGAGTTATGAGGAGATGTGAGATATTAGAAGTGTAAACAGGGTATATGTCGATAACTTGGGACCTCCCAGTATAGGGGAGACTCTACCGAAATTTTGGTGGAAATTTTGGTGGAACCTGTATATCAAAAAAAAAATTACCTGAAAATTTCCAATGTATCGCGAAAAAGAATGGAGAAAAATCGGGGTTGTTACAAACTATATCTAGAGTTATAGAACTCCGTTACAAGTGAAGTTGGTCGCGTTGGAAAGCTAAGACACGAGGCTACAAGTTCTCTTAAGGAAGTTCTGGCTCTAAGACAGTCAAAATCGCTCATCAACAAAAATTTGGACTGTTACTGTCTAACTATTACTGTCTTGTTTTTGAACCGTTACTGTCTGACTTCTCCTCAGATTTTTAACTATGACTAGAGTTATAGAACTCTGTAGCAAGTGAAGTTGGTCACGTTGGAAAGCTAAAACACGAGGCTACAAATTCTTTGAAGGAAGGAGAACCCAGTTCTGGGTCTAAGACAGTCAAAATCGCTCATCAATAAAAATTTGGACTGTTAGTATCCAACTGTTACTGTCTTGTTTTTGAACAGTTACTGTCTGACTTCTCCTCATATTTTTAACTATATTTAGAGTTATAGAACACTGTTTCAAGCGAAGTTGGTCGCGTTCGAAACTAAGACACGAGGCTACAAGTTTTCTAAAGGAAGGAGAACCCATTTCTGCCCATAAAACAGTCAAAATCGCTCATCAACAAACATTTAGACATTTACCGTCCAACTATTACTGTCTTGTTTTGGAATCGTTATTGTCTAAGCTATCCTCAGATTTTAAACAATATCTAGAGTTATAGAACTCTGTTTCAAGCAAGGTTGGTCGTGTTGGAAAGCTAAGACATAAGGCTACAAGTTCTCTGAGGTAAGAGAACCCAGTTCTGCTTCTAAGACAGTCAAAATCACTTATCAACAAACATTTGGACTGTTACTATTCAACTATTACTGTCTTGTTTTTGAACCGTTACTATCAGACCTATCTTCAGATTTTAAACAATATCTAGAGTTATAAAACTCCGTTTCAAGAGAGATTGGTCACGTTAGAAAGCAAAGACAGGAGGCTACAAATTTTCTGAGGTAGGAGAATCCAGTTCTGCTTCTAAGACAGTCAATAGCGCTTATCAACAAACATTTCGATTGTTACTGTCTAATTGTTACTCCCTTGTTTTTGAATCGTTACTATCTGACCTGTCCTCAGATGTTTAACGATATCTAGAGTTATAGAACTCTGTTTCAAGCGAGTTGGGTCTCCTTGGAAAGCTAATACACAAGTATACAAGTTCTCTGAAGGAAGGAGAACCCAGTTTCTGCCTCTAAAACAAGTAAAATTGTTCATCAACAAACATTGGACTGTTACTGTCCAACTGTTACTGTCTTGATATTGAATTGTTACTGTCCGCCCTCTCCTAAGATTTTTAATTGTATCTAGAGTTACAAAACTCCATTTAAAGTGAGATGGGTCTCATTGGAAAGCTAAAATAGGAGGCTATAAAGTTATTTAAAGGAAGGAGAACCCAGTTCTGCCTCTAAGACAGGCAAAATTGCTCATCAACAAACATTGGACTGTTATTGTCCAACTGTTACCGCCTGGATATTGAATTGTTACTATCCGACCTCTCTTAAGATTTTTAACTACATCTAGAGTTATAGAACTCCATTTAAAGCTATATTGGTCTCGTTGGAAAGCTAATATACAAGGATACAAGTTCTCTGAAGGAAGGAGAACCCAGTTCTGCCTCTAAAACAGGCAAAATTGCTCATCAACAAACATTGAGCTGTTACTGTCTAATTGTTACTATCTTGATATTGAATTGTTACTGTTCGATCTCTCCTCAGATGTTTACCTATATCTAGAGTTATAGAACTCCATTTGAAGTTAGATGGGGCTCGTTGGTAAGCTAAAATAGGAGGCTACAAGTTCTCTAAAGGAAGGAGAACCCAGTTCTGCCTTTAAGACAGGCAAAATTGCTCATTAACAAATATTGGACTGTTACTGTCCAACTATTACTGTCTTGAAATTAAACTATTACTGTCTGACCTCTCCTTAGATGTTTACCTATATCTAGAGTTATAGAACTCCATTTGAAGTTAGATGGGGCTCGTTGGTAAGCTAAAATAGGAGGCTACAAGTTCTCTAAAGGAAGGAGAACCCAGTTCTGCCTTTAAGATAGGCAAAATTGCTCATCAACAAATATTGGACTGTTACTGTCCAACTATTACTGTCTTGAAATTAAACTATTACTGTCTGACCTCTCCTTAGTTTTTTTAACTAAGACAGAACACGAGGCTACAAGTTTTCTAAAGGAAGGAGAACCCAGTTCTATGTCTAAGACAATCAAACTTGATCATCAACAAACATTGGACTATTACTGTCTTGATATTGAACTGTTACTATCCTACCTCTCCTCAGATTTTTAACTATATCTAGAGTTATAGAACTCCATTTAAATCAAAATGGGTCTTGTTCGAAAGCTAATACACGAGGTTACAAGTTCTCTAAAGGAAAGACAACCCAGTTCTGCCTCTAAGACAATCAAAATTACTCATCAATAAACATTGGAGTGTTACTGTCTTGATATTGAACTGTTACTGTCCGATCTCTCCTTAGATTTTTACCTATATCTAGAGTTATAGAACTCCATTTGAAGTGAGATGGGGCTTGTTGGAAAGCTAAAACAGGAGGCTACAAGTTCTCTGAAGGAAGGAGAACCTAGTTCTGCCTTTTAGACAGATAAAATTGCTCATCAACAAATATTGGACTGTTACTATCCAGCTGTTACTGTCTTGATATTGAACTGTTACTGTCCGACCTCTCCTCAGGTTTTTCACTATATCTAGAGTTATAGAACTCCATTTTAAGCGAGATAGGTCTCGTTGGGAATCTAAGACACGAGGCTACAAGTTCTCTTAAGGAAGGAGAACCCAGTTCTGCCTCTAAGGCAGGCAAAATTACTCATCAACAAACATTAGACTGTTACTATCCAACTATTACTGTCTTGAAATTGAACTATTACTGTATGACCTCTCCTTAGCTTTTTAACTAAGATAGAACACGAGGCTACAAGTTTTCTAAAGGAAGGAGAACCCAATTCTATGTCTAAGACAATCAAACTTGATCATCAACAAACATTGGACTATTATTGTCCAACTATTACTGTCTTGATATTGAACTGTTACTACCCTACCTCTCCTCAGATTTTTAACTATATCTAGAGTTATAGAACTCCATTTAAATCAAGATGGGTCTTGTTAGAAAGCTAATACAAGAGGTTACAAGTTCTCTGAAGGAAAGAGAACCCAGTTCTGCCTCTAAGACAATCAAAATTACTCATCAATAAACATTAGAGTGTTACTGTCTTGATATTGAACTGTTACTGTCCGACCTCTTCTCATATTTTTTACTATATCTAGAGTTATAAAACTCCAATTAAAGGGAGATGGGTCTCATTGGAAAGCTAATACATGAGGCTACAAGTTCTCTGAAGGAAGAAAAACCCAGTTCTGCCTCTAAGACAATCAAAATTACTCATCAATAAACATTAGACCATTACTGTCTTGATATTGAACTGTTACTGTCTTGATATTGAACTGTTACTATCTTGATATTGAAATGTTACTGTTCAAACTTTCCTTACCTTTTTAACTAAGACAGAACACGAGGCTACATGTTTTCTAAAGAAGGGAGAACCTAGTTCTGCGTCTAAGACAATTAAAATTGCTCATCAACAAACATTGGACTTTTACTGTCTTGATATTGAACTGTTACTGTCTGACCTCTCCTCAAATTTTTAACTATATCTAGAGTTATAGAACTCCTTTTAAAGCAAGATGTGTCTCGTTGGAATTCTAAAATAGGAGGCTATAAGTTCTCTAAAGGAAGGAGAACCCAGTTCTGCCTTTAAGGCAAGCAAAATTGCTCATCAACAAACATTGGACTGTTACTGTCCAACTGTTACTATCTTGATATTGAACTGTTACTGTTCGATCTCTCTTCAGATTTTTAACTATATCTAGAGTTATAGAACTCCATTTCAAGGGAGATGGGTCTCGTTGGAAAGTTAATACACGAGGCTCTAAGTTCTCTGAAGGAAAGGTGGGCAAAGTTGCCAAAGGTGAAAAACAAAAAAAAAACAAAAAAAAAGAAAAGGAAAAGAAGAAGAGTTCCTTTATGTTGAAAGAGCTTGAAATCAAAAGAAGTTAAGCATAGGTGATTAAAGATAGAAAATTTATGTGCTTTGATGGAATATCTTGTTTGAAATATCATTTTTTAGAATGCTCTACTTTCTTTGGTTTGAACCTTTTCTTTTACTATTTTTTACCTCACCTTAACCCTAGCCCTATTACAACCGGAAAATAAGACATGTTGATTCATGCATTGCTTGTAATATGTTAGTAATGGAGATGGGATTGAAGAGCAAGCTTATGGTTGAACATATTCATTAATTGAATTTTAGAGATTTAAACACATAAGCCCTAAACACGTAAGTGTTCGAGTGTATATCAATGAGAGGACCTATTACTTTGGCATGACATAACTTTCATTTAAATCCAGACGATTATTTGAGTTTTGAAGTTTGCATGTAAATAAACTCATGAAAATTTATACTCTTTATCCTTGATTGTATTCTTGTTTATAATGCATATATTCTTGGAAATTAGTCATATTGATTTGATTTAATTTAATTTCAATTTGATTTTACCTATCCTTTCTCGAGGACAAGCAAAACTTAAGTGTGGGGGGTATTTGATGCAACCATATTATTTGTTAGTTTCACACACATTTAACTAGTGTTTTGCCTATGTTTTATATATAAAATGCCTTGATATTATTTGTTTTATGTTTTGAAGGCACTTTTGGATTAAAGATGCAAAAAGGAGTAAATTGGAGGTAATTGGCAGATTTCACCTTCAGTCGATGTTTTGTGCAGAGCGTGAGCTCTAGAGGTCGAAATAAAGTGATTCTAGTGGCATTAAAAAGATAACATCCATAACTTTCTGGACATCTAAGGCAAGAAAATAAAATAAAGAACAACATGGAAATCACAGCCTTCAAAGTCAAATCTCATAATCTGCCAGTGTTGACCTTCGGCCATTCCAACTTGAATATCTGGAGCTATAGAAGTCCAATTGATACGAACTTAATTTTGTTGGCTTCCTGACTCAAAGAACTATCGCTCTAAATTTCAACCAAAAATGATGTCATGTGAGGGAGATATGTTTTTTCAAAGATGACAACTGAATTCTGCTAATACTTGTAAATGTTTTCAGGCATTCATGATTATAACTTATGTTAACAACAAATCAAGTTCCTTTCATAGCTCAGGTGTCGGTTATACCATACAGTATGGGCTATGAAAGTCCCAAGTATTTGTTGTACCAAGTGTTATACAACATAAATCTAGATTAACCATTTAACAAGCAAAGTATTAAAAGTGAATAAGATAGCAAATATAAAGCATGTTAGTATCCAACATTAAAGTCCATGTTCAATTTATATTATACTTATTCTTACACCATTAGTGTACCCTTTTCACCTTGACATAATTAACTTAGCTAGACATAATGAAAGAAAGAGACATAAATAAACAAGGAAAGGAAATGAAAAGCATAGGGAATTCCTACTCGGTGATGAGGATGTGTGGTCGCTCGTACTTGAGTATCGGCTCAAAAGGGCCATAACTTTTGATCCGACTGTCTTGGGGTAGCTATGGAATGACTGCTCGGAGACGAGGATGTCTGGTCGTCCGTACTTGACTATCAGCTCAAAAGCGCCATAACTTTTGATCTGATAGTTGGATCTAGCTCAAATGTTTACAAGGGTTTCCAAAGGCTGTTTTCATTGGGGTAGCTATGGAATGGCTTCCCGATGACTAGGATGTATGGTCGGTCGAATAGCTATGTAATGCCTACATGGTGACAAGAATGTCTGGTCGCCCGTACTTAAGTATCCACTCAAAAGCGCCATCACTTTTGATCCGACAGTTGGAGCGCGGTCAAACATTTACAAGGGTTTCTAGAAGCCGTTTTCATTGGGGTAGCTATGAAATGGCTTCTCGATGATGAAGTTGTATGGTCGGTCGAATAGCTATGGAATGCTTACTCGATGACAAGAATATGTGGTCGCTCGTACTTGAGTATCGGCTCAAAAGTGCCATAACTTTTGATCCGACAGTTGGATCGCACTCAAACGTTTATAGGGGTTTCTAGAGGCTGTTTTCATTGGGGTAGTTGTGGAATGGCTTCTCGATGACGAGAATGTCTTGTCGCCCGTACTTGGGTATGATCTCAAGAGGGCCATAACTGTTGATCCGACTATCACGCTCAAAATTTTCCAGAAGTTGTTTTCCTTGAGGTAGCTAGGGAATGACTACTCGGGGACAAGGATGTCTGGTCGTCCGTACTTGAGTATCGGCTCAAAAGCACCATAACATTTGATCCGACCATTGGATCATGATCAAACATTTACAAGGGTTTCCAGAGATAGTTTTGCTTAGGGTAGCGATGGAATGGCTACTCGTTGATGAAGATGTCTGGTCGGTCGAATTTGAGTATTGGCTCAAAAAGGTTATAACTTTTGATCCAACCATTGGATCTCGATCAAATTTTTACAAGGGTTTCTAGAGGCTGTTTTGCTTGGGGTAGCTATGGAATGGCTTCTCGGTGACGAGGATATCTGGTCGCCCGTACTTGAGTATCGACTCAAGAGGGTCATAACTTTTGATCCGTCCATTGGATCTCGCTCAAACGTTTACAGGGGTTTCCAGAGGCCGTTTTCATTCGCGTAGCTGTGGAATGGCTACTTGATGACGAGGATGTCTCGTCGCCCGTGCTTGAGTATCGGATCAAAAACACCATAACTTTTGATTCGATAATTGGATCGCGCTCAAATGTTTACAGGGGTAGTTATGGAATGGCTACTTAATGAGGAGAATATCTGGTTGGTCAAACTTCAGTATCGGCTTAGAGGGGTCATAACTTTTGATTCGACCGTTGGATTGCGCTTAAAAGTTTATAGGGGTTTCCAGAGGTTGCTTTCATTGGGGTAGTTGTGGAATGGCTTCTCGATGACGAGGATGTCTGGTCGCCTGTACTTGAGTACCATCTGAAGAGGGACACAACTTTTGATCCGACCGTTGGATCGCGTTCAAAATTTTCCAGAGGCCGTTTTCCTTGTGGTAGCTAGGGAATGACTACTTGAGGACGAGGATGTCTGGGCACCTGTACTTGACTATCGGCTTAAACGCGCCATAACTTTTGATCTAACAGTTGGATCGCACTCAAATGTTTACAGGGGTTTCTAGAGGCTGTTTTCATTGGGGTAGCTATGGAATGGCTTCTCCATGACGAGGATGTCTGATCAGTCGAACTTTAGTATGGACTTAAAAGGCCATAACTTTTCATTTGACAGTTGGATGGCGCTGAAACGTTTATAGGGGTTTCCAGAGGCTGTTTTCATTGGGGTAGCTGTGGAATGGCTTCTCGATGACAAGGATGTCTGGTCGCCCGTACTTGAGTACTAGCTCAAGAAGGCCACAACTTTTAATCTAATTGTTGGATCGCGCTCAAAATTTTCCAGAGGCTGTTTTCCTTGAGGTAGCTACGGAATGACTACTCGGGGACGAGGATGTCTGAACGCCCGTACTTGAGTATCAGCTCAAAAGCACCATAAATTTTGATCCGACCACTGGATCTCATTGAAACGTTTACAAGGGCTTCCAGAGGTAATTTTGCTTGGGGTAGCGATGGAATGGCTACTCGTTGAAGATGTCTAGTCGGTCGAACTTGATGATGTAACCATATTATTCGATAGTTTCACCCTCATTTAACTAGTGTTTTGCCTATGTTTTATGTATAAAATGCCTTGATATTCTTTGTTTTATGTTTTGAAAGCACCTTTAGATGAAAGATGCAAAAAGGAGTAAATTGGAGGTAATTGGCATATTTGACCCTCAGTCGATGTTTTGTGCAAAGCGTGAGTTCTAGAAGTCGAAATGAAGTGGTTCTAGTGGCATTAGAAAGCTAATATCCATACCTTTCTGTAAATATAAGACAAGAAAAATAAAAATACAAAGAGCATGGAAATCACATCCTTCAAAGTCAAAACTCGCATTCTATCAGTGTTGACCTTTATCCATTCAAAATTCAATATCTGGAGTTGTAGATATCCAATTGATACAAACTCAATTGTTTTGGATTCCTGACTCAAAGGTTTATAAACTCTCCAAATTTCAGCCAACAACGATGTCATATGAGGGAGATATGAGTTTTCAAATATGACAACTGAATTCTACCAGCAAACAGGTTTCGTGAAGAAACAAATCCAAATTACATCCCAAAGCCTCCAAACCGACATCCAAGTTTTAATTTCAGCAATTTAGCTCCTCAAGTAAATCAATCCAGAAGGTTAAGAAAGGCAGCCACCAACCTCAAACCACCAACCACAAACCAGCCGCCAGCCACCAGCCGCCAGCCGCCTTCACACTACCACCATCTATTGATGTTCACACTTGAACTTTGGTTTTTCTTACTTACAATTTGGGTATAAATAGGCAGCTAAGTTTATGCTATAAAGAGAGCCAAGAGGGAAGGAAAGAGAGCCAAGAGTGAAGAGATAGCCAAGAGAAAGGGAAAGAGAGTGCAGTAGAACAAAAGAAAGAGGGGTGGCAACCATAAGAGAAGAAACACAAACTCTCCCCTCTACAAATCAGAAATCATGTATTCTTTCATCTTTAAGAGTAGTTGTTCAATAGATATGCAAGGCTAAGTTCGTTTTCTTGGTTTCAAGGACACAAACACCTTTAAATTTGAAGAACTGTGAGATTTATTCTTCCATTTATTTTCATTTTGTATTATGAATGAGTATGTTTGTTTTCCTATGCATATTTTCTATGATTTTTTATCTTAATTGCTAGAGCGGACTCTAAGTTATTATTGCGAACAATCTATTGCTAAGTTTGATATTAAAACCGGAGTTGTGGTATATAAACTTGTGAAGCAACTAAGCTTGATAATTGTAGTGGAACTACGTTATTAAACTTAGGGAGAACATTCGATCAAAGCAACACAAGCTGACAACTTGGTTGTTAAGATTAATGAATTTATCTAGATCTTAAGGCTGCCATTAGATTAAATCATTAATGCGGACACTGTGATTGTTTGTTGGTTAGGGTTAGTTATACGGCGGATCCGTTAATTAACCAACATTAAGAAAAGATAAAAAATTTAGAATATAAACTGGAGTTTTGTTTCAAGGATCGGTTCTGATTTCTGTAGGTGGATTTGTGCTTGCGACCAAGATTTTTTTTCTTGATAAGTTTTGATTTTAATTGATTTTGTTTGCTAGTTTAATTTCTTTCATAGTTTAGATCATTACAAATCAAAACCCCCCCATTGCATAACGTATAACATAAAAATATGAGCTAAACCTTCCTCGTGGGATCGACCCCTTGCTTGCTCTATACTATCTTGTGTGTTTTAAGCTAGGGTAATTAATTTGTGCGACCGCGACATCGCAACACTTGACTATCGGCTTAAAATGGCCATAACTTTTCATATAACCGTTGGATCTCTCTCAAACGTTTACAAGGGTTTTCAAAAGCTGTTTTTGTTCGGATAGCTATGGAATGCCTACTCGGTGACAAGAATGTCTGATCGCCAATACTTGAGTATCGGCTCAAAAGCACCGCAACTTTTGATCCGATAGTTGGACCACGCTCAAACGTTTATAGGGGTTTCTAGAGGCTGTTTTCATTGGGGTAGTTATGGAATGGCTTCTTGGGGACGAGGATGTCTGGTCGGTCGGACTTGAGTATCAGTTTAAAAGGGCCACAACTTTTGATCTGATTGTTGAATCGCGCTAAAAATTTTACAGGGGTTTCCAAAGGTAGTTTTCATTAGGGTACGTATGGAATTGCTACTTAGTGACGAGGATGTTTGTTCACTCGTACTTGAATATCGACTTAAAAGCGCCATAAACTTAAAAGCGCCATAACTTTTGATCCGACAGTTGGATCATGCTCAAACATTTACAGGGGTTTCCAAAGGCTATTTTCATTGGGTTAGCTATGGAATGGCTTCTCGATGAGGAGGATGTTTGGTCGCCCGTACTTTAGTATCGACTTAAAAGCGCCATAACTTTTAATCCGACAATTGGATCTCGCTCAAATGTTTACAGGGCTTTTCAGAGGCTGTTTTCATTGGGGTAGCTATGGAATGGCTTCTCGATGATGAGGATGTCCGGTCGGTCGAACTTGAGTATCGGCTTAACATAACTTTTTGATCCAACCGTTGGATCGCGCTCAAAATTTTCCAGAGGTTGTTTTCATTCGGGTAGCTGTGGAATGGCTACTCGATGACGAGGATGTCTGATCTCCTATGCTTTAGTATCGACTCAAAAGTGCCATAACTTTTGATTCGATAGTTGGATCGCGCTAAAAATTTTCCAGAGGCCGTTTTCCTCGAGGTAACTAGGGAATGGCTACTCGGGGACGAGGAATTCTGGTTGCTCGTACTTGAATATCAGCTCAAAAGCGCCATAACTTTTGACCCGACTGTTGGATCGCGCTCAAACATTTACAGGGGTTTCTAGAGGTAGTTTTGCTTAGGGTAGCGTTGGAATGGTTACTCGGTGACGATGATGTCTGGTTGCCCGTACTTAAGTATCAGCTCAATAGGGCCATAACTTTTGATCCGTCCATTGGATCGCGCTCAAAATTTTCCAGAGGTTGTTTTCCTTAGGGTAGTGATTAGTACTTAAAAGTGCATTTTTATCAAGGTTTTATATCATCATTTTGCACTTGAAGTATCAATAACTCCTTAACTAAAGCATGTTTTATAATAACATATCTAATTACATAAGATACCTTTAATTTATGGTAAATGTTCATCTTAAATGCAGGCCTATCACATAAATGAAAGAATTGATTGATGAGTTGAAGTACTGAAATTGAAAGGACAAAAAGATGGCCAAAGAGATGCTGGTGCAGTCCAAATTGGAACACAGTTCGGTAATTGGGTCATATCTGGAGCTGTAGATCTTGGATTTAGGTCCATTTTATATGGATGGAAAGATAAGACATAGGCCTACAACTTTCATGTGGAACCCAAGATTTAAAATGGCCGTTTTCAAGTCCAAATTGTAGCAACAACAAAGAAGTCCGAATCTGTCCTGCAGCCCAGACACTGTTCAGTGTTCAGCCCATATCTCAAGTTCTAGAAGTCCAAATGATCTCAAATTTTTACCCTGGAAATATGAGACAATTTCCTAGAACTTTCATGATTCAAGTTTGTTCAAATTATGACGTCATCAATGACGTTTCTGGCAGACAAGAAGATAAGAATTGTCACCAAGTCAAGATGTGGCCACCCACTCATCAATTAGTCAACAAATCAATAGTTCCGAATTTTGGCCTATAAAAGGAGGCATTTGCCATGTATTTAGGCATCTTGGTGTTCAGATCAAGATCATGCTCTTGCTTTCTCTCTTTGTATTGCTTATGCTTTGCTTTCATTAATATTAAGTTTATGCCTTTCATTTCCTTTCCTTTACTTAGTTAACTTTTATCTTACTTATGTTCTTATCTTGTTTATTTATGTTTCTTTCTTTCATTATGTCTAGCTAAGTTAATTATGTCAAGGTGAAAAGGTTACATTAATGGTGTAAGGATAAGTATAATATAAACTCAACATGGACTTTAATGTTGGATACTAACATGCTTTATATTTGTTATCTTATTCACTTTTAATACTTTGCTTGTTAAATGGTTAATCTAGATTTATGTTGTATAACACTTGGTACAACAAATACTTGGCACTTTCATAGCCCATATTGTATGGTATAACCGACACCTGAGCTATGAAAGGAACTTGATTTGTTGTTAACATAAGTTATAATCATGAATGCCTGAAAACATTTACAAGTATTAGCATTATTCGAATAAGATAGCTAATGTAATCGTGTTAACAATTTATAATCTGATTGGAACCTCCTTGTGTGTGGTTTCTAATTGAATAATAAGGGTTTATACTATACTTGTTTGAAATACCATTAGTGGATCCTCTAACCTTGACATTTGTTGTTATCATTGTTTAATCCTTACGTTAATCTTCCAACTCAAAGTTCTCATCAACTTCTTCTTCTTCTTCTTCTTCTTTATTATCATTATTAATAGTATTATTGGTGCTATTACTAGTATTACTACTACTACTACTACTACTACTACTACTACTACTACTATTATTGTTGTTGTTGTTGTTACTATTGTTGTTATATTATTGTTGCTTATAATTTATACAAGTAACCTCCCTGTGGTTCGACCCCGGTCTTGCCGGGTTATTTATTACTTCGACACTCCTGCACTTGGGAAAAGACATCAATCTTTTGGTCGTGTCAAGTTTTTGGCGCCGTTGCCGGGGAGGTAAATTCTTGTACAAATTATAATATTTATTTTATTTTCTCTTTTTTTTTTCTCTTTTTCTTGTATCTAACTTTGTTTCTTTTGTTTTGTTTCTCTTTCTTTTATTTTCTTCTTCCTTTTATTCTCCTACACGTGCATGAGAGTGTGGTCACGTACATTAAGTGGTAGACCTTGTAGGGTATCCTCATCATTTTTAGAAAATATGGCTGAAGAAGATAACCAATCACTTCATAATGAGAATAATGAGAATATTCGGGTTAGAACTCTTAGAGACCACATGAATCCCACAAGAACAAGTGCACCCTCATGCATAGTTTTTCCTCCTGATGCATCTCATTTTAATTTTAAGACAGACATTATTCAACTTTTACCATCTTTTCATGGCTTAGATTTAGAAAATCCATACTTGCATTTAAGGGAATTTGAGGAGGTTTGCAATACATATAATGACTCAAATTGTAGCATGAACACCATTAGGTTAAAGCTTTTTCCCTTTTCATTAAAAGATAAAGCTAAAACATGGCTACAAAATTTGAGACCTGGAACCATTCGTGCTTGGGATGAAATGCAACAACAATTTTTAAAGAAGTTTTTTCCATCCCACAGAACAAACTCTTTCAAAAGACAAATCATTACTTTCTCTCAAAAACCAGGAGAAACATTTTATCAATGTTGGGATAGGTATCGAGACTTACTTAATACTTGCCCCCATCATGGTTTTGAAACATGGAGATTAGTTTTACATTTTTATGAAGGGTTAACTCCTAGAGATAGACAAATGGTTGAATTGATGTGCAATGGAACTTTTGAGGATAAAGACCCTAATGAAGCAATGGAATACCTAGACTTGCTAGCTGAAAATGCGCAAAATTGGGACACTACAGGAACTTATGAGGCACCAAGTAAAACCCAACCTCATACATCTAGTGGGGGTATGTACAACCTTAGGGAAGATGACCTCCAAGCCAAGTTTGCATCTTTAGCTAGAAAAGTTGAGGCACTAGAATTAAAAAAGAGTGGTCAACTAAAATCTGTTCAAGATATTGCGTGTCACATCTGTGAAACCAACGAACATTCAACCAATGACTGTCCAACCTTGCCTTCTTTTAAAGAATGTCTCCATGAACAAGCCCATGCATTAAACAGTTTTCAAAGGCCCAACCATAACCCATATTCACAAACATATAACCCTAGTTGGAGAAATCATCCAAATTTCAGTTGGAAGAGTGAGAACAATAATGCTCAAACTTCACAGCCACCGTTTCAAGCACACCATAATTTCCAAAATTCTCATAGATATGCACCTCCTTATGCTCCCCCTCCTAGAAGAAATCTTGAGGAAACATTGCATGCATTTATGGAAAAGCAAGAGGCAATTAACACTCAACTTGCTCAAAGCATGACAGATTTTAAAGATACTCTTGCAAAATTGACATCTGCTCTCAGTTTACAAGAGAAAGCTAAGTTTCCTTCTCAACCACAACAAAATCCAAAGGGGCAATACAATGTAAATGCAAGTAGTTCTGGAAGCCAACACATGGATCAAGCCAAATCAGTCATCACTCTTCGCAGTGGTAAGGTTATTAAAAAACCCATTCTTGAACCTTGTGAGAATGATGATGAGTCAATCTCTGAGGGTAAGGAAGGGGTTGAATCTGATCATTGCAAAGAAAAGACTGATTCTCCGCCAGCACTTCCATTTCCTCATGCCATGACCAAACAAAGGAAAGTCAATCACAACTCTGAAATCTTTGAAACTTTCAAACAGGTAAGGATCAATATACCTTTGTTGGATGCTATTAAACAAGTTCCTTCTTATGCTAAATTTTTGAAAGATCTGTGCACTGTGAAGAGAAAACTGAATGTGAAAAAGAAAGCCTTCTTAGCCGAACAAGTAAGTGCCATTCTTCAGAACAATAATGCATTGAAATATAAAGACCCTGGTTGTCCTACAATTTCATGCTTTATTGGAGAACATAAAATTGAAAGAGCTTTACTTGATCTTGGAGCTAGTGTGAATTTACTTCCATATTCAGTTTTTCAAAGTCTCAATCTAGGTGAGTTAAAACCAACTTCTGTGACTCTTTTACTTGCCGATAGATCTGTAAAAGTGCCTAGAGGAATAGTTGAAGATGTGTTAGTACAAGTCGATAAATTCATTTATCCTGTGGATTTTATTGTCTTGGATACACAGCCTGTTGAAGCATGTAATTCATTTCCTGTTATTTTAGGACGTCCATTTCTTGCAACTTCTAATGCATTGATTAATTGTAGGAATGGACTGATGAAGCTATCTTTTGGAAACATGACATTGGAGATGAATATTTTCAACATTTGCAAGCAACCTGGAGATGATAATGATTTACAGGAAGTGGACTTTACTGAAAAATTAGTTCATGATCAATTTCAAACCACTTCCAATGAAATTGAGATTGATGAATCTGATGATTTGCAAATGGTCTATTTTCAGGAAGAATCAAAGGCAAGTAATTGGAGACCACAAATTGAGGAATTGCCGCCATGATCAATTGAGCCAATACCTTCAAGTGTTCAACCACCAAAACCTGATTTGAAGCCGTTACCCCTCAATCTCAAATACTCATTTTTGGGAGAAAATGAAACTTTTCCGGTAATAATCTCTTCCAAACTTAATGCACAGCAAGAAGGTAAGTTATTACAAACTCTGAAAATGCATAAAAATGCATTAGGATGGACCATAGCTGACATAAAAGGAATTAGTCCTTTGATTTGCACTCACATGATTTATTTGGAGGAAAATGCTAAACCCTCTAGAGAAATGCAACGAAGGCTTAATCCTAATATGAAAGAAGTAGTGAAAAATGAAGTCATTAAGCTTCTAGATAATGGAATCATTTATCCTATTTCTGACAGCAAATGGGTAAGTCCTACTCAAGTGGTACCTAAGAAGTCTGGAGTCACTGTGATAACAAATGAAAAAAATGAGTTAATTCCAACTAGGACTATTACTGGTTGGCGCATGTGCATTGATTATAGGAAACTTAATTCAATGACTAGAAAAGATCATTTTCCCTTACCTTTCATGGATCAAATCCTAGAAAGAGTTGCAGGTCATGAATTTTATTGTTTCCTAGATGGCTATTCAGGTTATAACCAAATTGAAATTGCATTGGAAGATCAAGAGAAAACTACTTTCACATGTCCATTTGGCACTTTTGCATATCGAAGGATGCCTTTTGGATTATGTAATGCACCAGCCACGTTTCAAAGATGCATGCTTAGTATATTTAGTGATATGGTTGAACGTTTTCTTGAGATTTTTATGGATGATTTTTCTGTTTTTGGTGATTCATTTGATGATTGTTTGACTAACTTAGAAAAGGTTTTGAGCAGGTGTGAAGAGAAGAATCTTGTACTGAATTGGGAAAAATGTCACTTTATGGTAACAAACGGCATTGTACTTGGTCACATTGTTTCATCAAAAGGAATTGAGGTTGACAAATCTAAAATCGAGTTAATTGTTAACTTGCCAACACCAAAATCCATTAAAGATGTTAGATCATTCTTAGGACATGCTGGTTTTTATAGAAGGTTCATCAAAGATTTTAGTGTAATATCTAAGCCCTTGAGCAACCTTCTAACAAAGGATAATATTTTTGAATGGACTGAACATTGTGAAGAAGCCTTTGTTAAACTTAAAAACTTGCTTACTTCTGCTCCTATCATTCAACCTCCTGATTGGTCTTTACCTTTTGAAATAATGTGTGACGCTAGTGATTATGCCGTGGGTGCTGTCTTGGGACAAAGAAAAGATAAGAAACCTTATGTGATTTACTATGCAAGTAAAACTTTAAATAGTGCTCAAATGAATTACACCACTACTGAAAAAGAATTACTTGCAGTAGTATTTGCATGTGAAAAATTCAGGTCTTATCTTGTTGGCTCACCTGTTGTTGTTTACAGTGATCATGCAGCATTGAAATATCTTCTTTCTAAGAAAGATTCTAAGGCTAGATTGGTTCGGTGGATTTTGTTACTTCAAGAATTTGATATCACAATCAAAGACAAGAAAGGCACCGAAAATGTTGTCGCCGATCATTTGTCAAGATTGACAACAGATTCAAAATCTGACATCACACCAATCGATGACTACTTTCCTGATGAATCTTTATTTTCTGTCTCTACGATGCCTTGGTTTGCTAATATTCTTAATTTTCTTGTTTCAGGACAATTGCCAGCTCATTGGAGTACCCAAGACAAAAGAAAGTTCTTGAACGAAGTAAAGAACTTTTATTGGGATGACCCTTATTTATTCAAATATTGTCCTGATCAAATATTTCGAAAATGCATTCCTGACAATGAGGTAAGTAGTGTCATTAAATTTTGTCATTCTGAGGCATGTGGGGGCCATTTCTCATCAAGAAAGACAACTGCAAAAATCTTACAATGCGGATTTTACTGGCCCACCATGTTCAAGGACTCACATGCATTCTGTAAGATTTGTGAAAATTGTCAAAAGTTGGGATCTATTTCAAAACGTCACATGATGCCTTTAAATCCTATTCTTGTCATTGAGATCTTTGACTGTTGGGGTATAGATTTCATGGGTCCATTTCCTTCATCATTTGGTTTCGTGTACATATTAGTCGCAGTAGATTATGTTTCAAAATGGATAGAGGCAATTCCAAGTCGAAACAATGATCACAAAACAGTGATAAAATTCTTGAAAGAAAATATTTTGAGTCGATTTGGAATCCCTCGAGCCATGATAAGTGATGGTGGAACACATTTCTGCAACAAGCCATTTGAGTCTTTAATGAAAAAATATGGAATCACTCACAAAGTTGCCACCCCTTATCACCCTCAGACTAGTGGGCAGGTAAAGCTTGCTAATAGGGAGATCAAACAAATCTTGGAGAAAACAGTGAACCCTAATAGGAAAGACTGGTCTTTAAGACTTAATGATGCACTTTGGGCTTATCGAACTGCTTATAAAACATCATTAGGTATGTCACCTTATAGACTAGTCTATGGAAAACCTTGTCACTTGCCTGTGGAACTTGAACATAAAGCTTATTGGGCTATTAAAGCTTTTAATTCAAACCTTGATGATGCTGGTCAACTGCGAAAATTACAAATAAATGAGCTTGAGGAAATAAGAAATGATGCATATGAAAATTTAAGAATTCATAAAGCAAGAATCAAAGAGTTTCATGACAAGAAAATATTGAGAAAAACATTCAATGTTGGTCAAAAAGTCTTGCTTTATAATTCTCGACTCCATTTATTTCCTGGAAAACTAAGATCAAGATGGAGTGGTCCTTTCATTGTGAAACATGTGTATCCATATGGGGCCTGTGATATCGAGAATCCAAAGAATGGCAATGTTTTCAAGGTAAATGGACATCGTTTGAAAGTTTACTTTGATAATTTTTCAGTTGAAAATGACTCGATTGAATTGAGTGATCCTGTATATAAAGATTGATTAGTTTTCTCACATTGTTTTGTGTTTCATTTTGCTAGTTTCTCTCACCCCGGTCAAAAGGCGGATAACGGTACTCCGTGACTTAAGTCGGTTCTTTTAGTTTCCCATAATAAC
The DNA here is from genome assembly GCF_951802175.1 of Populus nigra. Classification (NCBI taxonomy): domain Eukaryota; kingdom Viridiplantae; phylum Streptophyta; class Magnoliopsida; order Malpighiales; family Salicaceae; genus Populus; species Populus nigra. The sequence goes on along the minus strand of NC_084862.1, from coordinate 8,690,212 downwards.
TGATATCTGTCTATATTTGTGCAATTCTTTACTCTTTCTCTCTTCTTTGAATCTCTTCTCCAATTCTCATTTCAAAATGGACACCATTCTTGAAAAATTGAAAAAGTACTTTCCCGCTCTGCCTCAGAATGCGATTACAAAAATTTACCGTGCTAGGTGTGCAAGATTGAAGTTGTTAATGGATCATGGAATTCCTGAAGATATTCGTTGGCTGATTGAAGCAAAGGTCCGATTATCAGGTGAGTCCTCCAATTCTTTCATTTCACACATGCCTGGAACAGGTAAAAGCACTTTTGCAAAGAAACGTCGTGCAAAACGACTGAAAGTCTGTCACAAATGTGCCAGATGGACTTGCAATGCAACATGTCGTTCTTTAGGAATGGTATCTATAAACCGTGAAGATAAAATACAATTCATTAAGGATGGCCTGAGTAAGGGGTCTTTAGATAATCTTTTGTTGACCCTTGAGACGCATCCTAGTGGAGATGTGCATCGTGCAATTCATGATTTATGGCCCCATTTTCATAAAGAACATGATAGACTTAGTCTTGGGAATCTGACTAAAAAAGACCCTGTTTGCCAGTTTTTAAGAAAACTGGATGGGAAGCCTATCCCCGACCCATAGAGGGCGTTTAAGCCGTTCTTGGACGAAAAACCAAGGGAAGATGTGAGCCACAATCACAACTACGATTTGAGTCTGAGTTTGTAAAAATTTATGTCTTTCAGTTTTATTAATAGCATAATATTTTTTTTTTCTGTTTTGTTATCTCTTATATTTGTTTAAGTGTGTTTCAGGTTTGTCAGTGTTCGTTGTTTCAGGTGATGTCTTCTATACTCTATCTTTCTACCTTAGGACATTGAGGACAATGTCTCGTTTTGGTTGGGGGGAGAGGGTAGTAGTAATTAAAAAAAAAAAAAAAACTAACCAACTAACTGTTTTTGTTTTTAAAAACCATTGGGCAAAACTGTTATTACTAGGATGGTAGAGTAAGGGGAAATGACTCTTGAAACACATCTTAGTAAACATTTTCTAATGGTTATTTGCAATATTCATAACAAGGCCTATTAGAATACTTCTTGAAATATTCAGGTTTACAAACTCTCGCATTGTTATCACTTAATTCTGCTCATATACTCATTTAACAAGTATTCTTAAACCTTCATTTTCACACACACACTTTAACATATGATTGTGGGTTGCACATTGGATTATTACATTATTTATGTTCTTTTGTTAAAGGTAACAACTAAGGGATAGGGATAGTCTATAATTTCCAAAAAAAAAAAGAAAAAAAAAGAAAAAAAAAAGAAAAAAAATGATAATAATAAAAACGTAGATAAGTTTGGTTTCGTAGCCTCCCTAACTTAAGCAATTAAGCCCGAAGGGGTGTTTTAACACCTAATACCCTAAAGTCAACTGACTTGGGAGCTATTGGCCCAAAGCTTGTTACATGGGTTAAGGAGAAAAGCTTAAGGGAATCAAACATTGCACTATCTACGTATCAGTATCTACAACCCGAGTTACTAAGCTCATAGGGGTGTCTCAACACCTAATGCCCTAAGATCAACTGGTCTGGGAGTCATTAGCCAAAAGCTCGTTACATGGGTTAAAGATGCATTGTGTTTTAAGTTATATGTATAGATATTAAAAAAAAAAAAGTAAAATAAAATAAAATAATCCCAACCCAAGGAAGTTAACCTTAAACATTAGAACAAAATATTGTTTTCTTCCAATAAAAGCCCCATCATCTATGTTTCATACATTGAGCACATAACAAGGAAGGTTTATTAATATTTTGTTTAAGAGGTATTGAGCAGATATATAAAATTTAATGAGAGTTTGTTTATCTGGATAGATTAATGGAAGTTGAATGATGAATGCCTTGCTTTGTGGAATTTGCAAATTGTTTTTCTATTTTAACGCTTTAATTACTAGGGACTAGTAATAAGCTGGTTGGGGGGTGTGATTAGTACTTAAAAGTGCATTTTTATCAAGGTTTTATATCATCATTTTGCACTTGAAGTATCAATAACTCCTTAACTAAAGCATGTTTTATAATAACATATCTAATTACATAAGATACCTTTAATTTATGGTAAATGTTAATCTTAAATGCAGGCCTATCACATAAATGAAAGAATTGATTGATGAGTTGAAGTACTGAAATTGAAAGGACAAAAAGATGGCCAAAGAGATGCTGGTGCAGTCCAAATTGGAACACAGTTTGGTAATTGGGTCATATCTGGAGCTGTAGATCTTGGATTTAGGTCCATTTTATATGGATGGAAAGATAAGACATAGGCCTACAACTTTCATGTGGAACCCAAGATTTAACAAGGCCGTTTTCAAGTCCAAATTGTAGCAACAACAAAGAAGTCCGAATCTGTCCTGCAGCCCAGACACTGTTCAGTGTTCAGCCCATATCTCAAGTTCTAGAAGTCCAAATGATCTCAAATTTTTACCCTGGAAATATGAGACAATTTCCTAGAACTTTCATGATTCAAGTTTGTTCAAATTATGACGTCATCAATGACGTTTCTGGCAGACAAGAAGATAAGAATTGTCACCAAGTCAAGATGTGGCCACCCACTCATCAATTAGTCAACAAATCAATAGTTCTGAATTTTGGCCTATAAAAGGAGGCATTTGCCATGTATTTAGGCATCTTGGTGTTCAGATCAAGATCATGCTCTTGCTTTCTCTCTTTGTATTGCTTATGCTTTGCTTTCATTAATATTAAGTTTATGCCTTTCATTTCCTTTCCTTTACTTAGTTAACTTTTATCTTACTTATGTTCTTATCTTGTTTATTTATGTTTCTTTCTTTCATTATGTCTAGCTAAGTTAATTATGTCAAGGTGAAAAGGTTACATTAATGGTGTAAGGATAAGTATAATATAAACTCAACATGGACTTTAATGTTGGATACTAACATGCTTTATATTTGTTATCTTATTCACTTTTAATACTTTGCTTGTTAAATGGTTAATCTAGATTTATGTTGTATAACACTTGGTACAACAAATACTTGGCACTTTCATAGCCCATATTGTATGGTATAACCGACACCTGAGCTATGAAAGGAACTTGATTTGTTGTTAACATAAGTTATAATCATGAATGCCTGAAAACATTTACAAGTATTAGCATTATTCGAATAAGATAGCTAATGTAATCGTGTTAACAATTTATAATCTGATTGGAACCTCCTTGTGTGTGGTTTCTAATTGAATAATAAGGGTTTATACTATACTTGTTTGAAATACCATTAGTGGATCCTCTAACCTTGACATTTGTTGTTATCATTGTTTAATCCTTAAGTTAATCTTCCATCTCAAAGTTCTCATCAACTTCTTCTTCTTCTTCTTTATTATTATCATTATTAATAGTATTATTGGTGCTATTACTAGTATTACTACTACTACTACTACTACTACTACTACTATTATTATTGTTGTTGTTGTTACTATTGTTGTTATATTATTGTTGCTTATAATTTATACAAGTAACCTCCCTGTGGTTCGACCCCGGTCTTGTCGGGTTATTTATTACTTCGACACTCCTGCACTTGGGAAAAGACATCAATCTTTTGGTCGTGTCAGGTAGCTATGGAATGCCTTCTTGATGACGATGATGTTTGGTCGGTCGAACTTGACTAATGGCTTAAAAGCGCCATAACTTTTGATCCGATAGTTGGATCACGCTCAAACGTTTACAGGGGTTTCCATAGGCTGTTTTCATTGGGGTAGCAATGGAATGGGTTCTCGATGACTAGGATGTCTGGTCGATTGTACTTGAGTATCGTCTCAAAAGGGTTATAACTTTTGATCCGACTGTCTTGAGGTAGCTATGGAATGACTACTTGGTGACAAGGATGTCTGGTCGCCCGTACTTGCGTATCAGCTTAAAAGCGCCATAACTTTTGATCCGATAGTTGAGCGCGCTCAAATGTTTATAGGGGTTTCCATAGGCTATTTTCGTTAGGATAGCTATGGAATGCCTACTCGGTGACATGAATGTTTGGTCACCCGTGCTTGAGTATCGGCTTAAAAGGGCTATAACTTTTGATCCGACCGTTGGATCGCGCTCAAAAGTTTAAAGGGGTTTCAAGAGGCTATTTTCATTGGGGTAGCTATGGAATGGCTTCTCGATGACGAGGTTGTTTGGTCTCCTATACTTGAGTATCAGCTCAAAAGGGCCATAACTTTTCATCCAACAGTTGGATCGCACTCAAACATTTACAGGGGTTTCCAGAAGCTGTTTTCAATGGAGTAGCTATGGAATGGCTTCTCGATGATGAGGATGTCTAGTCTCATGTACTTGAGTATCGGCTCAACAATGCCATAATTTTTTATCTGATAGTTGGATCGCGCTCAAACTTTTACAGAGATTTGATGAGGATGTCTGGTCTGTCGAACTTGAGTATCGGCTTCAGAGGGCCATAACTTTTGATCCAATAGTTGGATAGCGCTCAAACATTTACAGGGGTTTCCAGAGGTTGTTTTCTTTGGGGTAGCTATGAAATGGCTTCTTGATGAAGAGGATGTCTGGTCGGTCGAACTTGAGTATCGGCTTAAAAGGGCTATAACTTTTGATCCAGCCATTAGATCGCGCTTAAATTTTTACAGGGGTTTCCATAGTCTGTTTTGCTTGGGGTAGCTATGGAATGGCTGCGCGGTGATGGGGATGTCTAGTCATTCGAACTTGAGAATGGGCTCATAAGGGCCATAACTTTTGATCCGACAAATGGATTGCGCACAAAGTTTTATAGCGATTTCCAGTGGTTGTTTTCCTTGGGTCACCTATGGAATCGCTACTCTGTGATGGGTACATCTTGTCAGACAACCTTGAGTATCGGCTCAAAAGCGCCTTAACTTTTGATCCGAAAGTTGCATCGCGTTCAAAATTTTTCAGAAGCTGTTTTCTTTGGGGTAGCTATGGAATGGTTACTCGATGACAAGGATGTCTAGTCGCCCGTACTTGAGTATCAGCTAAAAAACGCCATAAGTTTTGATCCGACCGTTAGATCACGCTCAAACTTTTAACAGGGTTTTCAGAGGCTACTTTCATTGGTGCAGCTATGGAATGGCAACTCATAAATGAGGATGCCTGGTCAGTCGAACTTGAGTATTGTTGATTGTGCATCAAACGTATCATTAAGTCTTTTATTTTACATATGTATTTATTGTTTTTATTTGGGTTTTTTTATAATAATTGATGTGCTTTTTAGTAATGAAGTTTCTTTTAATGTTTCGATAGGTTTTTTGAGCTTAAATGAATTATTTCAGAAAATTCAACGTTGGAATTCGGAACAAAGAATTGAAGAGAAATTTAGTTGAAGATTGAAGCAAATCTTGATACAAATAAGTGCTCCAAATTTGCCCCAAAAATCAATTCTATTCCAATTCTAGAAAAGAATATCATATGATCTATTTCAAGCCCAAACTTGCCTTATGTTGTGTGCAAATTTCAACCATCAAACACTCAAGGTTTTAATGTCAATCTTAGACCAAATAATAGGTACAATTGTATCCTTATTTGATGCTTAAATTCAGCCCCAAATCAGCCTCAAATTAGCTCCAAATCAGCCCAAGCACAATCCATGATCTTACATGTCCACACAACAAATAACATTTGATTTATTTTGGGTAATTCATTGACCCAAGAGGGCAAGCACATGGATGGAAAGCTGGAGGGGACATTGTCACATTATTTTGGGTAGAAAAGAAGAAAGAGACAGCTCACAAAGGAGGAAGAAAAACGTGCACCAAAGTGTTCTCCAAGCTGGCCTGATTTGATTTTCCAGAACACCTTTCGATGTTTTGCCCATAAATTTTGACTCAAATGTCCAAATAAGCTGTTCTTTAATGATCTGGAAAGCTAGCAGAATGGCCTATAAATATGTCTCTAATAGCCATCTCCAAAAGAGGCTTTAAAAAGGGTCGAATTGCTGTCCAAAGTTAGAGTCAGATTTGTGTCCGTATTTTTACTAAAATTGTGTTGTGTTCTTCTTTATAGATTTCGGTTCTTTAGCTTGTAAAACTCATTATTTCAGTTTGATTCAAGTTATTTTATGTTTAATCATGGTTGGCTAATCTTCTTCTTGGATCCAAATCAAGGATGATGGTGGTTGATGTGAGTTCTTTAAGATATGAATGAATCTTAATGTCTATCTTTTCATTTTCTTCATGAATGTTTATTATTGAAAAGAAATTTTAGAAATCATTTAGGTAATGTTATAATCTTGAATTTTTATGCACAAACCTTAGTTTTGGTATAGAGATTGCTTGATTCAATGTCTTACTTAATATGAAAATACTTGTTCATTCTTAAGCAATAATCAATCTTCATCTTTTTAAACTTCATTGCAATATCTTCCGATCTAATATCACCATCGTTGATATTAGGTTGAGTTATCTTATATATGTTGAAGGAATCACCAATACATCACCATTAAAATTAATTTGGACCAAGACTTACTTTTTCTTGTCATTTAAAATCTATTTACACCTTTTCATCTTTGAAAACAAATCCATCAATCATTTTCAACCAAGTTATTGTTAATTTAATTTCTTTTGAGTTTTTTTTGTTACCTAGCTTAATTTCTAGATCTAGCTCTCTGTGGATATGACCTCGATCTTACCGAGTTAATTGCTACATCGCACACTCGTGCACTTGCAAGTTAAAACAAGTCGATCATAAAAAGCGGTCAAGCAATCGACTCAAAAGGGCCATAACTTTTTATTCGACCGTTGGATGGCACACAAAGTTTTATAGGGATTTCCAGTGGTTGTTTTCCTTGGGTCAGCTATGGAATCGCTACTTCGTGATGACTACGTCTTATCAGCCAGCCTTGAGTATCGGCTTAAAAGAGCCATAACTTTTGATCCGAAAGTGCGATCGCGTTCAAAATTTTCTAGAAGCTGTTTTCCTTGGGGTAGCTATGGAATGGTTACTCAGTAACAAGAATGTCTAGTCGCCCGTACTTGAGTATTGGCTCAAAAGCGCCATAACTTTTGATACGACCGTTGGATGGTGCTCAAACATTTACAGGGGTTTCCAAAGGCTATTTTCATTGGGGTAGCTATAGAATGGCAACTCGGTGATGCGGATGTCTGGTCTTTCGAACTTTAGTATTGGCTCAAAAGGGCTATAACTTTTGATTTGATCGTTAGATCGCGTTCAAATGTTTACACAGGTTTCCAGAGGTAATTTTGCTTGGGGTAGCTATGGAATGGCTTCGCGTTGATGAGGATATCTGGTTGCCCGTACTTGAGTATCAGCTCAAAAGTGCCATAACTTTTGATACGACCGTTAGATCACGCTCAAACATTTACAGGGGTTTCCAGATTCTGTTTTCTTTGGGGTTGATATGGAATGGCTACCCAGTGACGAGGATGTCTAGCGGTTGAACTTGAGTATCGGCTCAAAAGTGCCATAACTTTTGATCCGACCGTTGGATTGCGCATAAAGTTTTACAGTGGTTTCCAGTGGTTGTTTTCCTTGGGTCAGCTATGGAATCGCTAATTCGTGACAGGTACGTCTTGTCAGCCAGCCTTGAGTATAGTCTTATAAGCACCATAACTTTTAATCTGAAAGTTGGATCGCGTTCAAAATTTTCTAGAGGTTGTTTTCATTAGGGTAGCTATAGAATGGCTACTCGATGACGAAAATGTCTGGTCGCCCGTACTTAAGTATCGGACCGTTGGATCGCGATCAAAATTTTACACGAGTTTCCAGAGGCAATTTTTCTAGGGGTAGCAATGCAATGGTTACCTGGTTATGAGAATGTCTGGTCGCCTATACTTTAGTTATCGCTTAAAAGGGCGATAAATTTTGATCCGATAGTTGGAGCACGCTCAAACTTTTACAGGGGTTTCTAAAGGCTATTTTAATTGGGGTAGCTATGGAATGCCTACTCGATGACAAGGATGTCTGATCGGTTGATCTTGAGTATCAGCTCAAAAGGGTCATAATCATTGGATCGCGATCAAAATTTTGCATAGGTTTCCAGAGGCAGTTTGCCTAAGGGTAGCAATAGAATGGCTACTCAGTTATGAGGATGTCTGGTCACCTGTACTTGAGTATCCGCTTAAAAGGGCGATAATTTTTTATCCGACCGTTGGATCGCGCTCAAACTTTTACAGGGGTTTCCAAAGGCTATTTTAATTGGGGTAGCTATGGAATGCCTACTCAGTGACAAGGATGTTTGATTAGTTAATCTTGAGTATTGGCTCAAAAGGGTCATAACTTTTGATCTGACCGTTGGATCGCGCTTAAATTTTATAGGGGTTTCTAGAGGCTGTTTTTATTAGGGTAGCTATGGAATGGCTACTCGATGATGAGGATGACTAGTCGGTCGAACTTGAGTATCGGCTCAAAAGGGGCAAACTTTTGATCAGACCGTTTGATCGCTCTAAAATTTTTACAAGGGTTTCTAGAGACAGTTTTGCTTGGGGTAGCTATGGAATGGCTACGCGGTGACGAGGATGTCTGGTCGGTCGAACTTGAGAATCAGCTCATAAGGGTGATCACTTTTGTTTCGATCATTGGATGGCACACAAAGTTTTACAAGGGTTTCCAGTGATTCTTTTTCTTGGGGTAGCTATGGAATTGCTGCTCCGTGATGGTACATCTTGTCAGCCAGCCTTGATTATCGGCTTAAAAGCGCCATAACTTTTGATCTGAAAGTTGGATCGCGTTCAAAAATTTCTAGAGGTTGTTTTCCTTGGGGGTAGCTATGGAATGGCTACTCGATGACGAGGATGTCTGGTCAGTCGAACTTGAGAATCGGCTCAAAAGGGGCATAACTTTTAATACGATCGTTTGATCGCACTAAAATTTTTACAAGGGTTTCAAAAGGCAGTTTTGCTTGGGGTAGCTATGGAATGTGTACTCTTTGACGAGGATGTCTGATCGGTCGAACTTGATTATCGGCTCAAAAGCACCACAGCTTTTGATCTAACCGTTGTATTGCGCTTAAAATTTTCCAGAAGCTGTTTTCCTTGGGATAGATATGCAATTGCTACTCGGTGATGAGGATGTATAGTCGGTAGTCCTTGAGTGTCGACTCAAAAGAGCCATAACTTTTGATCGATCGTTGGATCGCACTCAAACTTTGACAGGGGTTTCAAGAGGCTATTTTCCTTGGGGTGGATATGGAATGGCTACCCGGTGATGAGGATATCTTGTTGATCGAACTTGAGTATCGGCTCAAAAAGGCCAAAACCTTTGATTCGACCGTTGGATCATGTTTAAAATTTTTGAGAGGTTGTTTTCCTTGGGGTAGCTATGGAATGGCTACTCGATGACGAGGTTGTCTGGTCGCCCGTACTTGAGTATCGGCTTAAAAGTGCAATTAATTTGAATCTGATAGTTGGATAGCGTAAAAATTTTGCAGGGGTTTCCATACGCTGTTTTGCTTGGGGTACTATAGAATGGCTACTCGGTAACGAGGATGTCTGGTTGGTCGAACTTAAGTATCGTCTCAAAAGGGCCATAACTTTTTATCCGATCGTTGGATCGTGATCAAAATTTTCCAAAGGTTGTTTTCCTTGGGGTAGATATGGAATGGCTACTTGGTTACGATGATGTCTGGTCGCCCGTACTTGAGTATCGACTTAAAAGCGCCATAACTTTTGATACGACCGTTGGATGGTGCTCAAATGTTTACAAGGGTTTCCAGATGCTGTTTTTAACGGGTAAGCTATGGAATGACTACTCAAAGACGAGGATGTCTTGTCGGCTGCACTTGGGTATCGACTCAAAAGGGCCATAACTTTTGATCTGACCGTTGGATCACGCTCAAATTTTTACAAGGGTTTCCAAAGGTTGTTTTCCTTGGCGTAGCTATGAAATGGCTACTCGGTGACAAGGATATTTGGTCGCCTATACTTGAGTATTGGCTCAAAAGCGCCATAACTTATGATCTAATTGTTGGATCGCACTCAAACTTTGACAGGGTTTTCAGACGTTGTTTTCCTTGGGGTGGATATGGAATGGCAACCATGTGTTGAGGATATCCGGTTGGTCGAACTTGAGTATCTGCTCAAAAGTGCCTTGAGTTTTGAATCGACCATTGGATTGCGCACAAAATTTTACAAGGGTTTCCAGTGATTGTTTTCCTTGGGTCAGCTACAGAATCACTACTCCATGACAGGTATGTCTTGTCAGCCAGCCTTGAGTATCGGCTCAAAAGCACCATAACTTTTGATCTGAACGTTGAATCGTGTTCAAAATTTTCTAGAGGCTGTTTTCCTTGGGGTAGATTTTCTGGTCACCCATACTTGAGTATCGGCTCAAAAGCACCATAACTTTTGATACAACCGTTGGATAGCGCTCAAATGTTTATAGGGGTTTTCAGATGCTGTTTTCAATGGGTAAGCTATGGAATGACTACTTGAAGACGAGGATGTCTTGTCGGCCGCACTTGAGTGTCGACTCAAAATGGTCATAACTTTTGATCTGACCGTTGGATTGCGCTCAAACTTTGATAGGGGTTTTAAGAGGCTGTTATCCTTAGGGTGGATATGGAAAGGCTATCCGGTGACGAGGATGTCTGGTTGGTCGAACTTGAGTTTTAGCTCAAAAGCGCCAGAACTTTTGATACGACTATTGCATCACGCTCAAAATTTTTCAGGGGTTTCCATAGGTAGTTTTGCTTGGGGTAGCTATGGAATGGCTACTCGGTGACGAGGATGTCTTGTAGGCCGCACTTGGGTATCGACTCAAAAGGGCCATAACTTTTGATCCGACCGTTGAATCACGCTCAAATTTTCATATGGGTTTCTAGAGGGCTGTTTTCCTTGGCGTAGCTATGGAATGGCTACTCGATGACGAGGATGTCTAGTCGCCTATACTTGAGTGTAACATCCCCCATTTCTAGGATAAAACCACAATCTCATGTCAATAGAAAAACAGAGTAGTTAATTTTTTTTATATATATATATACATATTCACGGTCTTCGTGTTAACATCTACCAGAAATTTCGACGGAGTCCCTCCTATACCGGAAGGTCCCAAATTACGGACATGTAACCTACGGACATGTAACCTGCTTACACTTCTAACAGTTCGCATCTCATAACTTAATTCCAAACCCAATCAACCTGGGTTTCAATTTCACAATTATACTCACACCTATCAACCATAATATTTATGATATGCATGATATAACAAAAATATCATTATGGATGGATAATTTAAATAAATATAAATTCATAGACATGAAATATGGTTATATAAACTACAACGTTAAATTCATCCAATCAAGTTTAAACATTTATTAGATAAATTAAGTTATATAACCATTTTCATGTTTACAAAATACAAGGGTATACTCCCTAGAACCTAGACTTCAAAAAGGGAACATAAGCTAGGATCTACTCCTGTCGTGCATGCAATGATCCTGAAACAAAATACATATTATTGCAAGGTGAATATTTCCATAAATATAACAATATGAATATCTAATAATGTCAACAGGGTAACATGCAATCACATTTCATTTACTTCCTTCTAGTTTTTTTTATTTAAAATCTCTTCCTTATTGAAACTAGTAATAGTCGTTCCCTCTGTCACTATCAACTTTCATTCCAGACCTTATAAGATCAACGTGATTACTTTTGGTTATCACATTACCGATACCATTTTCACTGGTATCGTCATCACCACCCCATAGGAGTCGATATAAGGCGAGCCCTTTACCCGGAATCCTAACATACACTAAATGTATGCTGGCCATTCCATGGTGATCCCCTTACCTAGGATCCTAACATACACTAAATGTATCTTAGCCAATACGTGGAGATCCCCTTACCCGGGATCCTAACATACACTAAATGTATGTTAGTCCATTCGTGACGATCCCCTGACCCGGGATCCTAACATACACTAAATGTATGCTAGCCAATACAGGGTGATCCCCTTACCCGGGATCCTAACATACACTCAATGTATGCTAGACAATACATGATGATCCCCTTACTCGTGATCCTAACATACACTCAATGTATGCTAGTTTATGCCTCAAATCACACTTCTCATATTTTCCTTTTTCAGTGATAATTTCATCACTTGGCAATTCACATAACAACTTTTCACCTTGAATACACATACATTCAGCAATTCACATTTCACATCAAAATATATTAAATCATGGAATTTAACTAGGAAGCATAGGTGTGATTCACCTACCTGCAATAGAAGCTCTACTTGTGCTCCCCTGCTGCTTCTGTTGCACCACGTCTATAGTCCCTCCTGCAAATCACAGGTTTATCTCATAAATTTTCCTCACTCAAAGATATGTTTTATAATAACCATATCAACAACCATTAAGTCTTTCTTTCAGTCATTTCTTAGTACTTTATGTTTTTCTCATTTCACTCATTATTACTGTCGTTCTTTGTCTAATCCTAGTTATCATTCCTTTCTTTATATTTGGACTTTCATTGTCCAAATGTTACTGCCTCGTTTTGAACTGTTATTGTCTGACCTCTCCTCAGATTTTTCTGGAGTTATAGAACTCCGATTCAAGTGAAATTTATGGCAATGGAAAGGTAAGACATGAGGCTACAAGTTCTATGTTTTGGGAAGAACCCAGTTCTGCTTCTAAGGTAGTCAAAATCGCTCATTAACAAACGCTTGGACTCTTACTGTCCAACTGTTATTGTCCATTTTTGAACTGTTACTGTCTGACCTCTACTCAGATTTTTAACTATTTCTGGAGTTATAGAACTCCGATTCAAGTGAAATTTATGGCGTTGGAAAGGTAAGACATGAGGCTACAAGTTCTATGTTTTGGGAAGAACTGTTTTTGGTGAGAGTTTTTATATCTACGTAAAGAAAGAAAAGAGGGAGTTTTTATATCTATTTTTACAAATCAAGAGAGAAACACCACAATTTCAAAAGAACCCATCCCAGATTGAGGGTTATAGGTAAAATAAACCCTGGTGGGAAAGGGGTTAACAAGAAAAATTGAACAAGAAGAGAAGAGGGGAGGGGAGGCTGCCATTAGAAAGAAAAGGAGGGATCGAAGCCTTGATTCACATCGGGTAAGATATTCTAAACCTGGTCATATGAGTCATTTCAAGTCGATTATGAATTGATGCCTGGATGTTAATTTATATATTGAGTTCTTAGACTTGAATTGAGGAAAAAGTAAGAGTTGTTAAAGTAAAGAACTTCATGTGTTGTGTGTAAATGGAAAGGTTGATGAATCTGGACAGTTTCGTCTCTTGACCTTCAAAGAGATTTTGGGTAGGAGAATGAAGGAATTAAGATCAAGTTCCTTCATAGAAATTGTAGTTTTGGATGTTTATTAATGAGTGATTTTGACTACCTTAGAGGAAGAACTGGGTTCTTCCCAAAACATAGAACTTGTAACCTCATGTCTTACCTTTCCAACTCCATAAATTTCGCTTGAATTGGAGTTCTATAACTCCAGATATAGTTAAACATCTGAGGAGAGGTCAGACAGTAACTGTTCAAAAATGGACAGTAACAGTCCAAGCATTTGTTAATAAGCAATTTTGACTACCTTAGAGGCAGAACTGGGTTTTTCCCAAAAAATAGAACTTGTAGCCTCATGTCTTACCTTTCCAATGCCATAAATTTCACTTGAATCAGAGTTCTATAACTCCAGATATAGTTAAAAATCTAAGGAGAGGTCAGACAGTAACAGTTCAAAAATGGACAGTAACAGATGGACAATAACAGTTCAAAAATGGACAGTAACAGATGAACAGTAACAGTCCAAGCGTTTGTTAATGAGCGATTTTGACTACCTTAGAGAAAGAACTGGGTTCTTCCCAAAACATAGATCTTGTAGCCTCATGTCTTACCTTTCCAACACCAAAATTTCACTTGAATTGGAGTTCTGTAACTCCAGAAAAATCTGAGGAGAGGTCAGACAGTAACAGTTCAAAAATGGACAGTAACAGTCCAAGCGTTTGTTAATGAGTGATTTTGACTACCTTAGAAGCAGAACTGGGTTCTTCCCAAAACATAGAACTTGTAGCCTCATGTCTTACCTTTCCAACGCCACAAATTTCACTTGAATCGGAGTTCTATAACTCCAGAAAAATCTGAGAAGAGGTCAGACAGTAACAGTTCAAAACGAGGCAGTAACAGTTGGACAGTGAAAGTCCAAATATAAAGAAAGGAATGATAACTAGGATTGGACAAAGAATGATAGTAATAATGAGTGAAATGAGAAAAACATAAAGTACTAAGAAATGACTGAATGAAAGACTTATTGGTTGTTGATATGGTTATTATAAAACATATCCTTGAGTGAGGAAAATTTATGAGATAAACCTGTGATTTGCAGGAGGGACCACAGACGTGGTGCAACAGCAGCAACAGGGGAGCACGAGTAGAGCTTCTATTGCAGGTAGGTGATTCACACCTATGCTTCCTAGTTAAATTCCATGATTTAATATATTTTGATGTGAAATGTGAATTACTGAATGTATGTGTATTTGAGGTGAAAAGTTGTTATGTGAATTGCCAAGTGATGAAATTATCACTGAAAAAGGAAAATATGAGAAGTGTGATTTAAGGCATAAACTAGCATACATTGAGTGTATGTTAGGATCCCGGGTAAGGGGATCACCCTGTATTGGCTAGCATACATTTAGTGTATGTTAGGATCCCGGGTAAGATCTCTACATATTGGCTAACGTACATTCAGTGTATGTTAGGATCCCGGGTACGGGGATCACCATGGAATGGCCAGCATACATTTAGTGTATGTTAGGATTCTGGGTAAAGGGCTCGCCTTATATCGACTCCTATGGGGTGGTGATGACGATACCAGTGAAAATGGTATCGGTAATGTGATAAGCAAAAGTAACCACGTTGATCTTATAAGGTCTGGAATGAAAGTTGATAGTGACAGAGGGAACGACTATTACTAGTTTCAATAAGGAAGAGATTTCAAATAAAAAAAAACTAGAAGGGAGAAGTAAATGAAATATGAATGCATGTTACCCTGTTGAAATTATTAGATATTCATATTGTTATATTTATGGAAATATTCACCTTGCAATAATATGTATTTTGTTTCAGGATCATCGCATGCACGACAGGAGTAGATCCTAACTTATGTTCCCTTTTTGAAGTCTAGGTTCTAGAGAGTATACCCTTGTATTTTGTAAACATGAAAATGGTTGTATAACTAATTTGTAAATTAAATGTTTAAACTTGATTGGATGAATTTAACGTTGTAGTTTATATAACCATATTTCATGTCTATGAATTTATATTTATTTAAATTATCCATCTATAATGATATTTTTGTTATATCATGCATATCATAAATATTATGGTTGATAGGTGTGAGTATAATTGTGGAATTGAAACCCAGGTTGATTGGGTCGGGAATTAAGTTATGAGATGCGAACTGTTAGAAGTGTAAACAGGTTACATGTCAGTAATTTGGAACCTTCCGGTATAGGGGGGACTCCGTCGAAATTTCCGGTAGATGTGAACACGAAGACCGAGAATATGTATATATAAAACAAATATTTAACTACTCTGTTTTTCTATTAACATGAGATTGGGGTTTTATCCCAGAAATGGGGGATGTTACATTCATATTGTTATATTTATTGTGATATTCACCTTGCAATAATATGTATTTTGTTTCAGGATCATCGGATGCACGACAGGAGTAGATCCTAGCTTATGTTCCTTTTTTGAAATCTAGGTTCTAGGGAGTATACCCTTGTATTTTGTAAACATGAATATGTTTGTATAACTTAAATTGTATAGTAAATGTGTAAACTTGATTGGATGAATTTAACGTTGTAGTTTATATAACCATATTTCATGTCTATGTATTTATATTTATTTAAATTATCCATCCATAATGATATTTTTGTTATATCATGCATATCATAAATATTATGGTTGATAAGTGTGAGAATAATTGTGGAATTGAAACCCAGGATGATTGGGTCGGGAATTAAATTATGAGATGCGAACTTTTGGAAGTGTAAATAGGTTACATGTCGGTAATTTGGAACCTTTCGGTATAGGGGGGACTCCGTCGAAATTCCGGTAGATGTTAATACGAAGACCATGAATATGTATATATATATATATATATATATATATATATATATATATATAAAATTTAACTACTCTGTTTTTCTATTGACATGAGATTGTGGTTTTATCCCAGAAATGGGGGATGTTACACCAGAGGCAGCTTTCCTTGGGGTAGCAATGGAATGGCTACTCAGTTACGAGGATGTCTGATCACCCGTACTTGAGTATCGGCTTAAAAGCGCCATAACTTTTGATATGAGAATTGGATCGCACACAAATGTTTACAGGAGTTTCTAGATGTTGTTTTCATTGGGGTAGCAATGGAATGACTACTCGGTGACGAGGATGTCTGGGCAGTCGAACTTGAGTATCGGCTCACAAGGGCCATAACTTTTGATCCGGCCGTTTGACCGTGATCAAAATTTTCCAAAGGTTGTTTTCCTTGGGGTAGATATGGAATGGCTACTCGGAAACGAGGATGTCTGGTCGCCCATACTTGAGTATCGGCTCAAAAGTGCCATAACTTTTGATACGATCGTTGGGTCCCACTCAATCATTTACAGGGGTTTCTAGATGCTCTTTTCATTGGGGTAGCAATAAAATGGCTACTTAAAGACGAGGATGTCTTGTCGGCCGCACTCGAGTATCAACTAAAAAAAGGCCATTACTTTTGATCGAACCATTGGATCAGGATCAAAATTTTCCAAAAGCTGTTTTCTTTCGGGTAGTTATGGAATGGCTACTCGATTACGAGGATGTCTGGTCACCCGTACTTGAGTATTGGCTTAAAAGGGCAATAACTTTTGATCCGACCGTTGGATCACGCTCAAATTTTTACAAGGGTTTCCAGAGGCTCTTTTCATTGAGGTAGCCATGGAATACCAACTCAATGACGAGGATATCTGGTTGGTCGAACTTGAGTACCGGCTTAAAAGGGTCATAACTTTTGATCCGACCGTTGGATCGCGCTAAAATTTTTCACGGGTTTTCAGAGGCAGTTTTCCTAGGGATAGTAATGGAATGGCTACTTAGTGACGAGGATGTGTGAGCGGTCGAACTTGAGCCTCGGCTCAAAAGGCCCATAACTTTTGATACAACCGTTGGAACGCGATCAAAATTTTCCAAAGGTTGTTTTCCCTAGGGTAGATATCGAATGGCTACACGGGAACAAGGATGTTTGGTTGCCCGTACTTGAGTATCGGCTCAAAAGTGCCATAACTTTTGATACGACCGTTGGATCGCGCTCAAACGTTTACAGGGTTTTTTAGATGTTGTTTTCATTGGGGTGGCATTGGAATGGCTACTCGAAGACGAGGATGTCTTGTCGGCCGCACTTGAGTATCGACTCGAAAGGGTTATAACTTTTGATCGGACCGTTGGATCGGGATCAAAATTTTCCAAAAGCTATTTTCTTTCGGGTAGATATGGAATGGCTACTCGATTACGAGGATGTCTGGTCGCCCGTAATTTTGAGTATTGGCTTAAAAAGGCGATAATTTTGTATCCGACCATTGGATCACGCTCAAACTTTTACAAGGGTTTCCAGAGGCTCTTTTCATTGGAGTAGCTATGGAATACCAACTCAGTGACGAGGATATCTTGTCGGTCGAACTTGAGTACCGGCTCAAAATAGTCATAACTTTTGATCCGACCGTTGGATCGCGCTAAAACTTTTACACGGGTTTTCAGAGGCAGTTTTCCTAGGGATAGCAATGGAATGGCTACTCAGTGACGAGGATGTGTGAGCGGTCGAACATGAGCCTCGGCTCAAAAGGCCCATAACTTTTGATCCAACCGTTGGAATACGATCAAAATTTTCCAAAGGTTGTTTTCCCTGGGGTAGATATGGAATGGCTACTCGGGAACGAGGATGTCTAGTCGCTCGTACTTGAGTATCGGCTTAAAAGTGTCATAACTTTTGATACGACCATTGGATCACACTCAAACGTTTACAGGGGTTTCTAGATGTTGTTTTCATTGGGGTAGCATTGGAATGGCTACTCGAAGACGAGGATGTCTTGTCGGCCGCACTTGAGTATCGACTCGAAAGGGCCATAACTTTTGATCGGACCGTTGGATCGGGATCAAAATTTTCCAAAAGCTATTTTCTTTCAGGTAGATATGGAATGGCTACTCGATGACGAGGATGTTTGGTAGCCCGTACTTGAGTATCGACTTAAAAGGGCGATAACTTTTGATCTGATCGTTGGATCACGCTCAAACTTTTACAAGGGTTTCCAGAGGCTCTTTTCATTGGGGTAGCTATGGAATACCAACTCAGTGACGAGGATATCTGGTTGGTCGAACTTGAGTACCGGCTCAAAAAGGTCATAACTTTTGATCCGACTGTTGTATCGCGCTAAAATTTTTACACGGGTTTTCAGAGGCAGTTTTTCTAGGGATAGCAATGGAATGGCTACTCAGTGACGAGGATGTGTGAGCGGTCGAACTTGAGCCTCGACTCAAAAGGCTAATAACTTTTGATCCAACCGTTGCAACGCGATCAAAATTTTCCAAATGCTATTTTCCTTCGGGTAGATATGGAATTGCTACTAGGTTACGAGGAGGTCTGGTCGCCCGTTCTTGAGTATCGTCTCAAAAGCGCCATAACTTTTGATACGACTGTTAAATCGTGCTCAAACATTTACAAGGGTTTCCACATGTTGTTTTCATTGGGGTAGCTATGGAATGGCGACTCGAAGACAAGGATGTCTTATCGGCCGCACTTGAGTATCGACTAAAAAACGACTATAACTTTTGATCGAAACATTGGATCGCGATCAAAATTTTCCAAAGGTTGTTTTCCTTTGGGTAGATATAGAATGGCTACTCGGTTACGAGGATGTCTAGTTGCCCGTATTTGTGTATAAACTTAAAAGGGCTATAACTTTTGATTCGATCTTTGGATCACGCTCAAACTTTTACCGGGGTTTCCAGAGGCTATTTGTATTGGGGTAGCTATGGAATGCCAACTCGGTGATGAGGATGTCTGGGCAGTCGAACTTGAGTATCGGCTCAAAAGGCTCATAACTTTTAATCCTATCGTTAGATCGCGGTCCAACTTTTACACGGATTTCGAGAGGCAGTTTTCCTAGGGATAGCAATGGAATGGCTACTCGGTGACGATGATGTCTGGGCGATCGAACTTCAATATCGGCTCAAAAGGGTCACAACATTTGATCGGACTATTGGATCGTGATCAAAATTTTCCAAAGGCTGTTTTCCTTCGGGTAGATATGGAATGGCTACTTGGTTACGAAGATGTCTGGTCACCCATACTTGAGTATCGACTTAAAAGGGCTATAACTTTTGATTCGACATTTGGATCGCGCTCAAACATTTACAGGGTCTTATAGAGGCTCTTTCCATTAGGGTAGCTATGGAATGCCAAATTAGTGACGAGGATATCTAGTTGGTCAAACTTGAGTATCGGGTCAAAAAGGCATAGCTTTTGATCCAACCGTTGGATCGCGCTAAAAGTTTTACACGGGTTTCCAGAGGCAGTTTTCCTAGGGATAGCAATGGAATGGCTACTCCATGACGAGGATGTTTGAGTAGTCGAACTTGAGCCTCGGCTCAAAAGGGCCATAACTTTTGATCCGACCATTGGATTGCGATCAAAATTTTCCAAATGTTGTTTTCCTTCGGATAGATATGTAATGGCTACTAGGTTACGAGGATGTCTGGTTGCCCGTTCTTGAGTATTGTCTCAAAAGCGCCATAACTTTCTATACGGTCGTTGAATCGCGCTCAAACGTTTACAAGGGTTTCCAAATGCTGTTTTCATTGGGGTAGCTATGGAATGGCTACTCGGTGAAGAGGATGTTTGGTCACCCGTACTTGAATATCAGCTTAAAAGGGCTATAACTTTTGATCCGACCATTGGATCGCGCTTAAACTTTTACAGGTGTTTCCAGATGTTGTTTTCACTGAGGTAGCAATAGAATGGCTACTCGGTCACGAGGATGTCTGATCGCCCGTACTTGAGTATTGGCTCAAAAGCACCGTAACTTTTGATATGAGAGTTGGATCGTGCACAAACGTTTACAGGGGTTTCCAGATGTTGTTTTCATTGGGGTAGCAATGGAATGGCTACTTAAAGACGAGGATGTCTTGTCGGTCGTACTTGAGTATCGACTAAAAAAAGGTTATAACTTTTGATCGGACCGTTGGATCGCGATAAAAATTTTCCAAAAGCTGTTTTCTTTCAGGTAGATATGGAATGGCTACTCTGTTACGAGGATATCTAGTCGCCCGTACTTGAATATCGGCTGAAAAGGGCAATAACTTTTGATTCGACCGTTGAATCGCGCTCAAACTTTTACCGGTGTTTCCAAAGGCTATTTGCATTAGGGTAGCTATGGAATGCCTACTCGATGACGAGGATGTCGGGTTGGTTGAACTTGAGTATCGGCTCAAAAGGATCATAACTTTTGATCCGACCGTTGGATCGAGGTCAAATTTTTACACGGGTTTCTAGAGTTAGTTTTCCTAGGGATAGCAATGGAATGGTGACACGACCAAAAGATTGATGTCTTTTCCCAAGTGTAGGAGTGTCAAAGTAATAAATAACCCTGCAAGACCGGGGTCGAACCACAGGGAGGTTAATTGTATAAATTACAGATAACAATAATACAACAATAACAATAACAACAATAATATCAATAATAATAATACTAGCAGTAGTAGTAGTAACAATAATAATAATAATAATAAAGTAGAAGAAGAAGAAGAAGAAGAAGTTGATGAGAACTTTGAGATGAAAGATTAACGCAAGGATTAAACAATGATAACAACAAATGTCAAGGTTAGAGGATCCACTAATGGTATTTTAAACAAGTATAGTATAAACTCTTATTATTCAATTGGAAACCACACACAAGGAGGTTCCAATCAGATTATAAATTCTTAACATGATTACATTAGTTATCTTATTTGAATAATGCTAATACTTGTAAATGTTGTCAGGCATTCATGATTATAACTTATGTTAACAACAAATCAAGTTCCTTTCATAGCTCTGGTGTCGGTTATACCATACAGTATAGGCTATGAAAGTGCCAAGTATTTGTTGTACCAAGTGTTATACAACATAAATCTAGATTAACCATTTAACAAGCAAAGTATTAAAAGTGAACAAGATAACAAATACAAAGCATGTTAGTATCCAACATTAAGGTCCATGTTAAGTTTATATTATACTTATTCTTACACCATTAGTGTACCCTTTTCACCTTGACATAATTAACTTAGCTACACATAATGAAAGAAAGAAACATGAATAAACAAGATAAGAACATAAATGAGAAAGAAGTTAACCAAGTAAAGAAAAGAAAATGAAAGGCATAAACTAGATATTAAAGAAAGCAAAACTTAAACATTAAAAATACAAAGAGAGAAAGCAAGAGCATGATCTTGATCTGAACACCAAGATACCTAAATACATGGCAAATGCCTCCTTTTATAGGCCAAAATTCAGAACTATTGATTTGTTGACTAATTGATGAATGGGTGGCCACATCTTGACTTGGTGACAATTCTTATCTTCTTGTCTGCCAAAAACATCATTGATAACGTCATAATTTGAACAGACTTCAATCATGAAAGTTCTAGGAAATTGTCTCATCTTTCTAAGGTAAAACTTTGAGATCATTTGGACTTCTAGAACTCGAGATTTTAAGGAAGGTAGTTGTGATTGTGGCTCACATCTTCCCTTGGTTTTACATCCAAGAACGGCTTAAACGCCCTCTATGGGTCGGGGATAGGCTTCCCATCTAGTTTTCTTAAAAACTGGCAAACATGGTCTTTTTTAGTCAGATTCCCAAGACTAAGTCTATCATGTTCTTTATGAAAATGGGGTCATGAATCATGAATTGCACGACTTACCTTTTCTTATATATGTTAAAGGAATCACCAATACATCACCATTAAAATTGATTTGGACCAAGACTTACTTTTTCTTGTCATTTAAAATTTATTTACACTTTTTCATCTTTGAAAACAAATCCATCAATCA
Organism: Populus nigra; assembly: GCF_951802175.1. Taxonomy (NCBI): domain Eukaryota; kingdom Viridiplantae; phylum Streptophyta; class Magnoliopsida; order Malpighiales; family Salicaceae; genus Populus; species Populus nigra. The sequence continues at coordinate 8,668,143 of NC_084862.1, read as the reverse complement.
TTTTCAACCAAGTTATTGTTAATTTAATTTCTTTTGAGTTTTTGAGATGTGGAGGTTAGTGAGTTTCTTCTACGACTCTCTTACCACAGATTTTAAAAAGCTAGTGTCAACCATGTGTAATGGTGAGTTTTATGACAAAGAACCAAGTGAAGCCTTTGATTTCTTTGATTAATTGGCTGAAAACACAAAGCAATGGGAGACTTCTCTCCCACTTCATGTTGAGTCTAGAAACACCATTTCTCATTCAAGTGGGAAGTTCCAATTAAAAGAGACTGATGACCTCAATGCTAGATTAGCCTCATTGGCTAGGAAAGTAGAGTCTTTTGAGATTAAAAAAGTGCATGTCATGAGTGAACAATAAGGGTATAGAGACATCATTTCTAATGTTATCTGATGGGCTAATAGCTATGGGTAGGCGAATTTATCTACCTAAGGATAAGACCTTGAAAGATGAAGTATTAAGAGAAGCTCATGAATCTCAATTTGCTACTCATCCTGAGAGTATAAAGATTATAGGGATCTAAAGGAATACTACTGGTGGCCAAATATGAAGACAGATATAGCAAAATTTGTGTCAAACTGTGGGATCTATCAACAAGTAAAGATAAAACACTAGAGACCTGTAGGGAAATTACAAACATTATCAATTCCAGAATGGAAATGGGAGGATATTTCTAAGGATTTTATGACAGAATTACCCAGGGAAAAGAAGGGGAATGATGCCATATGGGTGGTCATGGATTGACTAACAAAATCTGCTTTGTTTTTTCCTATGAAGATGACGGATTTGGTGGATAAGCTGGCAAAATTATATGTAAATGGGCAATGGGGACCAAGTTGAATTTGAGCACGATATTTCATCCTCGGATGGATGGTCAATCGAAAAGGACCATTCAAACTCTTGAGAATCTCCTAAGGTCTTGTGTGCTGGAGTTTGGAGGGAAGTGAGAGGATCTCCTACCTTTGGTGAAGTTTACTTATAATAATAGCCATCAAACTACTATTGGTATGGCTCCATATGAAGTATTGTATGAGAAGAAATGTTGTACACCAATTTATTAGGAGGAACTAGGAGAAAGGAAGCTTTTGGGACCTGAAATGGTGCAACTGACAACTGACAAGGTGAGGGTGATCAGAAAGAGGATGAAGGAAGCCTAGGATAGACAAAAAAATTACGTAGATAACCGAAGAAGGCCTTTGGAATTTCAAGTGGGGGATAAGGTATTTTTAAAGGTGGCGCCTTTGAAAGGCATCATTCGATTTGGAGTAAAAGGGTTAGCCCCAAGATATATTGGCCCTTTTGAGATTAAGGAAAGAATCGGGCCAATTGCCTATCGATTAGACTTGCCTGTATATTTAGATAAGATTCACAATGTGTTCCATGTGTCATTACTGCGAAAGGCCAAGATAGACCCCTCACAGGTGTTGCCACAAGTTCCTATGAAGATTAAGGGCGATCTAACCATGGAAGCTAAGCTCGTCAAGATCTTGGATCGAGATCAGAAGGTGTTGAGGAATAAGAGAGTTCCCTTGGTGAGAGTATTGTGTAGAAGCTCTCGAATAGAAGAAGAAACATGGGAAAGAGAATCTGAGATGAAGGAGAAGTTTTCGCACTTATTCTCCGACGTAGGTACGTAACTTGAATTTCAAGGACAAAATTTTTATTAGGAGGGAAGAATGTAAACACTGGGAAAAATCAAAGCTGGATTAAATTCAAGAAAATAAACTAAACTAAAAGTAATGGGGTGAAATTATAAGAAAAGAAAAGAGGTATAACTTAATTATAAGAAGAAAAAAAGATGTGGGAGGCAAAAATAATACACTTAAAGAAAATAGGGCCTAAATGTAAATAAGAATAATTATAGAGCATAAATAGTCCTCTTTTCACCAAAAATTTGCAGCAACCGTAAGGAAAGAAAAGAGGGAGTCCTTGTATCCATTTTTGCAAATCAAGAGAGAAACACCAAAATTTCAAGAACCCATCCAAGATTAAGGGTTATAGGTAGAATAAACACTTGTGAGCAAGGGATTAACAAGAAAATTTGAACAAGAAGAGAAGAGGGGAGGGTCAGCTATCATTAGAAAGAAAAGGAGGGAGTTGAAGATCGAAACCTTGATTTTTTATTGGGTAAGGTGTTCTAAACATGTTCTTATGAGTTGTTTCAAAGTCAATTATGAATTGATGCCTGGATGTTGAATTATAGATTAAGGTTCTTAGACTTGAATTGAGGAAAAAGTATTAGTTGCTAAAATTAAATAACCTCATGTGTTGTGTGTAAATGGAAAGGTTGACGAACCTGGACAGTTTCGTCTCTTGTATTTCAGAGAGACTTCGGGTACGAGGGTGAAGGAATTAGGATCAGGTTCCTTCATGAAAATTGTAGTTTGAGTTATAGAACTAACTAAGGATGTTATAGAACTCCAGCTATGGGTCACTAACCGAGACTGGGTCATGACAGACCCTGTTGGGTAGTAGGTATGGTTTGTTGATGAGCAATTTTAACTATCTTGAGGGTAGAACTGGGGTCTTCTTCCTTCAAAGAACTTGTAGCCTTATATCTTAGCTTTCCAATAAGACTAATCTCACTTGAAACAGAGTTTTATAACTCTAGTTATAGTTAAACATATAAAGAGAGGTCGGACAATAACACTTCGATGTCAAGATAATAACAGTTGGATAGTAACACTCTAATGTTCGTTGATGAGCAATTTTCACTATCTTAGGGGCAGAACTGGATTCTCTTTACTTTAGAAAGCTTGTAGCCTCGTGTCTTAGCTTTCCAATGAGACTAATCTTGCTTGAAATGGAGTTCTATAACTCTAGATATAGTTAAAAATCTGAGAAGAGATCGGACAGTAACAGTTCGAAGTCAAGACTGTAACAGTTGCACAATAATAGTCCAATGTTCATTGATGAGCAATTTTGACTATCTTAGAGGCAGAACAGGGTTCTCGTTCCTTCAGAAAGCTTGTAGCCTCGTGTCTTAGCTTTCTAAGGAGACCAATCTTGCTTGAAATGGAGTTCTATAACTCTAGATATAGTTAAAAATCTGAGAAGAGGTCGTACAGTAACAGTTCGAAGTCAAGTAGTAACAGTTGGACAGTAATAGTTCAATGTTCGTTGATGAGCAATTTTGACCATCTTAGAGGCGGAACAAGGTTCTCCTTTCTTCAAAGCGCTTGTAGCCTCGTGTCTTAACTTTCTAACAAGACCAATCTCGCTTGAAAATGAGTTCTATAACTCTGGATATAGTTAAAAATATGAGGAGAGGTCGAATAGTAATAGTTCGATGTCAAGATAGTAATAGTTGGACAGTAATAGTCTATTATTCATTAATGAGCAATTTTGACTATATTGGGGGCAGAACTAGGTTATCCTTCCTTTAGAGAATTTGTAGCCTTATGTCTTAGCTTTCCAACGAGACCAATCTCGCTTGAAACGGGGTTCTATAACTCTAGATATAGTTAAAAATCTAAAGAGAGGTCGAACAGTAATAGTTCGATGTCAAGACAGTAACATTCCAATGTTCATTGATGAGCAATTTTGACTGTCTTGGGGGCAGAACTGGGTTCTCTTTCCTTCAGAGAACTTGTAGCCTTGTGTCTTGGCTTTCCAACAAGACCATTCTCGCTTGAAACAAAGTTCTATAACTCTAGATATAGTTAAAAATATGAGTAGAAGTCGGACAATAACAATCCAATGTCTAGACACTAATAGTCCAATGTCTAGACACTAACAGTTAAAATATAAAGAAAAGAATGATAACTATGGTTGGACATAGAACGATATTATTAATAGGTGTAATGAGAAAAACATAAAATATAAAGAAATGACTGAAAGAAAAACTTATTGGATGTTGATATGGTTATTATAAAACATATCCTTGAGTGAGGAAAATTAATGAGATAAACCTGTGATTTGCAGGAGAGACCACATGCGTGGTGCAACAGCAGCAGCAGAGGAGCACGAGTAGAGCTTCTATTGCAGGTAGGTGAATCGCACCTATACTTTCTAGTTAAATTTCATGATTTAATATGTTATCGATATGAAATGTGAATTACCGAATGTTGAATATTAGGTGAAAGGTTGTTGTGTGAATTGTCTAGTGATGAAATTATCGTTGACAAAGAAAATATGAGAAGTGTATTTGGAGCGTGAACTAACATACATTTAATGTATGTTAGGATTCTAGATAAGGGGATCACCACGTATTGGCTAGCATACATTTAGTGTATGTTAGGATCCGGGGTAAAGGGATCAACCATGTATTGGCTAGCATATATTTAGTGTATGTTAGGATCCCGTGTAAGGGGATCACCATGTATGGACTAGTATATATTTAGTGTATGTTAGGATCCTGAGTAAAGGGATCGCCTTGCATCGACTCCTACGGGGTGATGATGATGATACTAGTAAAACTGGTATTGGTAATGTGTTAAGCAGAAATAATCATGATCGATCTTATAAAATCTGGAATGGAGGTTGATAATGGGAGGGGAAACGATTTTTAGTAGTTGAACAAGAAAGGGATTTTAATGAAAACCAGAAAGGAGAAGTGAACAAAATATGAATATATGTTGCCCTTTTTAAATTGTTAGATATTTGTGTTGTTATATTTATTGTGATATTCATGTTTTCAATAATATATATTTTGTTTCACGACCATCGCATGCACGACAGGAGTAGATCCTAACTTATGTTCACTTCTTGTAATCTAGGTTCTAGGGAGTATACCCTTGTATTTTTGTAAACATGAAAATGTTTATATAACTTAATTTGTATAATTAATGTTTAAACTTGATTAAATGAATTTAACTCTGTAGTTCATATAACCATGTTTCATGTATGTGTACTTATATTTTTATCCATCCATAATGATATTTGTTATATAATGTATATATCATAAATATTGTGGTTGATATGTATGATGACATTTGTGGGATTGAGACCCAGGATGATTGGGTCGGAATCGAGTTAGGAGATGTCGGTTATTAGAAGTGTAAACAGGTTAAATGTCGATAACTTGGGACCTTCCGGTATAAGGGAGACTCTGTTGAAATTTTGGTAGACTTTAATACGAACACCATGAATATATATAGACACACACACACACACACACACACACACACTATTTTTCGGTTGACATGAGATTGTTGTTTTATCCCGGAACAGGGGATGTTACTTTTATGTTGCTACTATTCTTGCCATGTGCGGATATAGGTGGTTTTATTTTGAAGCTATAGCTCGAAGTTTTTCCTTTGATTGGTTATCTTTGGCACCTGTAGATTATGGGTTCCTTGGCTAACTGATGTTATACTTTTGGTTGCGTTTTAGGAAGTTTGTTTCTGGCTCTTTTGTGTTTTCTGGAAGCCTGTTCTCGTTAGCTTTGCTTTGTACATATGTATATATAACTGGCTGGTCCTCTAGCTTGTTTAATTTTGATCTATAATACTTCTTACATTTGATAAAAATAAATAAATAAACACATCATAACAAGATGTGTGTGTGTGTGTGTGTGTGTGTGTGTGTGTGTGTGTGTGTGTGTATCCATTCTCACAATACTATCATTAACTCTATAATTAACTGCACATTTACGATTATCTTATTACCATACTCCATCTATGCTACACCTATATTTTCTTTTAGTCTTTACATTAACAATATATCTTTATTCTTACATCATATAGATGTACCATCATTTGTAACAAAAAAGAACATATTTACTTCAAGCAAAACACAAGAATATTATTAATCTCAGTGTAACGCCCCACACTTTCATATGTGATTATAGTTACTTTCCTACGATTTGGTACGTAAAAATATAAGTAATTTTTTTTCCAAATCTCATATACAAGTCTACCGAAATTTCGATAGAGTCTCCCCTATACCGGAAGGTCCCAAGTTATCGACATATACCTTGTTTACACTTCTAATATCTCACATCTCATAACTTAATCACGACCCAATCATCCTAGGTCTCAATCCCACAAACATCATCATCAACATCACAACCACAACATATTTATATATTGAACAACAAATATCATTATAGGGGAATAAATGAGATAAACACGCATACACTAAACATGATTATATGGATTTCATAATTAAGTTCATCCATTCAAGTTTAAACATCAATTATACAAATTAAGTTATATAAAAGTTGTAACATTACAAAATACAAGGGTATACTCCCTAGAATATAGACTACAAAAAGTGAATATAAGCTAGGATCTACTTCTATCGTGCATGCGATGGTCCTGGAACAAAATACATATTATTGAAACTTGAAAATCATAATAATATAGCAACCCAAATATCCAACAATTTAAAAAGACAATCATGCATTCATATTTTATTCAATTCTCCATTCTGGTTTTCATTGTAAACTTTTTCTCCTTTAATTACTAAAAACCGTTTCCTCTTCCATTATCAACCTCCATTCAAGATTTCATAAGATCAATCATGATCATTTTTGCATAACACATTACCGATACCACTTTCACTGGTATCATCATCACCCCATAGGAGTCGATGCAAGTTGATCCCCTTATCTGGGATCCTAACACTAAATGTATGCTAGCCAATACGTGGTGATCCCCTTACCTGGGATCCTAACATACACTAAATGTATGCTAGCCATTACTAAATATATGTTAGTCGATACACATATTACACTTCTCATAATTTCTTTGTTAGTGGTACTCCCATCACTTGGCAATGGAGACAAGGGTAGCTCCCCTTGAACACACACATACATTTAGAATACTATCCGAAATAACATCATTACACCAACTTCCATCATTTCACATAATATCCAACATTGCAAATTTACATCTCATATTATTAACATATTAAATTCTTGAATTTAACTAAAAAGCTTAGGTGAGGATTACCTACCTGCAATAGAAGCTCTACTCGTGCTCCCCTACTATTGTTGTTGCACCATGCTAGTGGTCCCTCATGCAAATCCCAAGTTTATCTCATAAATTTTCCTCACTCAAGGATATGTTTTATAATAATCATATCAACAGTCAATAAGTCTTTCTTTCAGTCATTTCTTAATATTTGAATTGAAACTGTCTAAACCTCGAACTGTTAGTGTCCAACCTCTCCTCAGATTTTTAACTATATCTAGAGTTATAGAACTTCATTTCAAGTGAGATTAGTCTTGTTGGAAAGCTAAGACACGAGGCTACAAGTTCTCTGATGGAAGGAGAACCCAATTCTGCCTCTAAGATAGTCACAATTGCTCATCAACAAACATTGAATTATTATTATCCAACTGTTACTGTTTTGATATTGAACTATTCATGTATGACCTCTCCCTAAATTTTTAACTATATCTAGAGTTATAGAACTTCATTTCAAGCGAGATTGGTTTCGTTGGAAAGCCAAAACACGAGGCTACAAGTTCTCTAAAGGAAGGAGAACCCAGGTTTGTCTCTAAGATAGTCAAAATTGCTCATCAACAAACATTGAACTGTTACTGTCCAATTGTTACTGTCTTGATATTGAATTTTTATTGTCCGACCTCTCCTTGGATGTTTAACTATATATAAAGTTATAGAACTTCATTTCAAGCGAGATTGGTCCCGTTGAAAAGCTAAGACAAGCGACTACAAGTTCTCTGAAGGAAGAAAAACCCAGTTATGCCTCTAAGATAGTTAAAATTGCTCATAAACAAACATTACATACTGCCCTATAGGGTCTGTCATGACCCCATCTCAGTTGGTGACCCATAGCTGGAGTTCTACAACTCCAAATTGAGCAAGACCAATTTCTTTAGCTAGCTAACATCCAAAACTACAATTACTATGAAGAAACTTGATCCTAATTCCCTCATCCTCCTACTCGAATTCTCTCCAAAAATCAGGAGAGGAATCTGTCTAGATTCATCAACCTTTCCATTTACACACAACATCCATAATTTGACCTTTTCTATTTTATCTCAACCCCTAGCCATATCACATATTGTTTAAGAGTGTCAAAAAATATCTTTTTAAGAGCCAATTTATCTGATTTATTTCAATCTTCCCTCTTAAGATTAAAATAAAATATTCTTATTGATTTTACAAACTTTCCAAATAATATTCTTCTAAACACAATCCTTAACAAGAGTTTCAATCAACCATAAATAACAAATGAATAATATTCCAAACAATCCATATGGTCAAGTTATAATGCATTATTATGAGTATAACATATCCAAATATCAACTTCATCAAATGATGAAATTTCTAGAAATATGGGTTTAACCGAATTGACCTCAAACTTGCAGACCTACTTGCAAGAAGCACAACTTCTATACCGAGTGTTTGTTTCTGATCTCTATCGTTCAGAATCTAGACAGTGTCAGCAAGAACAACATATCCAAATTATAACCTGATGCAACGGTGGCCGGAGGAGAAAACAATCAGCGAAGAAGACTGTCCATAAGTGTATTTTCCCAGAAATGTTTCTCCTATGATATCTCTCTAACAGGGACTGATATAAACAATCCCTCTAGTAACAATGTACACGACATGGCAAAGCACAACATATCCCAATATCGTTCAACACGACATGGCAAAGCACAACATATCCCAATATCGTTCAAATCCAATGTCTTCTCTCCAGCCTCTCTCTAAACTCTCTCTTGCTCTTGCAAGTCACTCCAAGAGAGAAAATAGAATGATATTTATAGTTCTATCATCTTGTTAATTGCACATTTATCCTCACCTCTTTTTATCATTTGTACATAAACTCCTAACCTTCTGTTATTTGAATATTGACCTCTCTTGGTCTTCCATATTTATTTTGTCCTCACAAATGTTTTTCTTTTCAACAATTTAGTACTATATTCATTTTTCATTTCATTAATTTCACTATTTTTATCTAGATTTAGGTTTCTTTAGTTTAATTTAACGCATTTTACTATTGGTTAAATTTTTCATATTTTAATAACCCAGAAAAATTATAACCGGGGTTTACACTCAGGGCTGCTGAAATTCGCATAAAGAAAAAAATTATATAGTCCTAATATAATTAATCTTAATAGACCCATATTAGGTTGCAAATCATTGGGCTTTCAGTTAACAGAAGCGTAATGCCTAAAATAGACCTAAAGCACTTAATTTGAGCCAAAACAAACCAAATTGAACTTAAGAACCTAAACTAAAATATTATGGTTCAAATAATACTTAAAGCAACATAAAAACCAAGTAAAATATTTAGAATAATACAATGAAACAATCAGCCATTAAAATGTCCCTAGCTTGATTAATGTTTTTGTGTAGTCTGGTTTGACTTGCATAGAAATAATGTGTGTTTGTCGTCCTTTTTAGCCATCTTTCAATGCTTGGAACATGTTGCCTTGAATGCTTGATCTTCTTCCATGGTTTGGTAGAACTAATGCTCTAAAAAAATAAGGAAGAGAGTTATTGAATTCTTCCTTTTTAAAAGCCTTCCATAATCTCTTTTTAAAGTAAAGAAATCTTGCAAGAGAAAGGAAAGAAAACAATAAGGAAAGTCCTTCAAATTTGGTCACCTCTTGTTCTCATTGTAAGGAAAGGAATCCTTGCTTGTAATGGAAAAATAAATAGGGGAATTTACTTATTTATATATGCTGCCAGCTTTTGGTTTCCATGTTAGATATGGAATTCTTGTCCAATATAGATAAATAATAATCCCTTTCTAATTTAGCCTTGTAACCACCCATCATGAACCTAAACTTAGCTAAGATTTTTGACAAATCCTTATATGAAAAAGGACCCTAACACCCTAATTAATCCTAGCCACTTTTGGACTCTATGTAGCCTAAGCCCATGCACATTCACAATGCTCAAACCAGATCTGATCGAAACCAACTCCTTCATAGTTGCACCGAACCCATCAACACCAACAAACCTAATTTGACTGAATACATCCCAAGGTGAAAACCCAACATGGATGAATGAATACAAGTAAAATCCAAGGAAAAACCTTATTTGGTTGTATGGTCTTCCCCTCAAACTTAAGCTCCCAACTAAATCATCATCATGAGTAACCCAAGGCCAAATTATAGGTTGAACGATATCATCCTTCCCTTCTTTTGAAGGATCCAACCTCAAATATAAAACATGAAAATCATCAACTAAAAGCACATCATCATTACAAGGTCGAAACAATTTGTAATCATCAAAACCCTAAAACCCTGTCAACAAAGAATATGTTTTGAATAACCCTCTCATTCAAATACAAACTCTCTTTTTTAGTTCTTTCATCCTCTCCAAGTTTCAACCGATCCTCATAAATCTAATTAGGAGATAAAGAAACAATTATAGATTTCCTATCCTTCACAAATGAAAACCTATTATGAAATCCATCATGCATAGCTTTCCTATCAAGACGATGCGAAGATACAACATGAATAGAGTTTACGATACGAAAACACTAATTTGAACCAAATCTGGACCCTATGCCAAACAAATTCCAATTTAAAAACTAAAATTTAATGAGTTTTCAACCAAAATAAACAAAACATAAATTTCAATGCAATTACCATAACTTCTGATATGTTGACGCGAAAGAAAAAAGTAACAGCCCCTTTCTAATCTGAATCTAGAACCTAAAAAAATTGATGCCCAACCAAGTTGAGAATTTGTAAGTGGTGTATTTCCACCCCAAATAACCAGAATGTGAAATTTGAGTCAATTTTGAGGTGTTTTGATTGGTTGAAGCGAAATAGATGTAATCAGACTAGACTAACCTAACTAATATTTTTGGTGTGCTATTATTATTTTTACTCTAAAAAGAACAATAATAATGAAAATAAACAAGAAATCATATAGGAAAGCAAACAAATATGATCAAAACTGACCCTTAGGATTCTGACTGGAAAAAAAATACAAGGACAAAGACGAAACTGACACTAAGAAAAACAATGAAACGAAAACGCAAGAAATAAGGGATAAAATCTAATTTTAGAGTTCAGCTCTAATACCAACTAATGCAGACCTCTTGATCATGTGGTCATGATACTTCCCTAAGAAAACTAAAAATTAAGTTTGAGAACCTTGACTAAGAGTTAACCTATAACTAAGAACCAGAGGTATTAGAATTTGTAAATTGACGTCACAAGGTTAGTTATACCTTGATAAGTTAGGTTTTCTTCTTTGTCACAACAAAGAGCACATTTGCTTCAAGCAAAATACAATAATATTATTAATCTCAAGGCTGCTGAAATTCACAGCAAGGAAAACAAAATATAGTCTTAAGATAATTAATCATAATGGACTCATATTAGGTTGCAAGCCATTGGGCTTTCAGGTAACACAAGCCTAATTTTGAAAATAAATCTAAAACACTTAATTTAGGCCAAAACAAACCCATTTGAACTTAAAAATCTAAATTGAAATATTATGATTCAAATAATACTTGAAACAATATAAAAACCAGGTAAAATATTCAGAATAATACAAGAAAATAATCAGCCTCTAAAACCATCCCTACCTTGATTAATTCCTTGTGTGGTTAGGTCTGACTTGCATAGGAATAATGTGTGCTTGCTTGGAATTTCAGCTAACACAAGCCTAATTCCTAAAACAGATCTAAAATACTTAATTCGGGCCAAAACAAACCCATTTGAACTTAAAAATCTAAATTGAAATATTATGATTCAAATAATACTTGAAACAATATAAAAACCAGGTAAAATATTCAGAATAATACAAGGAAATAATTAACCCTCAAAACCATCCTTTGATTAATTCCTTGTGTGGTCAAGTCTGACTTACATAGGAATAATGTGTGCTAGCCAAGCATTTTAGACCTTTCTCCATGCTTGAAACATACTGCCTTGAATGCTTGATCTTCTTTCTTTGTTTGGTTGAATTGATGCTCTAAAAAATAGGAAAGAGAGTTGTTGAGTTCTTCCCTTTGAAACGCCTTCCACAATATCCCTTTTGAATAAGGAAATCCTGCAAGAGAAATGAAAGAAAACAATAAAGAAAGTCATCAAAATTTGGTCGCCTCTTATTCTAATTGTAAGGAAAGGAATCCTTGCTTGTAATGAACAAATGAATAGGGGAATTGACTCTTATATATTGTCACTCATTGGTTTCCATGTTAGATATGGAATCCTTGTCCAATATAAAGCCACAATATTCCCTCTCCAATTTAGCCTTGTAACTGCCTATATTGAACCCAAACTTAGCTAGGATATTTGACAAATCCTTGTAGGAAAAGGAACCCAACACCCTAATTAATTCTAGCCACTTTTGGACCTCATGTAGCCCAAGCCCATGCATATTCACAAGGCTCAAACCAGATCTGGCCGAAACCAATTCCTCTATAATGGAGTTAAATCCATCAACATCAACAAACCTAATCTGACCAAATGCATTCCAAGGTGAAAACTCAACATGGTTGAATGGAATAAAAGCTAAAACCCAAGGAAAAACCCTACTTAGCTGAATCGTCTCCCCTCAAACCTAAGTTCCCAACCAAATCCCAATCATTAGTAACTCAAGGTCAAACCATAGGTCGAACCATATCAAACCTATTAGAGTTCAAGCATATAGATAGTCTCGTCTATTCAATTCTTAACATTATTCAACTCACTCAAGGGTTATATTAGTGTCACTATACAATAAACACATCTTAAGTACTTGACTTGATTATGGACTCATCAATCCATTTAATACATTTAATCTTGCTTGAATTCATCAACCACATTTAATCTTTTCAAAATGTATGATACATTATTTTCTATCATTTGATTTCTAGTGGTTCTTCCAACGCCTATTGTATTAATAATGGCGTGTCAATATCATTCTTAAATCTTAGCCTCCAATTATATCAATTACAACTTATCTATATCATTTTTCAATCTCAATAAGTTTACGGCTCATTTATGATATTACATCATCCTTGAATCCCAAATACCATTTACCACTTCATAAAAATTTTACACTATTATACATTTTGTATTACCGTTTGTCATTCAAAGTAAGATTTACATCTATTTAACTCATTGGCATTTTTTATCAATTCAACTTATATGTTTTTAGCTAATTCCTTCCATTATTTATGACTTGTTATTCAAGATTAATCATATATCCATCAATCTGGTTTTGATAACAACAATTTACACTTGACCCTGTATAACAAAATCTTTCATTACAACATGTAACACCACATGATTTTATATGTAGTTAAGTCAATAATCTCACATAACCTCTTTAGTGCTTATCTCATCCTTACTTATGAGAGTAAGTTCTCTTACTGACCTTACACAATTCACTAACATTACCCTTTATTCAATAGACAACTAATCTTTTCATCTACATATCCTTTATTCCCAATGACTTATTATTCATTTCATGCCAACCTATTACTATTGGCTCAACTACGGATCCAATGTTCTCAAAGTAACATTTAGGTAAAGTAAATCAATAATAAATAAACATATGGGTTCTCTAAAGAGTACCATTTAATTAGTCTAACATTAACATAAAATCCTAACTTAACACAATCCATTCAAGCTCAATATTGAATTTCTAATTTTCACATATCTTTATCATCCTTACTTCATTTGTATTCTTCATAGTAGTTATGATCCTTAAGACATCTAAGTTTATAATTCTCACTTAGGTTATTATTATTATGAATAGTTAAATAACACCTTTAATTCATTAGTTAGTTGCCTTTGATCACTAAACATTATTTCCTCTCCTTGATTATCCTCTTCGTGGTTGACTAAACATCATATTCCTATCATTTATCATTGTTTTCTTGGTTAACTACTATTATATTCTATTTCCCTGGTCACTGTCTTTCTAATTACTAAGTATTACAATTCATTTCTTTAGTTACCAATTCTTTTAGCTACTAACAACCATATCATTTTCTTAGTTACCGTTCTTACAGATACTACGTATCAAATCATACCATTCTCTTAGTTTATGTTCTAACAACTATTAAGTATCAAATCATACATTTTCCTTAGTTACTGTTATTACAACTATTAAGTATCAAATCATATATTTTCCTGAGTTATCATTCTTACGGCTAATAAGTATCAAATCATACCTTTTTCTTAGTTATAGTTCTTTCGGTTACTAAGTATCAAATTATACCTCTTTTTTAGTTGTCGTTCTTACATCTACTAAATATCAAATCATACATTTTCCTTAGTTGCCCTATTTTTAGCTACTAAGTATTAAATCATACATTTTCCTTAGTTATTGTTATTTTAGCTACTGAGTATCAAATCATACCAATTTCATACTTATTTGAACCTCTTTTTTTTTTTTTTAATTCCTCTCACCCATATATTTGTCCATTTGCTTCTTCTTATTAGCAATCCATATCATTTCGTCCCAACACATTCATACATTCTCATATTTTAGAAATATAATCCAATCATTCTCATTTAATTTCATGATTACAACATAATATATAATTATTAATAAAAGTATACTAAATTTAAAAGGACAAGGTATCATTCACTACCTGGTGCTCCAACAATGTGAGCTCTTTTTGCAGAATTCCTAGCTACGAATGCTCCTCTTAAAATTTATGAGGGGTATACATATCAGCTTATTGGTAACCTATTTCATGAACTTTATATCGTTCATCAATATTATTCTCATTCACATTTCACATTTCTCACACATGAATTTCAGTTTCTCACACAATCATCAACTTGACAAGTAATTTCTCTAACTTGTATGCTTAAATTAACTCAATCTCATTTATAATTACCATCTTACACCAACATTCTAGATAGAATATTAATTGAATTCAATAAACTTATAGTAACTTCTTAAATATTTCTACTCTATAAAATAGAAATTTAATCAATCGTATCAAAACTCATAATCTTGATATATCTTTTTCCTTATTTATTTTTCAATCATGTTAAGTTTCACTTTCATTTTTACTATATACTCACATTTTTTGTTCATAACTTTCACATACACTCGTACCTTTTCTGGCCATAGCTACCTTTAGCTACCTATACTTATAATTTAAAATGATCAAACAGTTTACATATTTATGGTTGTCATAGTAACCCCCATTTGAACACTTTTTAGGTTGTCAAAGAAACTTCTAATCACCCATGCTCATGGCTGTCACGGTAGCCTTTATTTGCCCATTTTTAGGACATTAAAACAACTCTTAAATACCCAAATCTAGAGCTAATATAATATCCCTTGTTTGTATATTTTTAAAGTATCAAAATAGTCCCTACATGTACAGGCTTAGGGTTGTTGCAATAGCCCTTGTTCGCACCTATTTGGGGCATCAAAATAGCCCTAAAATATCAAGTTATAGAGCTGTTATAGCAACCCTTAATTGCACACAACTGGACATCAAAACATCCCTCAAACACCAAGATATAAGGTTATTTAAACAGCATTTTGTCTTTACATCCTCATGTTTCCCAATTTCCTACACATACCATTTCCACCACAACACACTACATAAATCCAAAATCAAGCATTGCTATAACAAACTCATGTCATATATATAACTCATTCACACAATTAAACACGTTTCTACATAAGAATTTGATAGTCAATCTAAAATTCATAATCCTCCAAAATTTGACTAAGAACCCTAGAATAAGAAACTTGAGGTTCTTTGCAATTGTTCATAATAAACTTTCAAAATAAAAATAAAAAGAATTAAGAAACACTTTGCTAACCAAGTTTTAAATCCAAATTAAGAATGTTCTTGTGGATTCCCTCTTCAATTTCTTCTCCCTTGACAAACCCATACCTAGTTTCTCAAACTTCTCTCAACAATTTCCTCTCATAAATTTTATCATCGACATGTTTTTCTTTTTCAAAATAATTTACATACACGCTATCTCACTCTTTTAGGAAGGGTTCTTAAGGTGTTTTGAAGAAAGAATCATATGAAGTCTCACTCTCCCTCACCTTATATTGTTCTATATGAACAATAACATGAATAATGCATAAATGGTATTTCTTTTGGCTAGTTATCATTTACCTTTTTCTCCCACAATGTTGAATTGTTGTAATTACCTTATCATTGTCATTCTTCTTGTGGGATCTTCCTAAGCTCAGATTCACATTAAATTTTAACCTAAGACAAAATAATATGTCAGTAGATCTCTCATAAAATTTCAGTCCAATTCAACAATCAAATTAAGAGATATGCTCAACATTATAAAACTAGACCGTTAGTAATTATAAGCCAAAACTCTGAGTTCACATACCATTTTATTTACTTAAATAGTTATAATTTTTAGACTAGTCCATTGGAGACTCCCATCATATTTATCATAAAATTCATTCAAAGTTTTTACCATTTTCAATCAAGATAGTGTGATTATACGCGAGGTGATTAATGTTTTTCACACAAATAGTCATATATTATTGATTGAAAATTTCACTCTATTATTATTCTTGTATAAATATTTTCCACCCCAATTAGTAAATTTTGTCCTTTACGTCTTATTTTACCTAATTTTTATATTAGGGGTTTAAAAGTAGTTGGAAAGAAATTAAGACTTATTTTTATGATCACTTTTATAAAACTAAACCAAAGATAATATTGGCTAACTTAGATAAGATAGTACAAGATCTACGAGAGTCTATAAAAAGTTATGTTTTTTTATTCAGGATTTTAAAAACTAAGTGCACTACAGTTATAATAGAGTAATAGTGCATTAAACTGTTTTTAGAAATGATATAGTGGAATATCAATGAAAGGTCTATGGGATCTAAGTACTTGGATATCTATATCCTTATAAAAAATGTTATTTATTATGAAAAGATGTTATCAAAACAAACTGCGAAAAAATATATATGAGAGAGACATACTTAATTGGTTATTTGAATGATGTTGTAAACACACATTTAATGACAGACTCAAACTTTGAATAAGGGTTTGAAGAAATCCACTAGCAACTTATATTGATCAGAAAGCTTAAAGAAGAAACACCATTTCAAATTACAATGTTGCGGCAGTGAAAAGTGGATAACAAACTTGGTTGTAAAGAAATAAAAACTTACCAAAGTAGTCAATTAAGTTAAATAATGCTTTTTGACATTAAAAAAAATTGAAGAAATTTTTTACTAACTAATGTAAGAGGGGCAAATCAAGCTCCTTAGTAACCATACAATCCCTACTACCTATCAAATCAAGAGGAAGAATTGTTGTAAGTTGCACTACTTATAAAAACATGACATTAATGATTATGTTATCTTCAAGAATTAGATCTAGAAGGCGTTAGAGGTTGGTTTCATTCTCTTTTTATATATAAAAAATTAAGGTAGACAATGATTGTTTCCATTAAGTCACGACAAAAATAACCACCCAGAAGGACGAATTGATAAAAAAAAATTATAAAAAGTAACATTTGATCAACCCCTGCAAAGGCTAAAATTGATCATATATGCTAGAACTAGAAAGAGATTCATCAATAATGGCAAAGATAAAGAAGTGATAAAAGAATATCAAAAGATGCCTATGGTATACATGTACCTTATATGCTATACAATCCTTTTTAAAAGAGAAAACTTGGGAGGAATAGCTGAGTGAGTTATGATTCAAAATCAGACTAAGATATTTAAGCCTTTTCCACCATTTCTTAAGTTGATTTTCAACTTTATTATTGTTATGTTGAAAAGTTCCACAATTTTTATATTTGCTTCTAAGTAAATAGGTATAATAATGTTTTATGCAATTATTTATAGAAGTAATGTAATACTTTTTTTCATCTCTTAGTTTATATAATTTTTAAATCACTAATATCCGAGAGAATTAAATTTAAAGGTTCATTAATTTTTTGAATTGCTTGAAAAAAAGTTTTTGTGAGCTTTAATTCTACGCAAATCTCATACTCATGATTTTTCTTAAAAAAACATGCTTAGTAATTCAAGATTAATTAACCTTTGTATAGAATTATTATTTACATGTCCTAATCTCCATGCCACATATCATAAGACTCAAGTAAGAAGAACAAAAATTATTTTTATTTATCTCATCCTTTGTTATAATGACATTACATTCATTTTGAAGAGACTATCACAAAGATATTCATTTCCTACATACATCCCACTTTTAGTGAGTATAAAATTGTCATTGTCAAAAACCATTTTAAGACTATTTTTAATCAATAATAAGTTAGACACTAAGTTCTCTCTAATATCAACAACATAAAGAACATAATTGTTGAGGGGGAGAAGCTTTTTGAAAGTCATCTTTAGTGTGACTTTTTCAATGCCAAGTACTTTGGGGGTTGATAAATTCTTCATGTATAAGTATTCACCATCCATTTCTTTGTAACTGAAAAACATTATCTTCTTGACATATACATGCCTTGTTATATCAACCTATCACTACCTAGGATTGATCAAGTTGACTTTAAAAATAATAATAGACAAGTTTATTTTCAAAACTTCATTTATAAGGTGATCGACCTTGGTGATTTTGATTTGTGCAATCCTTTTTTATTTAGGATTTCTTTGTTGAGCTCTATTTCTATAATTCTTGGCTTGGTGTCCAGTTTCATTGCATATGAAGCATTTTTCATTAAACTTCTTAGCAATTTCCTTCCCCTTCACAATAAGCTTTTTCTTTTAGTTTTTATTATAGATCTTCATCATTTACTCAATAATGTTTGCTTTGGAGGATATATTGAATGAGTTGGCTCTTCTTTTAGGCAATTTATTTCCCTTTTCTTTTCTCAACCTCAAAATAAGATCTTGAACTCTATTTTTTTATGTTTATGCTTTATATAGTTTTTGAAGTCTTTCTAAAATGATGATAATTTTTTAATAATTGCAATCACCTAAAAGGATTCACTAAGAACAATTCTTTTAGCATGGATATCATGCAAGGTTAGCTTAAAGTATTAAACTTGACTTATCATATTTCTTGAATTGGCCATCTTGAAATTCAAAAATTTACCAACTATGAGCTTTTTAATATCAACATCTTCAACCTTGCACTTTCGATTTCTCATAGTGACTTCTATTGATTGAATTATATATATCATACAATATGTTGTTCAATCCATTTAAAATATAGTTTTTGCATATAAATTATTATAATTTCATGCATTAATAGTTGCCACAACGATAAGATTAAATTCTTTGTTTTATAGTTTTTTCTATAATTATTGAGGAATATTTTTACATTAAATGATGCAAAATGCTTTATGTTTTACGGTTTATTTTTATATTTTATTTTAGATTATATAAAAAATAATAACAAAATAATAAGAAGATAAAAAGAAAAAAGAAAAAAAAAGTGATGATATTACCTTTAATGTTGTATGCATCTCTCCTCTTCGTACCTAAAAAATGATAATAAAAAATAAAAAAAAGGAAAAAAAACATATATAGATGTCATAGATTTCTATTTATACATAAGAATGAATAACTATATAATAAAATAATTATTTAATCATTGTCTATATAAATTAATAATTATTATTTAATTAAATATGGTTCACCTGTTTATGAGCAAAAGATTGTGTTAATGTATTCCATTACACCACACACACACACACGTAACCCCCCCTTACTTCGACAACACGGTTCGTTCACAAAATACGCCCAATCCGCACTTCACACTTCACAGTACTCCACCAACTTTACCCTTCCTCCTCAGACAAAGGGACACAGGCACCTTTATCTTTATTTTGTGGTTCTTTAGGAGGGGGGAGAGAGGGAGGGAGGGAGAGAGAGAGAGAGAGAGAGAGATGGAAAGAAAGGCCCTGGTGTTATGCAGTGTTGTGGGTCTGTTGGGGCTATTATCAGTTGCTACAGGTTTTGGTGCAGAAGCAACAAGGATTAAGGTAAAATGTTTTTTTTTTTTTTCATTTCAATTGTTCATCTTGCTCTCTCTTTGCAGGTTTACTTTCTAATATTATGACTCCTGCTGGGATAGTGTTGTTTAAGTCTATTTATACATACAATTGACAGTGTTTATATTGATTTTCAATCACCGTGATTGGTTTTTGTATCTATTCGCTTGGTTTTATAGAATCACCGCTTATTTTGTAATGACCACTTGTGTGTCAATCCTGAAGCTAGCTAGTCAAGTCCTTTTGGAGCATTCAACCTTATTTTTTCTCCCTTTTCTTTTCTCAAAACCGAAACCATGTTTGTGAACAAAAGACAAAGGCACACAACATTTTCTTCTGAAAACCAATTTGTCTTCACACCTCTTGTCTTGAGAACAAGATCGATTTTTGAGATTATGGTAACAATCTTTGTCTGTTCTCATAAGTATAGGGTGCTTTTTACTACAGTTTTGAGTCAAAATCAGCTACGAGAAGGGCACAATGTTTTTGTTTATTAACAGAAAACAACTGTCACCCTACTACATTGCCTTGTTGGTTTTTTCCTCTAGGTGCTTCATCCTCAGGGGTAAGGGTTTATGTAAAAGACAAGGAAACGTGCTTATTGCCTAGGGTCTATGTTTTACACTATCAATTCACATATTTGACTAGCTCATTAGCTGATGAATAATCTCTTCCAGCCACCAAATATTTTCCTGTTCATATAATATGTCTCTGCTACTTACACATCAGAGAGGAACAGCCCTGTTTATCAGAGGACAAGCCAGTTCTTAATTATCAAACTATTTAGTTTCTATTCAGAACTCAAGATGATTTGTTGTGTTAGTTTCATTACCTTTTCTTTAATGTTCTAGAATATATATTTTTTTCAACTAATCTCAGAACTTAAGCCTTTGAAGCTGTGCCCTCTTCCTTTTGAGTCTTGTTAGAGCGGTGTGATATATTAAATAATTCAGGGGTCTCAACAACTTCATTACAAGTTAGAATCTGTTTCATCTTTTGCATGTTCCAGCGGCAATGGCATTTGCTCATCTCCAGCTCAGTCAGCTGAATGATTAGCTATTATGAAAGAAGGAAGCATGAACTGTTTGATTTTGTATACTTTCTGTATTGACTGTGAATACTGGACGTACTACCACTTTGACTGACGTAATTTTTTTTTAACTTGTGTGGTGGCTTGTGGTTGGTATATTTTTAGATATCACATTCTGTAGTTGTAGATTATACCATTAAGTATGATAACATGACAACCTGATAACAATAAACACTGGCATCGTGAAAGGGGAGAGAAATATTACTTCACTGAGACAGTTTGTTTTTGGATAATGCATCCCCCAACCCCCCCCCCCCCCCCCCCTGTATCAGCCAGATATAAACAAGGATGGACCTACATGATTCCTTTTGTATCCCAGTCTTGTGGGGTTTCATTGTAGTGAATTCCCTCATCTCCAATGTCATGTTTATATACAACATCTCTTTTATTATTATGTGGAGCTTATGCTAATTTTGGTTGGTAATGTTGAATTGTGAATTTGTGACAAAAAAAATTAGATTTTTCAGTTTATTCTGCCATCTTGACATAACCAGAAACAACGATACCTATGTCTGTCATTCAGTTTTGCAGAAATTACTGCTCTAGAGTGCCAATTTTATTATCTTTTGCTATAGATTTTTTTTTATTTTCATATTCTTTTTGTGGATTCCTGTTGCTCTTCAGGACCTTTATGTTTGCCGCAACATGAATCTTTACTTCTGTACTCCGAGGAATTGTTGGAATTATACAACCTCAATTGTAAAATGGTTTCTAATGTAATCATTTTCTATTCCTGTAGGGTTCTGAGGTTCAGTTCACATCTGCAACGCAATGTACCTATCCTCAGAGTCCAGCACTGGGTCTTGGTTTGACTGCAGCTGTGGCTCTTACTATTGCTCAAGTAATTATTAATGTTGCAACTGGGTGTGTTTGTTGCAAAAGAAGCCAACACAGTTCAAACTCAAATTGGACAACAGCTTTTGTCTGCTTTGTTATTTCCTGGTAATTCTCAATGGCCATTTGTGTTTAAAATTCTAATTCAGCTTTACTTATTCCATTATTGAGGTTAACAGTTGATTGTTCCTTCCTTTGTCAACATCTTTAGCTCTTCACCAACATGTTTACCCCCCCTCTAGCAGCTTATCCTATTTTGATGCTTTAGATTTTATACCAATGAGCTAGAATGTGTCATCTAAATGTTAGATCATTATCAGCACCTGAGTTCCTGCGAATGCATCAACAAAAATGTACTTTTGACTTAATGCTTAGTGGCATTGGCCACTTCTAATAATCATATTTTTTTGACATCCTTTTTTTTTTTTTAACATACTTCACTATCTTTGTAGAGCATGTTTACTTGAAATTTCTAAGACCTAAATGCACTGTCGTATCTTCTTGAATTGATAAACAACATGACTTGAAGACTATTCATAATGATTGGAAAAAACCCTGTTTTGTATACCCTTACACAGGATCATAACTTTTGCTATAATTTAATTTGTTTCTTATTTTTAATCTATCTTTGTGTTAATATTGTATTGATGTAGATCATGTCATGGAATACTTGTTGAGACCAAATTGACCTGGTCTTTGATTGTCATGGTACATTAGGATTTTATATTCGAAGGATGATTTAGTAATAGTAACACTGTACTAAATGTCAAAGAGATGTGGTTTTGCTATAATTTAATTTGTTTTTAACCCTTCTGTGCTTTTATATTTTATTGATGTAGATCATAGTTGAAATGCTTAAATAAGGTCTAATTGAACTGGAATTTGATGTTCGTGATACATTAAGATATTAAATTCAAAGGATGATTTAGTAATCATTAGCAATACACTAATAGTTAGAGTGATGTGGGTACTTGTATACAAAATACTTGTGTTAGCGGCTCCTTTTCTGTATAATGAAATTATCAACACAAAATGATATATGATATTTATTGAATTTCAAACTTCTTTCCAGAAAATTTACTGCTAATATACCTCAAATCATGTAAAGCGTGTAATTATCCTATTGTTTTATGTTACAATGCTGCAATATGTTTTGAATTGAAAATTTTCTATGCTACCAATCTTGATGACTTCTTTGAATGGCCTAAAATGATCCTGATAGAGGACCGCTTGAACTGAAGACCTTCAAATTCTCATTTTCTTAAAGTCCTCATGCTTGAATCTGGGAAACCAAACCAATTACTATATCACCTGTTAATCAACTTATAGTTTGTTTGGAAAGCTAAGAATTGTGTAGTATTCTATTCAATTCATCACTATTGACATTTCTCATGTCTGGAAGGTGATTTTTATTGTTGAAATGAATTGAATATGCTTAGATGTAAAGTTTTCTATTAGGTCAATTTTTATAAATTAGCTGTGGGAGTGGTGAGACCGACCTCTACATTTGACTGTGTGTTTATACCTATAAATTTACCTTTTAGTCCCTTGTAAAATCGAATGCAATGATAAAAAAGACTAGTATATTTAGGATATTTATCTCAATTAAATTAATTCAATTTTACTAAGAGCAGCTTGGAATTGTTGTGTTGTGCTTTGGCTATTTTTCTCTGTACTGTGTTGTGTGTTGCAAGTTGAAATTATAATAATACAAGTAGGGTTCCCATTTGCTGCAGAGCTCTTGACAAATTATATTTTTTTCTTAAGAACATAATGGTACCCTATTTGATTAAAGAATAAAGGAGTTTCCTTTTAAAATATCACATGCTTTGATTTCAAAACTAAAATGGCCTAAATCAAACACTGATTTTAGATGAAAAGTAGGTAAAAACAGTTGTGCTTTAAAGACAGAACAGTGCCAAACAAGCACCAATTGTAAATTATAACTAACATGTATATGCAATATATAATTCCCTTCAACCAAATTCAATCCAGTTCTCTGTGAATAAAAAGTTAACACCACAATTAAATCCATGATCTTATCTTTTAACCCATGCAATGCATTCAGCTTCAAGGGGACTCGCAAGCATTGGCAAAAGCATTCCTTGCTTGAACGCTTGAGATCCTCTAAACATGCAGATGAGTGGGCATGCTCATACATAAACACACCCGCATAGCATATGTAACTTTGATATGAATAAAAAAAAAGTGTCGGGCTAGATGAAAAAAGAGAGACATGAGAATTAAGCTCTCAGCAAAAGGGAACACTTGAAAATGGAAATCTTTTGTTTAATTGGGAAATGACCATGGGCCAACATGTATATCCATGCATGCATGTGCAAACACAAACTTACATAAACCTACTGTATGTTATATTTATACATCAGCTTAATTTGAAACTATGTTCCGTTCATAATGATCGATTTGACAATACATGCAGGTTCACATTTGTAATAGCATTTCTTCTTTTGTTGACTGGTGCCGCCCTCAACAATCAGCATGGTGAAGAGACAATGTACTTTGGCAATTACTATTGCTATGTTGTAAAGCCTGGCGTCTTTGCAGGTGGTGCTGTCTTGGCCTTTGCAAGCGTGGCCCTTGGGATTCTTTGTTATCTCACCTTAAATTCTGCCAAAGACAGTAACGATCCATGGCCAAATCCTCCTCTTTCTAGTCAAAGTGGCATAGCCATGGGGCAGCCCCAGTTTGCACCACAAACTCAAGACCCTGTTTTTGTACACGAAGATACATATATAAGACGACAGTTCACTTAATTGGTAATTTCTCGGCCCACCCTTTGTATTGTACTGCAAATGTCTTAGAAAATATGCTGGTATTGGGCTTCAAAGTTTATCCTGACTGCAGCGCGCATTGTTGAGAAGGGTGGGTTTTTTTGGGTTGCGTCCTGTTTCATGTGCTTGCAGTGGTGTAATATTGACCTTTATATCTTGTATTTTCATGGGTTGACTGTCACAAATTGTTCGTATGTATATTTACCTTATGGAAAGTGGGCCTCTATGATTTTGGTTCTCTATACTAGATAGAGTTTTAGGATAGAACTACATATTTGACCCACCCACGCCATGCTGAATATTGTTTTTTCAACAAAAAAAAATATATTAAACATGTAGGGTTTTTAACATGTTTTTTTATATAAAAAATATCAAGTGTAAATCAAAAAATTTATATGTACATCTAATTAAATAAATTAAGAATTATTTATCTGTCAATAAATAAATGAATAAATAAGTTATTAATAATAACTAAATATATATCTAGAAAAGTTAAGAGATAGATATAAATTGAAATATAGATTAAGATGTTTAATCTCGTGATATAATCCAAGCAAGGGTTACATTCAGATTTTGGTGTAGAATCTTGTATTGTCAAGTTTTATTTTTTAAAACATAACTTTCAATTTGATTGTTAAGTTGAGCTGAAATTTTTGTAGGAGTTTTTAGATATGATGTTATATATTGACTTAAAATTTTAAGTAAATCGGAGTATGGTAAAAAATTATTTTATAGGGTCAAAGTTATTGAATAAATCATGTTAAATTTGTCTATTTGAACCTTCATCTACTGTTCAGACTATATCTAGAGTTACATAAAGAATTTAGCTAAGATTCCAATTGGGTTGAAAATTATACATTCATATCTTCTTGGCGATATATGGTAGGCCTACTAATTCATCCAGACAAGAAAGAAGGATATTTTTTAAGTCGGAATTAAAATCTGTCAAGAATGTGTGAAAATTAGAGAAATATTGTTTCCTTATGTATTATGAATTTCAGTCAATACAAGGATTTTTTAATGCTTTTGAAAGCATGTGTGACGGCTATTAGCTTACCTATTCTATAGGGATTCCAGGTCAAACGATGAGACATTTATGGCAGCAACTAATATTCATAGTTTGCAAGGATTCCATATCTATTATAGAATGTATGTGGTGGCAAGGAGGCTTGAGATTTTTATTTTTTTTTCCTTATTTCAAAGGGTTTTCTTATTCAAAAAGGGAGATTATAGGAGGCTGTTTAAAGAAGATATTTCTGCTACTTTTCTTCTTATTTTTTAGAGCATATTTTTACTAAACAATGGAAGAAACTTTAGCAAGGAAAGAGGATTCATGGACGACATAAAGGGATACTCTTTCATCTATAAGTTTCAGATTTGGCTATTAGGGATCCAATGAAAAGAGATGATTTTAGAGTTGTTTTAATAACTTGTATTAATCTGGATATTTCTTAAGGTTTTTTTTATTGAATTATTTTTTAGTTTTTGGGCTTTTATTTCTATTGAGATGTTTTGGTCAAAAATCAATGTTTAGGCTTGTACTTGGCTTAGTTTTAGTTAAGGCTCATTGGTTTGCACTTCATTACGGGACCATTAGGGCTATTATTTTAGGACTATATTATGTTTTGTTTTGTTGCAAAATTAGGGGCAACCTTTAAACATTAATGAAATTCAGTTTTGAAGTGCAAACCAAACCAAAACCTCTGGTTTTTAGTTACCGGTTAACTCTGGGTCAAGGTTCAACCAAACTTGATTATTCGACTTTCTTGGGGAAGTTATCATCTTTGTTGTAGGTTGCGTGACCATAAATGATCACGAGATTTGCATCATATCGTAACAAGATCCATTTATCCAATTGTGTTCAATGACTATATTTAATAAGAAAGTAAATAAAGTAAGAAGGAAATAAAATACTTATTAAAAAAAAAAAGCAATGAAGGAAAATAAATAAATTGCAATACAGCTTTAAATTGCATAAAGAAATTGTTTATATAAAGCTGACCATCATTTATAGTAAATGATGGATTTTTACGTTGTTATAAAAATGAAATCCTACATGAACTATAATTCTCAATCCTATATAAACTGTTCATAGTAGATTAGAAGCTCACAACATGAATCATAATATAATTTATATTCCTATAAACACATCTCCTACATGGTAATCATATATTTCCTAAATAATTTGTAATTTCGCTAGTGTAATATACTACATTCTTATTAAAAGGAGCACTTGATATTCTGGTCAATTGTACAAACTCTTATCTATGTTATTGATTGACTTTTACTAGTTGATCACGTCCTCTAACTCTCATGATTGATCATCACTATCATAACCCAATTTTGAGTTTTCTAAAAAATTATCGTTTTCTTTTAAAAAAATAAAAACAAAAAAAAAGACTAGTAACTTTATAAAAACAGGCTCAGAAGGGTTACAAATGCATGAAAGAACCAAACTAAGATTTTATACAAAAATCAAGAATCCAATTATACCCTAGATTGGAAGACAATGTAGATTTAAGGTCAAAATAAATGATTATTGGACGAATTTACATAAAAGTTAAGTATGAGAACTTGATTAGACTCTTATAGGTCAATTTGATTTAATCATAAGCCCAATTAAATGTTTAATTAAGTTTAAGAATTTATTTGAGTCAATTAAACTATCATTAAATGCAAGGACTTAATTAGAATTTTAATGGGCCAAATTAATTTTATTAGGAACTTAATTGGTGAAAAATTAAGTTTGAAAGTTTAATATGGCCTTAATTAAGAAGAATGGAATTTTAAAAGACTAGATTTTCTCTAAAAGCTTAATTGGGTGGAACCACCGATAAAATTATAAGAAAATCACAGTTTGGAGCGTTTATTAAGGTATAATCAAAGCAAGGGCCAAATTTTGTTGAAAATAAGGATGAAATTGAGGATAAAATTGAAAATATCTAAGATCAAAGGCCAAGTTGAAAAATGCATAAAAATTAAGGGATGTTTTTCAATCTTGACACGGGCAAAATTGAATTGATTTTTAAAATCAAATTTCAATTGAGGAATTAATTAAACAAATTGAAAGAGTGAGGAATGAAATTCAAAGAAAAAGTTTAAAACCTAAATTAACCCTAAACTCCAAAACGACATCATTTCATTTAAATGAAACAATGTGTTTTGGTGTTGTTTTAACTGAAGCAACATTGGTTTGGTTAATAAAAGTAAAAAACAATCAACAGTGTCAGACAACATATCATTTAAAACATTTTGACCACATCAATTTTGAAAAGTCTCCTTTGCCCAAAATAATCCTGAAAAATTGAATTTGCTTTTTTATTTTAAAAATAATTTGATATTTTAAGAAAACATTGTTTAGAGATCCTTTTGTAAGGTGACAAATGAATCATTCAAGCAATTCTCATCTTGAGGTGACCAAATAATGTTGAAATAAGACATGAAAGATGAAAAATGCACAAAAAGCTCGCACCCCATGTCTTATGAGCCATATTTTAGTTATATGCATAATCTCTTGCAATTCGATTTGTTAGTTATCGATTCATAAAAACATGTCTTTATGCAAAAGTTCAAAATAATCACAATGAATAAGGACAAATTTATCGGTTTTAATTGTTTGTGCTTGAAATGATGAAAGATTGTCTTTGTTATCCATTCACATTTTAAAATATATCTCTTATAGTCCATTTGAGCTTAAATAAGTTTCTCTTTGTAAAAATACCGACTAGGATCAAACCCCATACTGAAGGACAAATGAGAATTCCAAAAGTTAAAAGTTTATCCTGATTGGGATCACACCTTACACGAGGGGGTAAACAAAAATTGAAAGATCAAAGACCAGGAAGATGCCGTGAAAAATCCGCAAAGCTTGAGAAATCTAAATGAAAAATAAAATGACTAAGTCAAGGTCAAAATAAAATAATGAGGCATCATCAAAGCAATAATAAAAAAAGGACGAATCAAAGAAACATGACGAAAGAAAAGAAAGACATAATGACAATAATTCTAAGTCTTTAAAACCTTGAAACACTCATTGAGCCTATAAATCCTTTTCTTTTATAACCAAGAGCTATAGCCTCGTTACATGCTTATAAAAGTCCTTTCTAATCAAACAAGCAAACAAACTAAACCAATAAATTGCGTTCTCAAAATGTGAAAGAACTTTTTCACAACAATCATGACATTGCAAATAGAACTACTCGTCATTATTCATGCTGATAAAATAAATGCTAAAAAATAGATAAATTTCCTCAATGAAACCTCGAGTTTTTACTCAAGCCTCTTGCTTTGAAACCCACATGACAAAAGGTCACCTCATCATGTACCTTCACCAATTTCAAATTTGCCTGAATAAAAGATCAAATTATCCTTTTTCTTGAAAAAAGATTAAACCCCTGGAATTATAAGAAATAAAAAACAAAATTGTTCTAAAGCTTACATTGGATAAATTTATGTTTTCAAAATGCAAAAAATTATTTGAGCCATGGATAGTCCAACTCTAAGCTAACACTTCTTTCTTAACCTTCACCTTGTTAATTCTCAACAAAAAATGCACAAAAGATACATCTTAGTGATGAATGGCATGTCTTAAGGCTACGATCAATAAAACACTTTCAAAATGATATCTCATAATTTCTTTGCAATGATTAGACTTGAATGAGAATGATCCTTGAAATTCACAAGTTGATTCCAAAACAAGAAAATGATTTTCAAACAAAAGAAGTTATTGATCAAATTTGCAAAGTCCATGATAAAAATAACATTAACACTTTTTTTTAGCTGCCTTTAAAGGTTGAGTACCTAGGGGGCAATGCAGTGAACCCTAAAAAGGATACCGGACAATATACAAATTAGCTAGAGGGGTAAAGAAGCACATAATCAAATGATGACTCAATGAAATCCATTAAGTCCATGAATAGTGTCTAATGATGATAAATGCCTTTTGTTAACAGGAAAAAAAATACACAACTGGATCAACTGAAGGTGATATTGCTCATAGACAGTCCACGATTTGATGAACTCCATCAGCAGTTAGCAGTGATGCTACACTTGAAGGGCATCTAAGTTTGTTTTACCCATATGAGTCAATTTTAGTCTAGGGGCAAATTGAAACGAGCATTGACAACAAATGATTTTAAGCACCACCTCTTCTCTGTAACAATTATTTAAATGGGAAATGGTAAAAGATTGCCATGATCTGGGGCACCATCTGACCAGAGAGGCGACATCGTGTCTAACAATGTTTGTCACTTCTTATAGAATGGTCAACTAAGTAAAGTTTCATTTGTTGCATAAGGTCTAGACTGTGCATCAAACAGGTAATCATACACATTATTCACATGGGCAAAACCCGAGTAGGCTGATGTGACAAAGAGGCAATCAAACACATTGAGTAGGCTGAAAAGTTAAACTGAGCAACCAAGAGGCCGGATCGGTAACAACAAACCTTTCAATTAATCAAAGGATTATTTGCAAGAAAAAAATGCCTATATTTCCAATCATCTAAGGATGGATGCATTTCATTTAATCCCAAATCATTGCATAATATTTTCATAATAATTGCACAAGAAATAATTCTCACTAAAGCCTAGCAAGACTCCAACAAACATGAAATAATTCTAAGCCGAGCAAGGCTCAATTTGGTTTTCAAAGTCCAACAAGGGTTCAACAAAGAAGGAACCCAACAAAATCCCAAAGCCTATCAAAGCTAAGGATAATCCTAAACCGAGCAAGGTTTAGTAAGAAAGAGTCCAGAAAGGCTCTAGCAAAAAAAGACCCGGTAAGGTTCTAAACCCAGCAAGGCTTCCAACGATTAAAGACCCAGTAAAGTTTCAACAAAAGAAGAATCTAGTAAGAATTCAGTAAAGAAGACCCAATAAGGTTTTGAGCCCATCAAGGCTCTCAACGGATAACTAGAAGTCTAGCATGGAAAAATCAGGAAAGGAATCTCCATTCATCCCTGTCATCAGGAAATCTCCATTCAACCCTGTCATTAGGAAATCAACCTTACAATCAAGAAATCTCATTCTGCCATCAAGAAATTTTAGACTCAATCATGCAATTAAGATATCTCTGCCAAATCTTTTCGCCAGGTAAGTCGTTTTTCACTTGGGAAGGTTACCAATGAAAACATTAACCATCTAAAAAAACCATTGAATTTTTTACTTGGGCAAGCAACCTATTACAATGAGACCATTTAAAAAAAAATCTTTGTATTTTTCACCTAGACAAGTCACCCATTACAGTAAGACCATTTTGAAGAATCTTTATATTTTTCATATAGGCAGGTTGCCCATGAAAATTTGACTGTTTCATAAAAACCATTTGAATTTTTCATCTAGGTAGTTCACCCATTATAATGAGACCATTTTAAAAAGACTTTGCATGTCACACTTGGGTAGGTCACCCATGAAATTTGACATTTTTAAAAAATCTTTGAATTTTTCACCTAGGTAGGTCGTCTGATACAATTATACCATTTCAAAAAATATTTTATTTTTTCACAAACATCATCTTTTTCTTTACAAATCCTATCGATTTTCTTTTTAGTGTGCTTTTAGCCCTCACACATCAGATAATGTGTTTTTTTACCCTATCTATTTTCTTCTGAGTACGATTTTTAGCCCTCACATATCGGATTGTGCATTATCTTTCCCTATGTTTTGTTTTCTGAGTGCGCTTTCTATTTGTATCCATTTTCTTTTGAGTGCGCTTTTTAACCCTTTATGTTTTTACTTTTTTAGTGCAGTTTTTTAGCCCTCATAGCTTAAATAGTGCATTTTCTAGCCCTATCTTTTTCTTTTTTAGTGTGCTTCCAAGCCCTCACTTCTAACATTTTTGGAAGGATTGATCATTTATTGATATGATAAATCCACAATCTTTCATATTTTCTTCTCTACAAGCTTAATATCTAAAGTCTCTTACGAGACCTTTTGTCGTAAGCATTGTAAGGAGTGAGAAAACTATCATAACCTAATTTTGAGTTTCCCTTAAAATTATTTTTTTCTTAAAAAAAACAAAAAAAAAATAAAAATAAAAAAGATTGGCAACCTGGCAAAAACAAGCTAAGAATGGTTTCAAATGCATGGAGGAATCGAACTAAGATTTTGAACAAAAATCAAGAATCCAATTGTACCCAATATCGGAAGACAATGTCAATTCAAGGTCAAATTAAATGATTATTGGACGAATTTGCATAAAAATTAAGTCTAAGGACTTGATTACACTTTTAATAGGCCAATTTGATTTAATCATGGGCCCAATTAAAAGTTTAATTAAATTTAAGAATTAATTTAAATTAAATGATTTAGTTAAGTGTTAGGACTTAATTAGATTTTTAATGGGTCAAATTAATTTTATTAGGGACTTAATTGGTGAGAAATTAAGTTTGAAAGCTTAATTTGGGTTTAATTGAGAAGATTTGAATTTTAAAGGACCAGATTTTTTTAAAACTCAATTAGGTGAAATCAAAGATAAAATTGCAAGAAAATCAAATGTTGTGGGGGGGGATTAAGGGTCTAATTAAAGAAATTCAACACCAAGAACCTTGTTACATAAGGCACATAAATTTAGGTGTCAAATTCTGTTGAAAACAATGGTGAAATTAAAGAATTAAAAGTTTAAAGAATAAAATTGAAAAATATCTAAGACCAAAGACTAGTTGAAAAACGTGTTAAAATTAGGAGATGTTTTTGAAACTTAACAGGGGCGAAATTAAATTGATTTTTAAAACTAAAATTCAATTGAGGACTTAATTGAATAAATTGAAAGATTGAGGGCTAAATTCAAAGAGGAAGTTTGAAACCTAAATTGAGGATTTAAATGAAATGGTGCATTTTGATTTTTTTTTTTTTACCAAAATGACGAGTTTTGGATTAAAACAATGTTGTTGTGGTCAATAAAAGTAAAAAAAAAAAAATAGTGTCAGACGACATGTTGTCTATCACTGTTTGTCATCTTCTTCAAAAGACACGTGAAAAACTACCCATGTAGCCACTTTTCAGGGCCATTTAATTCCTCATTTCTCTCCCAAACAAGACAAGAAACACACCACCCTCATGATCTGACATTGTACTATACCCTCAATCCTTTTTCTATCGATTTGCTACCCAGAAAACTACTAAAAAGTTAACTCAAAATCACTGACCTTAACTAGCCTTTGCAACCTATGATGGTGACTTTTGACCAGCAGTTAGGATCCTTCCTATTTGAATCAACGGCCAAGATTCATGCCCAAAAAAGATCAGATGTCCCTTTTTCATCCCTTATAAATATGATGAAATTTGTGCAAAATGAAGGGAGAAAAGGGGGGAAAGAAAGGGGAAAAACAACAAAAAATCATCTTTTTTTTTTCAGTTGTCCAACTAGCAATATTTCTCCTCCTCCAACAACCACTGTGGGCCACCACTAGCACCTACTGTGCCACCAACCGACAACCAACAACCACCTCTCACCTAGGTAAGCTTCTTCCTCCTCCTGATTCATTACATTGTATTTTTTTATGGCTTCAACACATAGTATGACAACCATGTTTGCTAGTATTATTGCCAACAAAACCTTGTCACTAGGCTGGGCCAGTGAAAAAGTAAATGGGTTGGACTCAAGCCCATTCTAGGCTAAGTCCGGCCCATGTTTATTTAAAAAAAAAAAAGAAGGTTTGTTGGACTAGCTGCTAGCCCAATAAAAATTCAAGTTAGGTTGGGCTTTAGCCCAACTTATGTGCATTTCTTAGGCCTAATAGACCTGACTCATGTAGTTGGGCCAAACCCAACCCAAAAGTTAAGAGCGTGTTTGGCTCGCCTCATTTTTTCTCAAGAAATAAGGCCTAATTTGGCTCCTAGAAGCGTGTTTGTCAAACACGCCCTTAAGGTATTTTTAATGCCTCTGATTTTAGGCTAAGGGCTAGTTTGGCAAACACACCATAAGCTTTTCTTTTTAGCTTTCAATTTGTTATATTTGTGTGTCTAGCTAGACAAACCATTAAAAAAAATTAAAAAAATTCAGGGATCATTTTGAAATTATTTGTAAGTCTCTCGCAAGCTTTTCTAGTAATTTTG
The DNA here is from genome assembly GCF_951802175.1 of Populus nigra. NCBI lineage: Eukaryota > Viridiplantae > Streptophyta > Magnoliopsida > Malpighiales > Salicaceae > Populus > Populus nigra. The sequence goes on along the minus strand of NC_084862.1, from coordinate 8,634,560 downwards.
CCTAATATCAGATTGTAAACTTACGTTATAAATATGGACCCGATATTAAAAATAACTAATGTTTCTAAAAAAAAGTTCAAAAAAATTTAGAAAATTAAAAAAAATCCTTTATTTCAGAAAATACAAAAAAAATATATATTTTTTTAAGAATTTCATTGGGTTGTAGACTTACACTGTAAAATACAAACTTAATATTAAAAAATACCTGATTTTCTCTGTAATTTCAAAAAAAATTTAAAAAGTTCAAAAACAATTCCTCATTTCAAAAACACAAAAAATATGATTTTTTAATGTATAAGGACAAATTCTAAAGGTTTTTAATGCATATTTTTAAAAAAATAAAATCGCATTTTATCTTGCAAAATAAATATTGTAACCAGTTTATAATTATCTATTAGGATTTGGTCAAAATACCAAAAATCCCTCAACAATTAATTTGCTTAAATAATATTTAGAGTATTAGAATTTAGTTGTAGACTTTAATATTTGAAAGTATAAAATTACACTATAAAGTATATTTTCATGTATTAAAGATATAAAATAGAAAATAAATGCATTGCTAAAAATTAGGCTTTAGAATGGTTATGATTTAACTCGATATGATAGAGATTTTCTCACAAAGAAATATTTGTCTTGAACCTTAGATGAAACCCACAAATAAAAACATGTTTTAGATTAACAATCAATCAACAATGTAGCTTACTACAAGTAAAGTGTACTCAGAGTAATACATCTTCCTGTTGCACAACTAATCTCCTTACCCAAACTCTCATAAACTAAAGTTTTTCAATTACCATGATACTAGGTAATGACTCACTTTAATCATAACTTTATAATTAACCCAAAACACTCCTCATTTCCAGAAGACAACTCTGCCATTTAATGTCATGGACATCATGACATTGACTCCTAGTTTCCTTAGTGAATCATGTCCTATCTTTTCTAGGACAATTTGCACTCTTCTTAGATGTGGTCAACTGTATCCTTCTTGTCCATGTTTGGTAGCAAACAATTATTGTTCTTACTTAATCAATATATAGATGTTTATATTTTTCTATAAGCACATTTATTCTTGTGTAGACACCATTAATGGCTGGATAATTAGATAGCTTGTAGGTTTACTATAACAAAAGCTTTAGAAGATCTTTTCGTGGGTGATTGATGTTGTTTTAAGAATAAGGTATTCTTCATGTCATTAGTCAGGTTTTGATTGATTTTGAATTGTATAGATCATTGTTGAGGGGATGAAAATTTTAAAATTTTGATACACTTGTGCCTCAATGAACTTATGAACCATATTTTTTTCTAGTTTGGTTTTTCTGGCATCATATTAATTTGTAATTGTGTTTATAAATTCTTTTCACCTGACATGTCAATCTATTAATTTGTAAGATAATCAATATGTTTATTGATAGTTGATTCTTTAATAAATATTCTATATGGTTTTTTTTTTCTAACAAGAAGAAATTACAATTAAGAAATTAATTCCAATAACAAGTATTTGCCTCGCAAATCAAGCCAAGTGTTGAATTTTTAACTTGACTTTAACAGGTTAAGAAAAGACAAGGATGACAAACTAGAAGAGCAATAAAGAAAAGCGACAAAGGTAAAAATAAATTGTAAAGAAAAGCAATAAACAAAAGTTGTGAACGAAAGAAAGAAAGCTTGTGAATAAATTATATGAGGTTGGTCATCCTTTATATTTGTTAGATGGCCTTTTGTAATTTTATTTTATGTAAATTTAAAATTTTAATTCTATACAAACTATTTAAGTTAGATAACGAGTATATAATCTTAATTTTAGTATAAATTGTACTTCTTATTCGCTCATATTCTTTTTATTGTATGTGTTTTTACTGTAATATCTGTCCTATTATATCTGTCCTACTGCAATACGGGACTTTGTTTATTTATTGATATTGTGAATCTCGATCTCCTAGTTGATAATCTATTTCAACTTGTCATTCTACCTTGCAATATATATATATATATATATATATATATATCTCTTTGAGTAATCACACAATATATTCAAAACCAATCAAACTATTTAAGTTAGATAAGGAATATATTATTTTTGGTATAAACAGGTTGCAATGCTTTAAAAAAAAATTTGACTTCAGAAAATGAACACCACTCACAACAATCACCTTCATATTTTCTTACCTTACTTTTATTCGAAAGGTATCAATATTTTTTTTTTTTGAAATATTTCCAGATTAAACATTCCTTGACCAAGTACTGGTTTGAGAAATATAGACAGTTCAAAGTTAAAAGCACGACGAACCCACGTCTGTCTTCCAAGTAGGCACGACAACGTTGTTGAGATAGAGTTGGAAACAGCTGTGGCCTCATGGCAGCTTCTAACAGCTCCTATTCAATAGACTTGTTCCTTTGCTCTTTGTTCAAAATTTCCTGAGTCGCACAATTTCATCTTATATCATCTCACCATCTCTTTGCAAGCTATTTAAACAGTTTTATCAATGATTAGCCAATTGGAAACATAAAAAATACGATCAAATGACACAGAGCCAGTTCTGTGGCTTGTCAATGATTTAATATAACAAAGTATAGAAGTTTCTAATCAATTCCTTGGATGATTAAATCTACAAATCTGTACGGCCACATGATCTTTAATGGAACCAAGTTGGGCTTTTCTTGTAACGAAGCAAGTTTGAAGTGGCTGATCTTGAATTCACACTGCACTTATAATGCAATTGGTTTTCTTGGTCCGAAAATCAAAGTTTTTATGGCATTTACAAGTGCTTGAGGATTTAGAGTAGCATCAACTTTACATATTGCTTCAGAATCATCTATCTGAAGCAACTCCAACTGAGATTGCAACAGCTTTGCCGGCATAAAATGCTTCCCTTCTGCAGCTCTTTTATCTAATCGCTCCGCAAGCACCTCAGCCTTGGCATCCAGCAACACGAACTTAACTGCACTGTTAAAGCTTCCATGATGGTAATTACAGTCTGCAGACCTAAGAATTTCTCGATATTGTTTCTGCAGAGCAGAACAGCTGAGCACAACAGTTTTTCCACTGATCAAGCTCTCCCTTAAAGCATCTTGTAGGATTTCAAGCCATGGAATCCGGTCTTCCTCTGTTAGAGGTATTCCCTGATGCATTTTGTCTATAGTTATGGGGGAAAAAATAGAGTCAGTGATAGGACGCGAGAATGTAAAGAAATTTAATAAATGCATGAAGATTTTAAAAGCAAACAACAATACAGTGAGTAGTTATATAAAAAATACCGAATTAGTTTATAGGTACCTTTGTTTGATTGAGGGTGAAAATCATCAGCATCCAGAAAACTACAGTCCAAAGCTTTGGCCAGAAGCTCACCTATTGTACTGTTGAAGTACAAACGTTTTTTTGTTAAATAAAGGGGTTTGAAGCACAGGTTAAGTACGGGAGAATGGGATATTTTACCAGTCAGAGGATCTTTAGTTTTAGCAAGAGTTCGCGATTTCAGCTTATATGGGAGTTCGAACTTACACTATACAGCACAAGATCAAGAAAATGAAATATATGCCAAGTAGATAAGAATATAAAATGCAAGAGAACAAGGAACAAATGTATATGATATGAACAGGGAAATAATGAATGGTTAAATTCAGATTTGTACTAGCAATATCTAGTTGATCACTCGACAAGATCCGGTTTCACCAAGCCAATAAAGATGATGGAAATCAGCTTTAAGCTTTACAAAAGAGATCAAAAGAGACAGATTTATAAGCATCAATCGTTGAATTGGTGAGATAATGGTGAAGCTGGTTCTACTTGGGAGTTAAAGTTAGAGTCTTTTGGTGGTGGGTTGCTACTGTTCACGTTATTCTATCAAGGCACTCTTAATAGCAGCCTCCGCTTCCAAATTTTATTATTTTGTGGGTCTATTTTAAGGTTTTTTAAAGTCTTTATTTTATTTGCATCCACTTGCACGATCTGTATTAATGCGTTTGAGTGGTTATGATTTATCGTTTTACAGGTTAGGTAATTGGCAACTTTAGCTTTATGTCTTCTTTTTCCAGCAGTCAATAAAGTCACCAATTCAGCGGTGTGGTTTATGTTGTTGAAAGTGTGAGGCTATCTAACAAGGAATGATTCCTTAAATAGTTGAACCTACTGGTGTGAGACTAGCAGTCCATTATTTTCTCATCTTAAACTCTAAATTATCCTATGGTTTACAGTCTCTTAATCCTAAACTTGTTATCCTGTAATTGTTCCCACCTTGTCCTACAAAACAATCTGTTCTGAGTGTAAGAATATTTCTTTGTTGTTTAACATTTGCTTTCTTACTCATCTACTATGAATTTGAGCTGTTGATAGCTCTAAGTAGATTCTCCCTTAAAAAGGAACACCATAACCATAACTGGGAACACAATCACAGCCGCAATGATGACCTTAAACACATTAGCCACTTTATAATGCTTTGAGAACAATAAAGATGGATGTGAATCTTCAAGGGTGGGCAGCTAGCTTTGTTGAGGATATTACGGAAATAAAGAAATAAGAATCTCTTTACATGTAGCTATCTCAGATACAAAAGGGAAGAAACTGTAAAACTTAGAAGCCTAGACATTTTGTTTCTTGTTTTTCCCATAACGATTGAGGTTGATTCAATGAAACAGTGGACAAGACAATACTAAGGATTTTAATTCGAGTATGTATGAGATAAGATGAAGGGGAAACGTGAAAACATTATGGTTGAGGTTCAAAGCTTTTATGATTTCTTAGAACTGATAACAACAAAAAGATACATGAGGATAGAACTTACGATTTCCCAGCGCCACTGACACCCATGATTACAATCGCTTTACCTATAAACTCAAAAGAAAAGAATACTATCAGGATATTAACAAAGAACAATCCCAGAATTGCAACAAAGAGGAAAAGTAGATTAAGTATGTTTGAAGCATTGAATATAGAGACCTTGGAGATCAGAAGCCATATTTAGCTAATTACACACACTTGCGTAATCTCAATGTTCTCAAAAGTATGCAGCTCCAAACACCAATAAAAGTTTCCTTTTAACCCCAACAAAAGAATAAATGACTGTGACTGCAGGAGATTAGTATGAAAGAAATGAGAGGGCAATCGAATTCCAAACACTTTGCGATAATTTAAGGCACAAAATCCCAATGTAAAACTGACCCATGGTCTGCATGATTATGGGAATTTAGATGTTGCGCATAAAGATTAAGATTCAGGTCAGAGAGAAAGATTTCATTTGAAGAAAGGAAATCAAGCAAGGTCACAGTCTGGAAAACATATAAAATTAATGTTATTGATGCATCTGTTCTTAGTTTAAACCTGATTATACTCGATCTCCAAAATCTGACAGAAACTCAAGGTTTTAGATGAGCCAACAACATCCGTGAACTTCAAATTTCATGTTTGTGTGACAAGACCAGAGTCCATGGTTCAAAACGAATTTTATATATATGTTCATGCTGAGGGTGCAATTTGGGCACCATAAATAAACAACATACACTACAGCCTCAAATAATTAATAAGTTTGAAATGTAATAAAAAACAACCATTACCTGACAGCAAATTGATTTCTGTGAAAAGTGGCATTCAACAATATAATGTCAGAAAAATAAAGAGATGAGTTTGACCTTCTAAAGCAGCTGAGGATAAAACAAGAAGACGGAGAGAGATTACCTAAACGATCTGATCTTTTTAGACTTGCATCTGTCTGGGCCTGGCTTTATATATATTTTTCAGACAAGACCTAGGACCAAAATTATTCCTTCACGGGCAGCAGCTCCTGGCTAAATAACGTTTTGCACCTGCCCTACCAAGTTTGGCTACTGCCGGGTCCAACTCACTTGTTGGACCAAGTTTGACTTATCAAAACCAAAGAGCCGTCACGATTCTTTCTTTTTTTCTCTTTTAATTACCAGCTTCAGAGTTGGTGGGTAGTGAGACTCAATCTCCCCTCATCAAATTTTAAGTTCTTCATCCCTGTATAAATTAATTAAATATATTTATGAAAAACAAATTGCGGCATGAATGAAGACAAATAACCATCACATGCCACTTGAGACTTAGGTTTTGTATGGTTCTCAATTAAATAAAAATAAAAAACTAGAAGTTAAATACTAATGAGTTGTATTGGCCAAAACAACAAATGTCCAGTTTTTGGAAACATTAAATGAAAATAGTAAATTTAAAAAAAATTTGAGAGTATTAACGATCTAGCAGATAGATATAAGGGGTTTATAATAATATAATTTGAAGATGAAATGTTCTTTGTGGCTTTAAATACTTGCTTTAAGAATAGGTTGTGGCAAATTACAGGTCTTTTAAATTTCCGGTCTCTAATAGTAATCTACACGAATCACCAGTGAAAAAAATTTTATACCCTTTTAAGAGAAAGAGATTATTATGTCTTTGAATGCTAACTCTTTTCTTTTATGTTTTTCAAGTATTCTGAAACTTACGTAGTTTCTATACAGGAAATACGAGGCATGGCATTCTATTTAAAAAAAACCTGAAAAATTCTACAAACAATAATATATCAATTTGTCCCCTGAATAATATCACATATACTATTTCATGACAATTTTAGAAATTTATTCAATCAATTCTCTACTTAATTTTTATAAGTCTAGAATTGTAATTCCCTGTATAATTACATTCTAGTCTTCAATTTTTAAAATTTATTTGCAATTAAGTCACATATGATTAATCATCTCATTTTAATTTCTGACCAATGGTTCTTATATGTGTGACCTATTAGGTCTCCTAATAAGTTGGTCCAAATATAAATCACAATCCTAAATAAAATAGGATTAAATAAATTAATTTATTGTCAATTCAACAATTGATTGATTTATATTTGAAGATCAAGTACAATGTCTATCAACATATCATGATCCTCTAAATATTAGAAAAGTTATAAGTGATTTGACTTAATCTTTTAGTGATCAATTTTTTAATGTAATTATTATCCATTCATCAACAATGTTTCTATTTAGACATTATAGCATATAGTGTGTCCACTCTGTCAAATCAAGTTTGTTATCAATAACATAGTCATTGATTTTTTTAATAAGATTTGAAACTCTTTTCAAATCTCATTTCACCTAGTGCAAGAATTTACAATCAATACTATTTGAGAACAAATGGAATATTTTTTCTAATTCACCTACGATGATAAATCCTCTCTTGATTACTCAAATACATTCATATAGTTCTTCTTATACCCAATATTTGCTTGTTTTTTTACCCTTGATTAGAACAGCGTGTAGTAAGATCAAAGCATAACATTCATTATATATGATAACTTAGTGACTCAAGTATAAGGATCACTTACACAACTGCCATGTGAGCCTTTCCATAGATACATGTAATCTCTCCATATAAAATTCTCATATGGGTCAGTTCAGAGTACATGTCATCTGACATGCATCTACATATTATTTCGTGTGAGAATTTTATATAAAGAGATCACTTGTGTCTATGAAGAGACTCACATTATGGTTATGTAAGTGATTCTAATTAGTACTTAAAAGTGCATTTTTATCAAGGTTTTATATCATCATTTTGCACTTAAAGTATCAATAACTCCTTAACTAAAGCATATTTTATAATAACATATCTAATTATATAAGATACCTTTAATTTATGGTAAATGTTCATCTTAAATGCAGGCCTATCACATAAATGAAAGAATTGATTGAGGAGCTGAAGTACTGAAATTGAAAGGACAAAAAGATGGCCAAAGAGATGCTGGTGCAGTCCAAACTGGAACACATTTCGGTAATTGGGTCATATCTGGAGTTGTAGATCTTGGATTTAGGTCCATTTTATATGGATGGAAAGATATGACATAGACCTACAACTTTGATGTGGAGCCCAAGATTTAAAAAGGCTGTTTTCAAGTCCAAATTGTAGCAACAACAAAGAAGTCTGAATCTGTCCTGTAGCCCAGACACTGTTTAGTGTTCAGCCCATATCTCAAGTTCTAGAAATCCAAATGATCTCCAATTTTTACCCTGGAAAGATGAGACAATTTCCTAGAACTTTCATTATTTAAGTTTGTTCAAATTATGACGTCATCAATGATGTTTTTGGCAGACAAGAAGATAAGAATTGTCACCAAGTCAAGATGTGGCCACCCACTCATCAATTAGTCAACAAATCAATAGTTCTGAATTTTGGCCTATAAAAGGAGGCATTTGCCATGTATTTAGGCATCTTGGTGTTGAGATCAAGATCATGCTCTTGCTCTCTCTTTATATTTTGTAATACTTAAGTTTTGCTTATATTAATCTCGTGCTTATGCTTTTCATTTCCTTTCCTTGTTTATTTATGTTTCTTTCTTTCATTATGTCTAGCTAAATTAATTATGTCAAGGTGAAAAGGGTACACTAATGGTGTAAGGATAAGTATAATATAAACTCAACATGGACTTTAATGTTGGATACTAACATGCTTTATATTTGTTATCTTATTCACTTTTAATACTTTGCTTGTTAAATGGTTAATCTAGATTTATGTTGTATAACACTTGGTACAACAAATACTTGGCACTTTCATAACCCATACTGTATGGTATAACGACACCTGAGCTATGAAAGGAACTTGATTTGTTGTTAACATAAGTTATAATCATGAATGCCTGAAAACATTTACAAGTATTAGCATTATTCGAATAAGATAGCTAATGTAATCATGTTAACAATTTATAATCTGATTGGAACCTCCTTGTGTGTGGTTTCCAATTGAATAATAAGGGTTTATACTATACTTGTTTGAAATACCATTAGTGGATCCTCTAACCTTGACATTTATTGTTATCATTGTTTAACCCTTACGTTAATCTTTCATCTCAAAGTTCTCATCAACTTCTTCCTCTTCTTCTTCACTATTATTATTATCACTATTATTATTATTACTATTATTGTAGTATTATTGTTGCTTATAATTTATACAAGTAACCTCCATGTGGTTCGACCCCGGTCTTGCCGGGTTATTTATTACTTCGACACTCCTGCACTTGGGAAAATACATCAATCTTTTAGTCGTGTCAAGTTTTTGGCGCCGTTGCCGGGGAGATTTTAAAGATACTCTTCCAAAGTTCACATCTGCTCTCAGTTTCCAAGAGAAAGGCAAGTTTCCATTTCAACCACAACAAAATCTAAAGGGGCAATACAATGTAAATGCAAGTAGTTCTGGAAGCCAACACATGGATCAGGTAAAATCAGTCATCACTCTTCGCAGTGGTAAGGTTATTGAAAAACCCATTCTTGAACCTTGTGAGAATGATGATGAGTCAATCTCTGAGGGTAAAGAAGGGGTTGAATCTGATCATTGCAAAGAAAATATTGATTCTCCGCCAGCACTTCCATTTCCTCATGCCATGACGAAACAAAGGAAAGTCAATCACAAGTCTAAAATCTTTGAAAGTTCCAAACAGGTAAGGATCAATATACCTTTATTGGATGCTATTAAACAGGTTCCTTCTTATGCTAAATTTTTTAAAGATCTGTGCACTGTGAAGAGAAAACTGAATGTGAAAAAGAAAGTCTTTTTAGCCGAACAAGTAAGTGTCATTTTTCAGAACAATAATGCTTTGAAATATAAAGACCCTGGTTGTCCTACAATTTCTTGCTTTATTGGAGAACATAAAATTGAAAAAGCCTTACTTGATCTTGGAGCTAGTGTGAATTTACTTCCATATTCAGTTTTTCAAAGTCTCAATCTAGGTGAGTTAAAACCAACTTCTGTGACTCTTTTACTTGCCGATAGATCTGTAAAAGTGCCTAGAGGAATAGTTGAAGATGTGTTAGTACAAGTCGATAAATTCATTTATCCTGTGGATTTTATTGTCTTGGACACACAACCTGTTGAAGCATGTAATTCATTTCCTGTTATTTTAGGACGTCCGTTTCTTGCAACTTCTAATGCATTGATTAATTGTAGGAATGGACTGATGAAGCTATCATTTGGGAACATGACATTGAAGATGAATATTTTTAACATTTGCAAGTAACCTATAGATGATAATGATTTACAAGAAGTAGATTCTATTGAAGAATTAGTTTATAATCAACTTGAATCTACTTTGAGTAAAATTGAGCAGGATGAATCTGAAGATTTGCAAATGATTTATTCTCAGGAAGAAATCACGGATGAAAAAGACACCGAAAATGTTGATGTGGATCTTTTGTCAAGAGTGACAACAGATTCGACATCCGACATCACACCAATCGACGATTACTTTCCTGATGAATCCTTACTTTCTCTTAGTTCAATGCCTTGGTTTGCTAAAAATATCAATTTTCTTGCTACAGGAGATTTGCCAACTCATTGGAGTACCGAAGACAAAGGTAAGTTTTTGAACGAAGTGAAGAAATTTTATTGGGATGACCCTTACTTATTCGAATATTGTCCTGATCAAATATTTTGAAGATGCATTCCTGACAATGAGGTAAGTACTGTCATTAAACTTTGTCATTCTGAAGCATGTGGGAGTCATTTCTCGTCAAAAAAGACAGCTGTGAAAATCTTATAAAATGGATTTTATTGGCTCACCATGTTCAAGGACACACATGCCTTCTGCAAAACTTGTGAAAATTGTCAAAAAGTTGATACTGGTCAAAAAGTTTTGCTTTATAATTCTCAACTCCATTTATTTCCTGGAAAAATAAGTTCAAGACGGAGCGGTCCATTTATTGAAAAACATATGTATCCTTATGGGGCCTTTAATATTGAGAATCCAAAGAATGACAATGTTTCTAAGGTAAATGAACATCGTTTGAAAACTTACTTTGATAATTTTCTTAGTGAAAATGAATCCATTGGTTTGAATGATCTTGTAGATAAAGAGAATGATGTATACAAAAAGTATAAGCATGACTATGTTTGTTATAGAGGATACATCATGAATACTCTCTCCAACCAGATGTATGATTTTTTTTTGTGCTATGAAGATCCTGTGAAAATATGAAATGTTTTGAAGACTAAATACATAAAAGAGAAGCAAGGTATTGAAAAATTATTTTTTTATGAAATATTATGAATTCAATATGATGGACAACAAGTCTATTATGACTCAACTAGATGAGTTGCATGTTTTTATATCCATACTTAAAGATTTGAAGATTAAAATTTCAAAACCAATACAAGTGGTTGGCAATTATTGCATAGTTGCCACATCTTAGAGCAATTATTGATCAATCTCAAAGAAGTCTTGAGAATGGTAACAAAGTGAATGTTGTCGATAATAAATCTAAAGGCAGGAACATGTCCTAAAAAAGGAGGTTTACTGATTTTGACAACTCTAGCAATATCAATAATGTTGCTGGCCCTTCCAACAACTTCAAGAAGAATAAAAGATTCATAATGAAAAAATAAAGGGACACATTAGGAAAAATTATAGGTTTTATAAAAAGTGCAAGTTGGAGAATCCAACCAAGCAAATACAATACATAAAGAAGAGGAATAAATGGTAATCATGGTCACTTGAATATATATTAGAATAATCTCTTAAATTAACATGGTTATTAACACCAAATCTTTTGATTGATGGTATGATTTTGCTGCCATTGCCCATATTTGCATTGATAAATACTTTAAAAATGTTAAAGAAGATAAATATTTTATGATGCATAACAATGTTAAAGCAAAACTTATTGGAAAAGGAGTTGTGGATCTTTCTTTCATTTCCAAAAAATTACTTTAGTCGATGTTATATCTACAATTATGTTGTGTAGGAATGGAAATAAAGCAGTTTTAGAGGTTGAAAATTTGATCTTGCTTAAAAAAAGGTGTTTTTTTTAAGGGGTCATATCCTACAATATTCAATTTTAGTATTATGAATAATAAGAGCAATATTTCTATTTATATTGTCATATCTCATTATGACATAATAATTAAGCAAAAGTTAATGTTAGAACTTTAAAATTTATGTCTAAAAATGGAATGATTTTTATAATTGAGATAATTGTGAGATTTGTATAGAAGAAAATATGAAAAAGAAATCATTTCTATGGGTTAAAAAAGATAATGATATTCTTGATTTAGTTCATTCAGGTATTTGAGAGCTGAATGACATTTTAACTAGAGGTTATAAGAAGTATTTTAGTACATTCATTAATAATAGTTCTAGGTACACTTATGTTTATTTGATAAAAATTAAAAATCAAGAATTTGAAAAGTTAAACTTTATAATAAAGTTGGAAAAAAAAAATAGAAATGAGGGTCAAATAGTTAAGAAGTGATATAAGAGATGAATATTTCTTTATGTGGTTTTTTTATATTACAAATACAATGGAATTGTACTTCAAGAAAGTGCTCCATAAAACCTACAACAAAATGAATTGGTGGAAATAAACAATAAAACATTGGTTGAAAAGGTGAATGTCATGATTTTCAATGCTAAATTGCCAATTAATCTTTGTGAAGAATCTTTGCCAACAACTTGTCATGTATATAATGAAATACTTTTAAAAAAGATAAAATATAAAGGAATCAAGAAAGGTTAAAAGCCTAACCTTAATCACTTTAGAGTTTGGGGTTATTTAGCTTATGATAGAGTACTCAATATAAAAGGGATAAAGTTGAGACCAAGAGCCAATACAAGTGTTATGTGGGAAATGCTAAATATTTAAAAGCTTATAAACCATTAGATGTTGATTCCAATGTTATCGTGGAATCAAAAGATATTGATTTTATTAAGGATAAATATCTTAATGATTCTAATAATGATCTAGATTTAGATAACATGTAAAAAATAGATATAAACTTAATGCTTCTTCTAAACACAAAAAGAAAACTTAATGACTCATCTAATGAGATTAGAAAAAGTATAAAAACAATTATATTCAAACTTTTTTATATACAAATGGTAACTTTTCTCATGGAAGGGTATTGTAAATTTATGATTAATGAAATGCCTATGTTATTATTAGTTCAAAATGATCTCAAGTTTTATGGTAAAACAATGACATCTATAGATACTATCTTTTTTTAAAAAGACAATTGATAAGAAAATCAATTCTTTCCTTTCAAAAATATATATTTGATTCTTAACTTACCTTAAGAATCAAAACTAATCGATTGCAAATAGGTTTTTAGAAGAGAATATAATATGGATGGATCTATAGAAAACTTTAAGGCTAGGTATTTATAGGGTTTAGATAAAAGAAAAATATTGATAATTTTTTATACATATACTTTAATAACTAGAATAATCTCTATAAGAATAGTGTATGAAAGACCCGAAGCATCTAAGAGACAGGGTGAATTAGGTATTTTAAAACTAAGCCTAAATATTTTAGTTTTAAACAAAACAATCATAAAAAACACAATAATACCATATAACAACTTCTACTTGGTAAGCCTGGGCCTCTACTATACCCACAATGCATTTCAGGGCTAGACTATACCTTACAATGAATCATTTTACAAGTTAAGGACTCAAATCTTTATGACAATCCTTTTACATTATGGTTAAAATCAAATCCACCAATTTTATTTGCAAGTCAAACATTGAAACCAATTGAAATTACAATAAGAACAAGGTCAAACCTAATACAATATTTTTTATAGAGATAGACCAAAACATATACAAGCTCTCATATAAAGGCTCACAACTGAAATCCAAGTGTTTATAGTGTCACTTACACTTTAACAACAAGTTTCACTAAAAAAAAATGAAAACAAATGCACTACTAAATATATTATAAAGGAAATGGACTCAAGTTTTTAATAGGTGTGATCTAACTTTTTAGGTGAGGTAGGTTGTGCAATAAATATGCAAAAGAATAATCAAGAGTAAGCTTAAAAAAGAAGATAAAAGTTATTTCATGTTATCAAATGAAAAATCATCTCAAATGACAGATCATATACAGGCTACCCAATTCATGCACCAATTAAAATAACATGCCAATAAAGACATAATACCAATTGACCTACAAATATATCTTGTTTTTTTGGCATCACAAAAAAAGAATCCATGTAAACTAATACCATATATTCTATATAAGCATGAAAAATCATTAAATACCAAAAAAATACATGAATAAATAAAGTTGTTAAAGACAGACAAAAAATACGTTAAATAAAATTGATCAACGATGATAATTGGCAAGCCATGCGTTAGTACTAGGCATTATTCCAAATATATTTAAGGGATCCTGTTATTCCATCGATTCATTTGAACAATACCCATTGTTCATCCAAAGGAAATGTTGAGTTTCTCAAAACACAATCATAACAAAAACAATAATTTTAAAATCTTTCAAGAGTTTTAAGAATCAAGTTAGACAATCTATAGTTGTTTAGAATTTATACAAAGATACTTGAATATCATTCTTTCTTAGAGAGTTTGATAAACTATTCAAAGTTGGCTTGTCACAAACCATAAACACTAAAATTATACTACCTCTAATAATAATCTAAACAAACCACTTTATCAGAAATCTCCATAACTATTTTAGAAAAGAGAGATTGTCATGTCTTGATTTTTAACTCTCTTTTTTCTCTATTATGCCTATCCATAGAGGTGTATGTAGAGTGTGTTTGTGTGTATAGAAAAATATAAGGCATAGTAACTAATAGTAAAAAAATTGTAATCAATTAATGGAAAAATACTATTTTTCTCCTTGAAAAATATCACATATATTGTCTTAGGACAAATTTATAAATGTATGCAATGAAGTTCATACATGAATTTTCTAGATCAAAAATTGCAATCCCCCAAAATTAATTGCATTTTAATACACAATTTTTAAAATATATTTACAATCATGTCTTAGTTAATTAATCATCATAGTTTAATTTATTACCAATTATTTGTAATATGTATGACCCGATAGTTTCTAATATAATGAATCAAATATAAATTATAATCTTAATCATAATTTAATTATAAATATTAATTTATTTTTATTTCAATTAAAAATCATCATGAAAAATTCTTACTTGCTTAATCAATAAAAAAACTCTTTTATATTAGATATATAATAAAAATTATATTTATGACATTAACTATGAAAATGTAAAAAGAAAAATAATTTTAATGTTTTAAATTGTTGAAAAACTCGTAAAGAAAAATTATGAAGAATCTTTTAAATATGTTTTCCAAACTAAGTGTAAATTTAAACAGTCGTCTAATTTCAATTTTTTCAAATAATTGAAGTACTACCCTGTTTTTGAAAAATACGCTCCAACATGGAGAAGTGTAAAGAGGCATATAGTACCGTTTAATAGTAAGAAAAATTACAATTTAACTGTTGATACAGAGCATGGAGCAGGGAATTGATGGCCGGATTCTTTTTGGAACCATCGTTTAGTTTCTTGATAACACGTTCAAGTAAGAGAGACAGACCAGAGAGTACAAGGCAGATGCGCCACCTTTTTTCTTGAATTCCCATTGCACGACCACAGCGCATCAAGCCGCTAATTATAACTGCTTCGGGGAAGTCTTGCCCTTCGCGCATGTCTGGCATTCGAGAAAAAATAGCCAAGAGCAGGACCATGGTTCTCAGTACATCTAATGATTGTTAATACCAAACTATATATTCAAAATATTGACACTGATCTAAGCTTCTCTGACTTCAATAGAAAATGAAAAATAAAAACCTGAAAAAGCATAAGCTTTATATAGAATAAAATATACACATCTATCTGAATTCCAAGCTAGCTTCTACCATCTGCAATAAATTTCTAATCTTTCTTCTTTTGTGCCTAGTGAAAGCTCCGGTGGTTGAATACCAGGGGCACCCCCAGGATACGGTGCCACGAACAACACCAAAATAGCAACACTGCAAATAAATGTTTTTCTTGAAAACCACACCATCTAATTCAAGACACGTGATCCTCACATTGCGAATTTGACAATGTATTCAGTTTTTTTGGTGCAGATATGGTAGTCAGAAAGAGCAATTTAGCAATTGTTGCCTGGACAGTATTAGCGTGCCAATATAACAACGTACATGTTATCTATGAAGGTTCCCTATCCCCATCCCTGTTCCAGACCACCGTCTTAGTAGCTGTGGTTGACGGTGGCCTATTGATCTTCTCAAGCAACCTACTGAATGCTAACTTCACAGGTATGCATGCAACTGTAGTTGGCCCAGATGTCTCAGGTTTGATTAGCCCATCCATTTTACCATTACCCGTATCTTGTACAGGATTCCTAACAAAAATCTGCTTAATACCAATTGATGACAGGGTTCTTGTTTTTTGATTAGATGGTAAGCTTACTTTCTTTGGCATCTTTGTAGGGAACTTCTTTTGTGCCGAAGGCTGGGGAACATGAGGTAGGCTCTTCCGTGCCAGGTTTGCCTTGTAACTGAAACTGCCCCCACTTGATTTCCTAAATGGAACTCTTTTTTCTTGATCCATAAATTGAATATCCTCAGCAGCAGCATCGAAGCCCGACAATGATAATAAATGGGGGCGTGGTACCCTAGAATTGGTCCTTCTTGCAGTCCGCCATGCTGGTTGAAGTGATGTAGTTTCGTCTTGGTCAACTGCTTCGTTGCTATAATAATCATTTAAAGGAAACTGATCATTTAAAGGAAACTGAGTTTCGGATGAACCATCTTCCACAGCTTCAATTGGTATCGGATGTCCTATTATTGCCTTCCCATCAAACTTGCTGATGAGAGAAACAATAGGTACACGATCTTTTTGGTAGCTTGATTGGACCTTCAAATCCACATCTACTAACAAAGATCTTGCCCTTCCCCCAAAATGGTGCTGGCCAACAAATATTGGATTGGAATGCTCCGCCATGTCTTCCCAATGTCTCCTGAAAGTATGTTGATCCTCCAAACCCATGCCTTGCCATTTTATCATATTACGACCAGTATTATTTCGATCTCTGGACACGAACCTTGATGGAAAAGAGCAACCTCTATTACCAAGACGATACATTTTGGACCCAAAATATTTTCTGCCCAAATTGGCATCATGGGCACCAAATGCCCTTTGGCTTGAGATACTTCCTTTCATCCCATGGAAGGTTCCATGAGAAGCTCCATTGAAACCTTTTCCATATTCCATATTGACAGGCTTCTGTGTAAGATATCGAATGTTCCTTTTCCCCTTCAATTTCCATTTGGACACTGCTTCATGTGCAAGAAAATGTTCATCATGGTAAAGGTCATCCATGTCATCAGAAGATATCAATCCATCAGACTCCTCGCTGCTTGTACTAGCATGTTCTAATGTTGCTTCAGGCTGTCCCAGAGCATCCTGCTCAGCTTCTATAGGGAAAGCAACATCTAGACAGACAAATAAATAAATAAACGCTAATGAGACAAAAACAATAAATAGTGACTTCTGAAGTAGAAGAGATATTATGAGCCATGACTCAGACAACTTACATTTGACACAAACAATTAAAATTAAACTAAACCATCAATTTCTTGGTCCACAGAATCACAATATTTGTGAGAAAGGAATGGTAAATACTTAACCTGAAAAAATAACCATTTCTTTGTCCACATCTGGTTCAGTCTGAGAAGAATCAGACTCGGATTCAGATGAATTAGATCCAGACAAATCAGATTCAACATCTTCCATAAATCCAGATGAAGAGTCTTCTTCATTTGAAGAACCAGGATGGGAATGCAACTCAGCTTCAAAACCAGAAGGAAAGAACTTATTCTGGTTTGGAGGAATGTCCTTATCATCCATAGAATCACTAGAATCAGCTGGCAAGTAAACACATCTAGTCCTCTTTGCCCGGAAAATAGCTCCCATCTTCTCCACTCCTGAAAGAGAAACAAAACTAGTCAAATTGCAATAGCTGAGGGATTCCAAATTTTGCATAGTTTTCCATACTTCAATAAGCAAGAGGGCACCGTCACATCCCTCGGCTAAATATCCCCCAACCAACCCTTGTGACTAACTTTATTTTCCTAAAGAATGTTTTACCATTTGCATGAGGGGTTATTTCCACATGAGGGAAAGTGTCAGGAGGATCTTCATATTTGTTGTCTGCTACAGGTCTTCTCCAAGAACCATCTAAATCAACAGAGGGTGAAAATTTTCTCTTTAAGGCAGTCCTACGCCCTAAGTCTTGCGAACCTCTCATCCGCAGCATTGCCTCACTATGAAATTCCGAGACTGACTGATCTCCATCCTTGGCTTTCAGTGGAATTAGCGGGCTGCCTGGAATCTCTATATCAACTCCTCTCAAAGTTTGGTTCAATTTAACATCCTCGGGTTTTCCACTATAATTTATTGAGCCTTCTGAAAATGCACCCAGCTCGGTCTTCACAGACCCAGATGATTTACTTCTTGGGCAATCAGAAGCAACACCTGATGCTCCTTGCTTTCTCAAGAGTTGCTTTTCAAGCTCAAGGGCATGTAGAATTGCATCTTCTCGACGTGCATATTTCTCTCTTTTCTTGATTGGCATGCCCAGGGCAGATTCAGCCCTTTCAATACAATCAGAAAATTCAGCACACCGAAATGCCTTCACACGCTTCGACTTTTCTAAATTGTACCAGTCCCTGAGAAGAAGTAGCAGCATGTTGAAATCAGAATGAAGATGTGACAGATATTGAGAGATGGGAAAATCAAATAACTTGGAATAAGGGCAAGGAACACCTGGTTTAACTAGCAAAACACTTAGTGGAATATCAATAACTTAAATACCAATTGATTGCATTTTTTTCACCAAGCCAAGTTTAAGAATAGTTAAAGCTCAATAAGTTATGACTGCATAGAAAAGAAGATAAACATGAAAAAGTTAGCATAATGAAAACCAGATAACCAATGCAATGCTTGTTTTCCAAGAAACAAAATCATGGAAAATTGCAGAATCTATGGACTCTGCACAAAGAGTTATTTTCTGGGACTCAAATCATGTTTGTTTTCTTTCAAGACAGACATTAGAATGCATTTAGAAAATTTGCAAATCATGCAATGACTTTTACTTCATAAAAATACAATGGAGATTGCCTTCGTCTTTTTTCATTTTGGCATCAGCAAGTGCCAGATCACGAGAAGCAGAGTTTAAAGGATGGATTTTGACGAACCTTAGATGGAACATCCATGCAAGGTGGCAGGGATGAGTGCAGTAATTTCAATACGAATTGATCAAACTAGTCAAAGATTAACTATTTTATGGTGGTCGTGACACTGTAAAAAATGAAGCAATCATCAGAACAGAACTCTAATAGGAACAACGATTTTATCAAGATATTCTAACACTCCGTTATTGCCGGATCCAACTATGCTTTAAGATTTTGCAAGAACACAGAATGGGGAATATGCTTTTAAGACTCTGCAAAAGGGTTGTTAGGATTAAATTGCACAGAATGGGGATTGAAAGATAACTAAAGGCAAAAGATAGGATTGAAACAATCAGCCCCACTCACAACACCTAATGCAAGAACTCCAAAAGAAAATTGCAGCTATTATCTACCCAACTAACTAACTAACTACAATCTTAAGCTAAATGGAATTGTGCAAAAATTAGAAGCTAAAGTTGGGACTTCTCAACTATTAATACAACAACAGAGCAAAGCATTTATCGTCTCTTTTCAGCAATCATCGTCTAATTAAAATGACAACTCGTTACTAGAATTCCAATAAGAAAGACTTACACGCTAGCATCATCCCTTCCAAGGAGTTTGACCGGAGTCCCTGTTCGCGGCGATGTTAGATTATACTCTGCCAGTTCATCCGCCTCCATTATCTGACCAGGCCACCACGACCCGTTTCTTCTCCGCACCCAAACAATCGGACCTATGTTACCATCCGCCGCCGTCCTCGAACTCTCCTCCATCCGCACCCCTTCTCTCTATTTGTAAATGTAAAGTCAGGTTTTTTATTTTTTTATTTTTATTTTACAAAAAAAAAGAGAAGGAAAATCAATCAATCAGCCTCCTGAGAAGAGAGAGAAGCGGTTGATCCGGAAAGAGGCGTAAGTGGTTGATCTGGGTAAAGAGAATTGGGTTTCCATTCAGAATTGAATACTTTTCATCTTCTTTTCTATTAGGTTTTTTTTTTTTTTTTACTGATTTGTTCTAAAAATTCCCCCCTTTTTTCTTTCTAAAAATTAAATACATAAATAATAATGAGACGTATAATAGATATGGTTTGTTTGTGATACAAGGCAGGTGGATGGCTGATTTTGGTTGGTTAGGGAAATCTTTGTTTGGTTTTCGAAGGGAAAAAAATAAAGAACTAACAGACAAGAACTAGAGCAGGAGGAGGAGGAAGAAGAAAACAGTGAAGTTGAAGGACGAGTGGCGTGTAACCGGTGGTACCTCACTGATATTTTCCGCGGAAAACTCAACGACTCTAACGATGTCCATGTGATCTCTATCGTTTTGGGCCTTCCATGGTTTTTGATCCATGATTTTTTTAAAAAAAAAATTTGACACAGTTACAAATTTTTTAAAAAAATTATAATACTGTTTGGAAAAATTTCCATAAAATAAAATAGTTTAACACGCCTACTATTTTAAATTATGGTTTAAACAAAAATCATGATTCAGAATTACAAGTTTATTATATATAATCGTAATTCATTATCGTTGTTATGAAAGGTTGTTTAATACTTCATATGTTCTCCATGGTCGTCGCTTCAACAAAGAAAAATACCCTAAGATCCACGAAACCCTCGCCTCCAATCACTTAAACAAGCCTTCAATCATCTACCAAAATACCAAAATCATCTTCTCTTTGTCTCCATGAGTTTTTCTACTGTTTTTTTTATTGCAAACCGCCGACCTAGACAACCTCCTTGTCACCTAGATATAAAAATATCAAGGTATAACAGTTGTATTGTCTTTTAGTTTTATGAGTTTTATTATTGAATTGATAAATTTTGAGTTTTGATTTATGATTATTTGTGTTATGTTTTATAATTAGGTATTTTGTTGATGTTGAGAGAATTTTGGGTTTTAAGTGTTGCAATCATGTATTTTTAATAAAATTGGTGTTATTTGTTGAATCAAATATGTTTGAATTAGATAAATTAAATTTTAAATTGATTATTAGGTTGTTTGCATATTTAATGTAATTGTTTGAAGTGAGATAAATATTGTTTGAATTGATGTAATTGTTTGAATTGAGATAAATATATTGATGTAATTGTTTGAATTGAGATAAATATTGTTTGAATTGATGTAATTAGACAGATAATTGATTTTTTGATGTTATTAATAAACTCATGATCGAAATCATAGCAACTAGAGTCTACTTTGAATTTTGATAAAAATTGTTATAACTGAGAATTTTGTTTAATTGAGATCATTTAAATTTTAATTGATGAAATTATATATGTTTTCATTGATATTTTTAAGGTCAAAATAATAACAATTAGGGTTTAGATTGAATTGTGAGATAATTTAATTTTGATGAAATAAGTATTTTTATTTTACAAAATATATCTTCAAACTTATTTATATTATGTCATTATAGTGATATTATTGTTCCTGATATGAATAATAGTATCACTTATATTGACAAAAATATTAATGCTACTAAAGGCATGTCATTTGAAGATACTGAAAAAATTATATATGGAAGACATGGGTTGAATTATAATGATGTTGGAATACATATCACTTGGAGGTCTCTTATTAGGGAGCATCAATATTTTTCGATGCCGATTGTATATGATGTGAATTTTAAAAATATGATAGAATTGTTTGTTCAAAGTGAAACGAACATGATGGAGTTTTATGTGAGTAATTGACCTAAACTTAGAAGCTCATATAATATGTAGCATGGAGATACTAATGTAACTATACCTATATATACCCGGTCGCTTGGACAATTATCACTTCAACTGGTGCTGGTACATCTAGGACATTGGAAGATAGGGTTATGGTAATTTGTGATGAAAGTAGGGTTAAAATTGCATATTGTGATTAACATATGTATGACTCCTCTGAACCTAGTAATAATGAAGATGAAGGTGTCATGGGTTTTGTTGAAACATTAGACAATGATGATGATGAGGCCCCTCATTCAAGAATTTGGTCATGATACCAGAGTTGATGACATAGTTTGTAAAGATTGATTTGTTTATCATAAAAATCATCCAGTAGTGGTGATATGGTAGTCGGACAAACTTTCAAAACTGAAGATGATTTGGTGAATGTTGTTAAGCAATGACACATTGCACATTTACTTGATATCAAGTTCAATGTTCAAACCAAACATTTGTTCAATTACAATGTATTAATGCACCTGAATGTCAATGATGCTTGTGTGGGGGATACCATAAAAGGTCAGATTCCTTTGAGATAGCAAAGTCGAAAGGTAAACAAATATGTATATACATGCATAAGAAAAACCATCATCAGCTTGATTCAAAATTTATTACATCAGTGGTTTCAGCTCTTGTTCAAGATAACCTTGATTATATCATTTCTTACACACAAGAAGAAATCAAATTGCATTATAAGTTTAAAATTTTGTACTATAAGGCATGAGCTGAAAAAAAGAAAATACTTGAAGAACTTCTTGGAACATATGAGGACTCATTTGAAATGTTACCTAGATTGTTTTTGGCTTTATAAGAATCAAATCCTAGGACAGTTGTTGAATGGTAATATAATGAATAGCTTAATAGTAAAACATTTGTTTTTGGTAAAGTTTTCTAGGCATTTGGTCCAGCAATTGAGGGGTTCGAATCTTGTATGCCAATTATTAGTGTGGAAGACACCCATTTGTATGAAAGGTTTAATGGAAAGTTGTTGATTGTTGTTGCTTTTGATGCAGATAATGAGATTTTTCCTTTGTCTTATGCATTAGTTGAAGAAGAAAATAATATCAATTAGAGATGGTTATTACTATTTACTTAAAATCACATTATAGGTGACCATAGTTGTATATGTATAATATCGGACAGGCATACTAGAATTAAGCATGGAATGATAGAAATTTGGCCTCGACCGATTGAATATCATTGATATTGTGTTAGACACCTAGTAAGCAACTTCAATCACAAATTCAAAGATTTGTTGACCAAAAAAGAGTTGTTTAAGATGTGTTATGAAGCTTCAAAACGTAAATTATGAATACAAACAACGTATGTAACAAGATACTCAATTACATGTCTATTTCTTATTTTTTATAATGTAATTATTTCTATTATTTATTTTCTAATTTTGAATTATATTTTGTGTTTAATAGGTACACTAGGTTAGGATTTCATGTACGCAAGGTGTGTCGTCTTCATCTACACGTAGAGTTTCCCAGTACATGGATCCTGGTTTGGTTGATCCTTCTATTATACAGTTGTAGAAGCTACATAGATCAGAGACCATATAAAATGAAAATGTATGTTTGTTTTTATTTTACAAAATTGATTAATTGTTGTGCTAATTATCTTATAATTCATGTTAGTACATCAGGTTTTCTATATTATGCAGGATTTAGATAATATGTACTGTAGATTCCATAAGCTGATATTGCTTCCAAATCTCGTGATCTCATTAGTCATACAGATGAATTTTTATTATATTACCTGTCTTTAGCATATAAATATGGATCATAACTTGCTCACGACACTTATCGAGAGATGAATACAAGAGACTCACACATTCCACCTTCTTGTAAGGAGATGATACCTACATTATATGATGTCACTATTTTGCTTGACTTTTCTATAGATAGGCGAGCACTTACTTTAATAGGTATCCAAAATATGGTCACTCTATGAAAGTGTGCATTCGGATGAGCACCTTTTCCAGAAATGTTCAAAGGGAACACTTTATGCACGGGATGGATTTGAGAAAACATTTTTAAATTACCTGATGATTACGATGGCAAGATCCTATAATGGTATGTTAATGTATACTAATTGTTCAAGTAACATACTGATTTGTCTATATTTGATTTGAATTTGATATTTTATTATGCAGATATGTTAGAGCGTACAAACTTTATATGTTTGACAATATACTTTTTACGGATCTTAATAAGACGCACATGCCATTATTCTACCTACCACTACTGAAGGATTTTGAATCAATTCCACTATATAGTTGAGGTTCAGGCATTCTTGCATGTTTGTATAGGCATTTGTGTTAAGCTAACTTGGAAAACACAAAGTAAGTTTGGGGATGTTTATTGCTTTTACAGGAAAAATAAATGTAATAATTTTTATTTTTATTTTTGTATGATGTTTTTTATATTTGAGTTGATTACTAATTGTTGCATGTTTTTTGTATATAAAGCTATGGTCATAGAAGCATTTGCACTTGAGGCACCCGTAAATTGATTTTAAACCTGTTATGTTTTGGAGGTTAAGCTACAACTTCCATTAGGATACAGGTAATGATGTTATTAAATAATACAAATTATGTTATTTAGATTTAGAGTATTTTTCTTAGAAGCCTTATTTAATAAGTTTCATTACTTATTTATCAACAGATTGATGCGAATTTCTTGAACAAGCGACCAAGTAACCCATACGCAAAGACATTAATTCTTGGAAAACTAAGTAAATTAGGTTTGAGAGGAGTGTGACACAAAGATAACTCATGGATAACTCGTATCTAGGCACCAACACTATTAGAAACAAAAACCCCTACCCAACGAATATTGATTCATGAACGAGAAGTATAAAGATGACGCCACAAAGTCAGTTGCTCTTTGTTAAGTCGTTTTCAGTTCTTTAGAGAACTAATGAAGGGAGAATATCTCATCAACTCACACAACAAGGTGCAACAAAGAAGTTTTTATTAATCTCAATTTTGTAGCCCCCACAAGTCTTGTTATGGCTTTATTAATATTGACTATAGACTCAAATAAACCCTAATGGACCCCTCTTATGTGGACTTATATGAGACTTACTTACAATTGACCCAAATAAATAATAATAAATAAGACTAAGAAGAAAATAATAAAAATTTAAAATTAATATTTTAGATATGCTAAAATCAGATTTGCCATAAAAAAATCACAAATAGACTAGGAAATCTGATCTGAATGAGGAATTAATTATGAAGTCTTTTTGCTTATTTTGCATGGATAATTAATGAAGAAAATTGTCATCTTTTGTACTTACTAATTTAGTTTTCTTCATAGACTAGGAGAATCATTAATTAATCCTTCCTAGCTTAGGAAATTAGATTTGGCAACCCTTTGATCCACAAGAATTGGGTTTTTTTTAGACTTGGATTAGATGAATTAGAGGTTGTCTTTCATGCTCCCTAGGCGTCCCAATCTCTTTAGGTTCGTCTTACTCTGTATGTTTCGAACAAGCCTATTCAATGCCTCTTTATACTTCTTTTCCCTAGCTATTCTAATTAGCCCACTTGGTATCTTCATGGGTCTTTGATATGATTAAGTTTGGTGTAGGGTTGATCCTCATTATCCCATCTCTCTTCAAAAGGATTTGACCTCGAATCATCACCTACATTAAATAGAGTAAGATCAGAAACATTAAAGGTAACACTAACACCATACTCACATAGCAAATCAACTTTATAAGCAGTCATTGATCCTCTCAAAGATGTGAAATAACTCATTTCCTTGTGGTTGTAGCTTGGATTTTCTATGAGCTGAAAATATCTCTTTGTGCATGTACACCCTAACTCAATTGTTGGGCTAAATGACAACATGTTTGCTCCACTTATTGACTTTAGTTACATACATACGGTTTCTCCTTTCAATTTGTTACCCCACACTCTTATGAAGTATCTTCACCACCTGTGCTTTATGATTACCCTCAAAACTAACAATTTCATCAACAAGCAAATGAATTAAATCCATGGAAGTTAAAGGGTTAAATTCATACACAATTTCAAATGGTGAAAATCTAGTAATAGAATGCACACTATAATTATATGTAAACTCTATAAATAACAAACAATTTTCCCAATTCTTTAAGTTCTTTTGAATAACAACACGTAGAAGTTGTGTTAAGGTCCTATTAACTACTCCGATTTGTCGATTTGTTTGGGGGGTGACAAGTAGTTGAAAACAACAATTTAGTACCCAATTTCCCCCATAACACCTTTCAGATATAGCTAAGGAACTTAATATCTTTATCAGAAACAATGCTCATAGGGACCTTATGAAACTGTATTATCTCTTTAAAGAACAAATCATCAGTATTAGTTACATCATCAATTTTATGACATGGAATAAAGTGTGCCATCTTCGAAAACCTATCAACAACTATAAAGATTGAATCCCTGCCCTGTTTTGACCTAGGCAAACCTAAGATGACGTCCATTGAAATGTCTACCTATGGTTCCTTTGGTATAGGCAAAGGGGTATATCAGCCATGTGGTTGAGTACTAGACTTTGTTTTCCTACAAGTTATGCATTTATCACATATGTATTGCACATCTTTTTTCATTTTAGACTAATAAACATTCTTATACAACACACCCAAAGTCTTAACAACACCAAAATGCCCTATTAACCCACCCTCATGTGGTTCACGTACAAGCAATTCACGTATAGAACTTAATGGAACACATAAACAATTCTCTTTAAACAAATACCCGTCAAGTCTATAGAACTTCCTAAAAGCTAAAGTTTCACAAGCATTGTAAACATTGGCAAAATCATTATCATCCTTGTACAATTTTTTTATGTGTTCAAATCCTAGAAATCTAGCATCTAAAGTGGATAAAAAAACATACATGTGCGAAAGTGCATAAGTCACAATGTTTTCTTTTCCTTACTTATACTTGATCACATACGAAATGGTTTCAATAAATTCCATCAATTTGGCATGTCTCTTATTCAACTTACCTTGCTCTTTTAAGTGCTTCAATGATTCATGATTTGAATGTATCACGAACTCCTTGAGCCACTGGTAATGTTTTCATGTCTCTAAAGTTCTTACCAAGGCACAAAATTACTTATCATATGTAGGTAATTCAAGGCTGCTCCATTAAGTTTCTCACTGAAATATGCAATGGGCCTCCTCTCCTGCATTAACACAACTTCTATACCTATACCTGAAGCATCACATTCAACTTCAAAAGCTTTTGTAAAGTCTGGTAAAGCTAAAACAAACGTCGAATAAAGTTTTTCTTTTAATAAATTAAAAATTTTATCGTGTTCATTATTTCATTTAAATCCAACAGACTTTTTCACAATTTCAATTATAGGTGTTGCAATAGTACTAAAGTCATCCCGGTCTTCCTAGTTATTATTACTTTGACACTCTTGCACTTGGGATAAGACATCAACTCTTTGACCGTGTCAAGTTTTTGGCACCACTGCTGGGGAGGTAAGTTACTGTATAAATTATATATTTTATTTTTCTTTTCACTTTTATTGTTTTTCTAATTTTTATTTCTTCCTTTTCCTTTTCCTTTTTTTTTCCTGCACTTGCATAAGAGTTTGGTCACGCACATTAAGTGGTAGACTTTCTAGGAAATCTTCATCTTCATCTTCATCTGAAAATCGACCGAAGA
Organism: Populus nigra; assembly: GCF_951802175.1. NCBI lineage: Eukaryota > Viridiplantae > Streptophyta > Magnoliopsida > Malpighiales > Salicaceae > Populus > Populus nigra. The sequence continues at coordinate 8,607,179 of NC_084862.1, read as the reverse complement.
GGATAACCAGTCACTTCATAATAAAAATAATGAGAATAATCGTGTTAGAACACTAAGAGATCACATGAATTCAACAATAACAAATGCATCATCATATATAGTTTTTCCTTATGATGCATCTCACTTTACTTTTAAGCCAGACATTATTCAACTTTTACCTTCTTTTCATGGCTTAGATCTAGAAAATCTATACTTGCATTTGAGAGAATTTGAAGAGGTTTGTAACATGTATAATGACTTAAATTGTAGCATGAACACCATTAGATTAAAGCTTTTTCCTTTTTCATTAAAAGATAAAGCTAAAACATGGCTACAAAATCTTAGGTCAAGATCCACTCGTGCTTGGGATGAAATGCAACAACATTTTTAAAGAAGTTTTTTTTCTTCTCATAGAACAAACTCTTTCAAAAGATAAATCAACACTTTCACTCAAAAACCAGGAGAAACATTTTACCAATATTGGGATATGTATAGAGACTTGCTTAATACATGTCCTCATCATGGTTTTGAAACATGGAGATTGGTTTCATATTTTTATGAAGGGTTAACACCTAAAGATAGGCAAATTATAGAATTGATGTGCAACGAAACTTTTGAAAATAAAGACCCTAATTAAGCAATGAAGTACCTAGACTTGTTAGCTGAAAATGTCTAAAATTGGGACACTATAGGCACTTGTGAGGCACCAGGTAAAACCCAACCTCATACATCTAGTGGAGGAATATACAACCTTAAGGAAGATGATGACCGCCAAATTTGCATCTTTAGCTAGAAAAGTCGAGGCACTTGAATTTAAAAAGAGTA